>NC_064669.1:9781093-10123593 GCF_943734685.1 Anopheles coluzzii
TGCTGAAAGGAAGTATCTTAGTTAGCAATTCTTGATTCTTGAATTCTTGATTTCCAGAGCAAACATGTTTCAGCTGTATTATTTTTCTTCCAACGCTATGTCTGACGAAATAGTGTCGTATATCGATATGTTTACTTCTGCATGAGTAGCCAATTTGCCTCTCTGCCAGATGGATAGCACTCCGATTATCACAATAAATCGTCAATGGCTCTGCACATCCCAACAGTTCTTTTCGAAAACCTTTCCATCAAACAGCTTCCTGAGTGACTGCTGAAACTGCAATGTCGCCGAAAGTGCTACAGTTGATGGTTTACGGCAATTCCAGGCAACTGGACCTTCAGACTGCTTCTTCACATAACCAGTAATAGAATGACGGTTATCAGTGTCATTGATCCATTCAGCATCACAGAAACTTTCGAAGCTTCCATCGCTTGTACTGTTGTATATAAGCTTCATGGTTTTCGTCCCTTTCAAATAACGAAGTGTTTCGAAGATTACCCCACACCTCTTTCGTATTTTTAGCATCTCGCAACAGTCCTTATGTTCTTGAATCAATACTGAGACATATTGTAGTCAATGCTTGCTGGGATATTTCTTCGCGCACTGCCGGTTCACCTTCAGCTAGCTCCTTCACTGCGCACCTCTTCACCGCGGTCCCCTCATTAATTAGGACAATCTTGGTGACGAAAGACCAAGAGCTATAGTTTTCCGATCCTCGAAGTATCTCCCGCAATTGCAGAGAAAATGATCCTCCTGTTTCCTATAAAAAGAAAGTTTTTCTCCTTCCCCATCTCCAATTGCTCTCTTTGCCATTTCTCCATTTCCAGGTACGGGCGTGGCTTTGGCATTGTCGGGCCGCTGCTCGGCGACGACTCGCTGCTGAACGTGCCGAACGGGTTCTACGGCATCTTCTACTACTTCCTAGTGGCCGGCCTCAGCTTCAGCAACAATCTGGCCGTCTCGCGGCTGACCAGCTACCTCATACTGCTGTCCAACGGGCTGTCGCTCTACCTCGCCTACCTGCTCTACTTCGTGCTGCAGGACATGTGCGTCGTGTGCGTCACCACGTACGCGGTCAATCTGGTCAGCCTGATACTGGCGCTGCAGAAAATTCAGGCTCTGATCCGGGAGGAGCAGGTAATGCGCGCGCTCAAGGTTGGCAAGGCAAAGTAGTCGGATCCCGGTGCCAGTCGTTTGCTTCTGCTCTCCCGGTAGACCAGATTATTATTTGCTCGCACCCGGCACCCGTAGTAGCCGTTCGTTGGTCTGCGACTGTTGCTGTTACTTTGTTCCTTTGTACATTTCACCGGGGGGAGGATGTCGTCCGTTCATTGTTGGTTCGTTGTTTGACTGCTTTGTGCCAAGTTTTTGCCCCTCTCGTTATCTCGTACACAGTGCTTTCTAACGTTTCTCGTTCCATGGTGCCAAAAAACAAAACCTAAAAAATAGAGCCTGCAACAAAGATGGTTCAATGTTTGTGATGTTGATTTAATAAAAAAAATCCATTCCATTACTGCGCGATGAGGTACCTACACTTATTCAATGCTGGACCCCGGCAATGCGTGCGTTTCAGTGCGAGATTTTGTTGTTTACAGCAGCAGCCGCGCGTGCTTGCCAAACGCCGCATGCACGTGTCGCACAGCGGGCGGAGCTGTCATTGTACAGGCGGTCCCCGAGATACACGGTACCTCTTATACGCGGATTCGGAGATACGCGGTTTTCTAAATTTGACAATTCTTTGAGCAAATTGTACTGATTTGACACATCAATTTAAAATTGCCAAATAATTTCCGTTTTGATCGAATGTTAAAAACTATATCAAAAGGTTTAAAACAGTTATATTCAGTAAGAATCATATCAACTAATTCATAAAGTAACTATAACCTCCCCCTACTTGCAAAATTACACGAACATTACTAATATTTTAGCTGGAAATCACGAGATTCGACTTACGCGGAAATTCGAGATACGCGGTATTTTGCGGCCGTTTTCGGTCCCCATTAACCGTGTATCTCGGGGACCGCCTGTATACTGTCCGAAATCAAGAAAATACATGGTTTTTCAAGTCATTTCCCAAGCGCTAGAGTTTACGCTTAAACGACTGAAAAATCGAATATCCATAGAATAAAAAAAAAAACGAAAGCTCCATAGCTTCATTGGTTTGTTCAATGGATGGTGTAATACAACTCATCATTATAATGATGTTCTTTTCTTGCAATGTGTTTCAACAAGCTTCATCTAATCATCACTTACAAAATTCATTATCATCACCTATAAAAAAATAATAAATAAATAACAAAAAAATCAACTTAAACGGAATATAGAAAGACTTCAATTAGCAGATGGCAAACGACTCATGCATTCTAAAAATAGCAAAAAGCTGGAGGCGCCATTTCTTGGTGGGATTTTCAGCCAGTGGAGCTTACTCGCTTGGAGAGCTTTCTCATTCCCTCTGTACTGTTGTATGGTTTCGCATTGAAGTTATGCATTGCTAGAACTAGAACGGCGTTACGATTCTTGAAACACTAATCTCTAATGTAAAGCACCACCACTAAAGCAAGTGAGATTTGAGTGATGGACGTTGGTGTCGATACTCACGTATCTGACCGCACAACCATTCATATAGATTTTTGCTAGGAAAGTTAGAAGGCTATATAGGTCATGATAAGATGAAACTTGCCGAAACACATTTCAAGAAAAGGATAGCAATATAATAATTAGTTTTAATACGCCATCTATTGATCAAACCAATGAAGCTGTGGAGCTTTCATTTTTTTCTATGGATATTTGATTTTCTAGTCGTTTAAGCGTAATCTGTGGCGCTTGGGGTGAAACTATGGAGACTTCGTTTTTCTTTTCAATGGACATTTGATTTCCGAGTCGTTCAAACGTAATCTTTGGCGCTTGGGCATTTTGGAGTGCATTTTCAAATGCTAATTATGTGCATGGCTTGAGCTGACTTGAAAACCCCTGCAATTCATTACTGTAGGCAAGGTTGTGCACGCAGAATTGATAAGAAATAATAAACAAAAATTAATTAAATAGCCATGAAAATTACCAATAATTAAAAACAAAATATCATCTACGAAGCAAAATTAAAATCTATAGAATTGCAAAAAAACACCCCTTTGTCCAATAAGTACCATTTTGCGCCCATAGTGCCCATCCGCAAACGTCAGCGACAGTTGAAAGCCAGCTGGGACGATCTGTCAACAATGTAGTGCGCTCTCGCTCGCACCAGTGCTCCCGAAAAGGCGAGGGAAAGAAAGAGCTCACAACATCAGCTGAGGGCTGCTTCGTTTCGTTTGCTCCATTTTTGACAGTTCGCACACACATACACACACGCATGCAACACTGCACACACGCGGCCACGCAGATACACCGTGAGACGTGGTCAATGTAAACGCCAGTCGCTAGATGCTTCGTCGACACGTATCGTGAGCTGTGCACCGCCAAGGGTGTGTAAATTTTCCTTCCCCATTTTCGATTTCCTTTTGCCCAATGGTGAATGTGGTGGTGTTGTGTGAAAAAGGCGCAGTGAACTAATTGTGCCTGTGTGTTTTTTTGCAGCGAGCCTTTGCTACGGGCTATCGGAACGAGCGGAGGAAGGCCATTCCTGCCCAACCACCAGTGCCGCCCAGAGTGCAACGGAACAGTCGAGGCCAAGGCCAGCGAGGAAAGGCTGCTCGACCCGTCCCTGTGAAAGAATACGAACGCCATCGGTGACGATGTGTGATGTGTGTACACGACAACATTTGCTTTCCATCCGTCGACGCACCGATCAGTAGCCAAACGGAAGAGCGAGAGAGAGACCACTGGCCGCATACGTGTATTGCCTCCCCTTGCTAAGAGCATACCCCAGCTCTCCTGTCCGTGCACCTGAAGCCTCCAACTCCCCTCCCCTAGTCATAGGGGTAAGTGGGTAAAAATAAACGACGTCTTCTGTGGCCAAACGTTGGTCGTCCTCGCACACGATGGCGCAGGTGCTGAAGCGTCCGATCGGTACGCTCGTCAACGGGCTGCGTAGTGTCGGGGGCGGCGGTGGTGGCCGCACCGGCGGCAGCGCACCGCTCCTGCCGGACGGTGGTGGCGGGTACGCCGGACAGGGGGCGGCAGGCGCCCCCGACGGCACCATGCGCCAAACGCTCACGATCGTCTTTCTCTGCATCCTCTGGTACGTGGTGTCGAGCAGCAACAACGTGATCGGCAAGATGATACTGAGCGAGTTCCCCTACCCGATGACGGTTACGATGATACAGCTGACCAGCATCACCGTGTACAGCGGGCCGTTCTTCAACCTGTGGGGCGTCCGGAAGTACGTCGACATCTCCTGGCGCTACTACTTCAGCTTTATCGTGCCGCTGGCGCTGGGGAAATTTTTGGCCTCCGTCACCTCGCACATCTCCATCTGGAAGGTGCCGGTATCGTACGCCCACACCGGTGAGTCTTTGCAGCAACGTTTTGGTTTTTGGTTTCTTTTTAGCCGGGGTTTTTTTTCCCCTAACGGCAACCAGCGGGAATTACCGAGACGGAGGTTACGCAAAACCTGCACGCTGTGTGTGTGGTTGTGTGAAAGTGAAAGTCCGAAGCGCGCAAAGACGAAGCCAACGCGTGTGAACAACAACTGGGTCAGCGAAACACGGTACCGTACCGCGCGTTTGGCACGTGCAGCTTCACCAATCAAACACGGCACATATAACGGAGGTTATCATTCAAACTCCTGCAATCAAACGCGAAGTGGTGATAGAGATGTAGCAAAGCGTGCTGGAAACGTTCCCTCTCTAAGGACGGGTTCTTTGTAAAAAGGGTTGATCGATTTGTTTTTTTTTATTAGTATTATTATTAGTCGATCGTATTTTCATGTGTAAACTATTTAGATAGTTTCTAGTTTGTTGACAGGAAAAGTTATAAAAACACAAACATTATTGTTGAAGTAATTGATCCTTTCAAAAAGCGATCAAACATTACATTCTCTGTAGCGGTAAAGACACTTTAACGATAAAGATACAACTTTTACACTATGCATTATGTCTTGATGCTAAATTGCTTGCAAATCCCTTTTTTAATTAGAAGATCAGACAATTTATCATTAATTACAGAGTATTATTAAGCCGTTTGCTCCTTTAGCTAGACAGAAGCATAAAAATAATGTCCTATTTATTCGATAATGAAAAACAGATGACCCTACACGAGTCTAGAATTATGCTGGAACTGAACCTGACCCCATGCTGGTCGTGGAATTGAACAAATCAAGAACAAATCCATACTAGTCCTGCTTTTTTCTATCATTAAACTGATCACTGAAGTGATCCTGAACGCATATCTTGGAACCGATCACGATCCCACGCCCATACCGGAGATGAAATTGACTTTCAGCTTACAGGGTTTCTAATTATAATGGAATAGTTCAATCACTTAAAAACTTTATTTTGATTTGTTTTTTCTGTGGCACCCATCTGTATGCATGGTACATTTTAACATCACTAGTTAATTTGGCCAGGTAATAGTACTCTGAAAACAATGGTCTCGAAACTCAATTTAGGTACTTATGATAATTAGGATTAGGAGGCCTAAAACCAAAACCAAACCCATACTGGTCCTGACACCAATACATAATCTTTTCTGGTTCAAGAACTGCACATGGCCTAATGCCGGTCCTTTACCTGATTACTGAACGTATGCCGGTCCAGGAACCGATACTGATCCCAAACCGGTCCAGGACCCAATACTGATCATACTGGTCCTGGAACCTATCATGAACCCATACCGCCCCTGGAACCCATCATGAACCCATACTAATCCAGAAATAGCTCCCGATTTCATTTATTTTTAGGAATTGTACCTGGAGCTGTTCCGGATTCAGATTCGGAACGATACATGTAACTGATCCGGGTATGAAACCGATACAATTTCAATTCCAGTCGTCAAACCATACCCGGAAGTAAATGTGCAGCGTAGGAATTAGTGCAAGAAATAGCGTAGGAAATAGCGTAGGAAATTCAGTAGAGTTTTTAGAGCGTTAAAATTTTAGACACAAATGAATTCAATGCTAATGAAATTAAGCAATGCAATGCGGTTGTATTTGTAAATTTTCTTTGGTCTTATCATCATCCAACCAAGGTTCAAATTCCTATTATTAAATATCTGCTATTAAAATTAATTGTACAGATTTTTAAATCAAGGATTGGTAACATAGAACACAAAAGTGTTTAAAAATGCAAAACAACAGAGCAAGAGCAATTTTGGCTTCTTGATAAACCTCTTCTCTCATGCTTCAAAAAATATTGGGGATATTCTGGTGATACATACTACAAAGTCCCTAACGACTGAAACAATAAACGTACAATCAGTTACGATTATGATGCTTTACGAACAATTAATGGCATGTCAGACAAATTGATAACTGAATTCTTTTTTTAAAGCTCCTTAACAATCGTTGTAATCTTAAAAAGCAACAGTGTGTAATTGTCGTACTCTTAAAATCCACAATCAGGAGCATTGTCATGTAGAAGCAATATTAGTGGTAGAATGTTAGTCAATCCATGTTACTATAATGCAATTTGGAAGAGTTCGAAGGTATGAAATGTCATATTTCAAGATGTTTAGTCGACGAAATGGTATACAAACATAGGAATTTCAAAACTAGGCAATTTATTTTTACCGTCCGGATTCAATGTTGCGGTGGGTTGGACTTTGCCGACCGCTGCCTTAGTCGGTTCCAACTAGTGTTGGGTTTCATGAATCTTTCGTTGAGTTTCATTCATATGAATCTTGAGCGATGATTGATTCGAATCTCGAATCGGATCTCTAACGATTAATTAATTTCCAAGGTTATTTAGATTTCATTGCGCTGTTTAAAAATTCGTCTGTCCTTTCTGGCTAAACTTTTGCTACTGCGCGCGGTTTGCGATGGCGCCTATTATTCCTCAGCTGATCAGCCCTGACCTTGCCTGACCCCGCTTAGTGAACTTAGCCGAACTTTTATCCAATTGGCCCTATTTATGATTAGCATGATTGTCTCATATCTTGGCGCATCTTTCCGTCCTTATCTCTCTCGACAGCGCCATCTGAGGTTGAACAATTGTTGCTATTTGTTTGGCTAATCCACACGAGGTCGATATCGTGCCAACAATGGGCGTTGGAACCAATTACAAACTGAAACTGAATCAACACCGGCCGTGGAATCGATACGAAACTAATACCGATCCTAGAACCTACACCTCCTGGAGCGGTTTCGGTTCCGGCACGAACCGTGTGGAACCGAAATGGTTCCTGTTCGTCAAACCATTTCGAGGGCAGCATAAAATAAGCTACTATATGCTTGAATATGAATATGAATATGATTGAACGTAGAAATTCTGTTTATAAATTAAATCAAAGGCATTAGCGCAGGAATTAAGCACAATTTGTATAGTGGTATTATTTTTACTATTATTATTATTATTTCACGTAAGAACTAAGCTTGGGCAATTTGGTTAATTTTCATGCACGTGAATGTACTAGTTCTTTCACTTAGATGAACTGAGCGTGAATCGCGATTCTTTCGTTCATTGCAGTTCATTCAGATCATGAAAATTATTCATTCAGATCATGAAAATTCATACGGTTCACGTTCATATTTGTATTGGATGGAGGAAACGAACGACCTGTCCGCATAGGATGTTCTTTATCTCGACGGGTAGGACGTTCTTTTTGTGAACAACTCTGTGCATTATGGCTTCTAAAGAACTGATGAACGTTAATTAGAAGAACGTAAGTCGTTCGTTCTTTTGGAATGAACTGATTGAATTGTACAGGTTCTGGTTGTTGGGGCACACTAACGGACTGGTTGATCCAACTAAGTCTTGTCGTTCTTGCTGTCCCCTGGTGGGCGTTAGGGACCTTTACTTTCGCTTTTGAGCGATTGTTTGAAGAAACTTAACATTACTAAATATACTAATCACAATTGCATTCCCGTTTTCCTCCAAATTTCCCTTTCAAACAGTGAAAGCGACGATGCCACTGTTTACCGTGATACTGTCGCGCGTGATCATGCGCGAGCGGCAAACCAAAGCCGTCTACCTGTCGCTGGTGCCGATCATCGTCGGCGTCGGCATCGCCACGCTCACCGAGCTGTCGTTCGACGTGATCGGGCTGGTCAGTGCGCTGATCGCGACGATGGGCTTCTCGCTGCAGAACATCTTCTCCAAGAAGGTGCTGAAGGAGACGGGCGTGCACCATCTCCGCCTGCTGCACATACTCGGCCGGCTGGCCCTGTTCATGTTCCTGCCCGTCTGGATCTACGTCGACATGTTTAACGTGATGAAGCATCCCTCGATCGTAACGTATCGCGTCCATCGTGCGCCTCTCGTGGCTGGAATGAATTCACCCCCTCATTAATGTTTCTTTCATCTTTTTGCTGTTTTTTTTTTCTTCTTTCTCTTCCTCCTCCAGGTAACGGGTGACTATCGCGTCATTGCGCTGCTCTTTACCGACGGCGTGCTGAACTGGCTGCAGAACATACTGGCGTTCAGCGTGCTGTCGCTGGTGACGCCGCTCACGTACGCAGTGGCGAGCGCCAGCAAGCGCATCTTCGTCATCGCCATCTCGCTGTTTGTGCTGGGCAATCCGGTCACGTGGGTGAACGTGCTCGGCATGCTGGTGGCGATACTGGGCGTGCTGTGCTACAACCGCGCCAAATACTTTGCCCGCCGGCAGGACACGCTCCTGCCGTACGCGTACGGCGCGAAGGAGGCGGCGGCGACCGGGCCGCCGACCGGTATCAGCAACGGCACCGCCCCCGCCGGGCGGCGCTACCCGTACGCACCGCTGCACAGCAACGGGGGCGTACCGGTGCCGGACAATGTGCTGCTCGCCGGGAACGGCATCGTGGCCAGTGGGATGACAGCGACGGCCCACGGTGCACCGACCATCCCGATCAGCGCCTCCTCGAGCGTGAACGGGCCGACCAGCTCGAACGGCAGGCTGCTGTTTGTTTAGGCAAAAGGGCAAAGGGACCTGAACCAAGGGCAAAATGGCAAGCCGCGCGCGCGCGCTTGGGGAATGGAACAATGCGCGGTTTAGTACGTTAGTAATTTATATGTCTAGAAAAAAAAAACAAAACGACGCCACCGTTGTGTGCGAGATGATCCCAGCGCCGTCTCGTTACTCAACAGTGAACACACACACACACGACTGTAATATAGACAGACACACACACCTGGACAGGATGTATTGGTTTGCCAATCGGAAAAAAAGCATGCGTGCGAGGACTGAGTAATTGAATGTGCAAACGAAATGAAAGACACGGAAGCAACATGCTTTCCGCAACAAGAAAAAAATATGCCTGGCTTGTTTGCTCAAATCCTACCAAGAACGGCTCAAATCTAGTGCAAAGCGATGGGTAGGGAAACAAGGTGGAAGAAACAGAACACGCGAATAGTAAAATCAAAACACGGATCGGAAAGGATTATGGTTGGGCGATGGTAGGGACAGCGAGAACAAGCAATAATTTTTCAAGCACAGCAGTATTTTCGTAACAAACGTTTAGTTTAATTATTTTCTTTCGTTTCTTTAAGTTTTCCCCAATATGTTCCCCACCTAATTTTTGTATCCCCCCGTTTCTGCCATCCCCACCAAATGCCGATTCGATTAGGGACAGTAGTAGCAATATTTCTCACACGCGTTTGCTATTGTAATGTACATAGTTAGGGAAAAGTATGCTCTTAGCAGCACGAATCTGTATCCGTTTTTTTTTTTTCTTTTTTTGTTCCGGGACGCGAGCACCGCGACCGAGCAAGGCTCAATGCTGTTTACCACTTTGTGTATTATTTTTCCGTTTTCTCTCCAACTATAAGCAATATTAGTTTTTTTGTTTGTTTTCTGTTTGTTTGTGCGATCGTAATACTTTCTGGCGTGGCTTTCGGCCGTCAGCCGTCAGCATCAAAGTGCGGGGAAGAAAAAAACAAAGCGCGTACTTAGCAAAAGGAAAGAGAAACACACTAATCACAATCGTCATCCACACCGCTGGCACACCCTCGTGTTAGTTGCCTTTTTTTTTTTTTGCTCGGCTTTTGTTAAATATTGTTTCGTTTATGTATTCTTATTTTGTTTCTTCTGTTCTGCTTTTATTTGTCTTGCGCTTTTTGCTTGGTGGATGTGGCTCTCCTAATTTTAAATGTTACACAAAAAAAAACAAGAATCGTTGATGTGGGGACGGACGGACGAATTTAGTGTAGTAGCAAAAAAAGAAAGAAAGCATTATTATAACCTGTAGACAATTTTTTAGCTCCTTTTTTCTTTTTTTCCTGCAAACTCTGTTATTTGAATTAAAAAAAAAAAAACAACAACAAGCGTTGCATTTGCTTAGCAAACAAAAATCACTTATAATATATTTAAAAAAAATGAAGAAGAGAAAGAGATAGACAAAAGGGCAAACAAAACCCGAGGAGATAGCGAAGGGGAGGGAACGACGACGGTGCTGTGCGAAAAGTGGCAAAGCAATGTGCACACGAAATATACGTTACTTGGCGAGATATTGTGGCTATGATAAAGTTTGCTTTCAGTGTCGGTTTTCGTCTCTTTTCGGGGCTGTTTAGGAGTGCTGGAGGGACCAAGTCGCATTGGAATTGGTATTACATCCCGAAAGAACTATAAAAAAGCGATATCAAGATTTGGGTAGTAAGAAGAAGGAAGCAAATTAGGGATTGCCATGCAATTCCTCTATTAGAAGGGTTCTTGCAAAGCCCTTTTTTTGCAAGGGATTCGCACTACTACTAATATTACACCTGTTCCCGTCAAAATTGCCCACGGAGCGCACTCACGACTGCGATCCGACTCCGACTATTGTTAGTACGATTTCAACTCCGGCAAAATGGGAACCACTAGTTCCGCCCGGAAACGGAGTCGTCCGGAGTTGTCCCGAGTCGTCCGAAGTCGCCCGGAGTCGGAGATGTCCGAAGTAGAAGTCGTACGGAGTTGTCCAGAATTGTCCAGAGTCGTCCAAGGTCGTCCGGAGCTGCCTGGAATCATCCGGAATCGGAGTCGTGTAGAGTCGCCCGGAGTTGTCTGAAGTTGGAGTTGTCCGGAGTTGGAGTTGTCCGATGTTGAAGTTGTTCGGAGCTGTCCAGAGTTGTTCAGAGTCGTCCGAGGTCTTCCGGAGCTGTCTGGAATCATCTGAAATTGGAGTCGGTTAGAGCCATAGTCGTGCAGAGTCGCCCGGAGTCGTCCGGAGTTGTCGGGAGTCGTGCAGTATCGCCCGGAGTTGTCATCCAGAGTTGTTCAGAGTTGTCCGGAGTCGTTCGGAGCTATCTGGAGCCAACCGGAATCGGAGTCGGTCAAAGCTAACCGGAGCCGGATGGTGCAATGTGTTTGTGATCAGACATTTAATTTCGTTGCGTTTTTTTGTCTTTCACTTTGAGCGTCCATTTAGTATACAGGCCTTGGATTCGAAGCCTGACTCTTGTCGACTTCTACCGACCACGAACGACTCCGGACGATTCCGAACTACTTCAGGTAATGCTGCGTGGACCTACCTACCGGAGTCAGTTTTAAAATTTTCGGAGTCATTTTCGGAATTTTGCCAACTTTACCCATCATTAGCCTAGACCCGACAACGGTTGTTGCACCAAAGAAGACTCAAAACCTAATGTGTGCCTTTCGGGCACAAATGAATGGCTACGTGCCTTATTTATGACCTGTAAGGCGCCAATGCTTTGTGTCGTGGTTAATGATGTTTGTCTGTAAGGCACCAATGTAAGTTAATAAGCATCTTAGTTACCTTCAGACACTGTGTAAACTTTCCACATTTATAGAGCCTTTTTTATTGAAGGATACCGCAGAACCATTCTTAACGAGTTTAATACGTTCCAATGATTCACGCATTATGCAGGAGACTCTTTTCCTGAAAGAAACTGAACTGAATGAAAAAATATATCAACCCGACGCTAAACAAACTAAACAAATAACAAGGCACCCGGAACCGACGGAATTGCAGCCGAACTGGTCAAAAATGGAGGTGCACGACTAGAAAACGAGATTCGTCAAATTGTTTCTGAGGTGTGAGATAGCGAATCGATGGCATGTGATTGGAATCTCGGCATCATCTACCCCATATACAAGAAGAGCGACTATACACATATACATAGACATAGATACATAGACACATATAGAGAGACATATACAAGAAGAGAGAGAGAGGTTGGACTGCTACGACAACTGAAACTATCAAAGATCTTGCAGAAGATGGCAGAATACAGACACGACAACTACCATCTGTTCATTGGCTTCAAAGCCGCAAATGATAGCATAGCCAGGGTAAAACTATACGACGCTAGGAGCTCTTTTGGAATCCCGGCCAAACTGATAAGGCTGGTAAGAATGACTATGACCAACGTCACATGCCAGGTGAGGGTGGATGGAAAACTCTCAGGACCTTTTGCTACCACCTTATTCAACCTGGCGCTAGAGAGGGCCATCCGTGACTCGAGGGTGGAGACTACGGGAACCATCTTCTATAAGTCAACCCAGATCCTGGCATACGCTGATGATATAGACATCATTGGTCTGCGGCTCTCCTATGTAACAGGCGGCAGAGAGCCTCGGATTGCTGATAAACAAAGCAAAGACCAAACTGCTGGTGGCAACATCAACGGACCTACCAATAAATAATCAGAATCTACGTAGGCGTGACGTGCATATAGGTGAACGCACTTTTGAAGTCGTCCCACAATTCACCTATCTGGGGTCAAAGGTCAGCAACAATAGCATGGATGCTGAGCTGCGCGCAAGGATGCTGGCTGCCAACCGATCATTCTACAGCCTGAAAAAGCAGTTCACCTCAAAGAACCTGTCGCGACGGACGAAGCTGGGACTATATAGTACTTATATAGTTCCGGTACTCACATACGCCTCTGAGACATGGACACTGTTCAAATCTGACGAAACCCTCTTAGCCGCGTTCGAGAGGAAGATGCTCAGAAGGATACTTGGGTCCGTATGTGTGGAAGTACAATGGTGGAGCCGCTACAATGACGAGCTATACGAGCTGTACGGCGACCTCACGGTCCTGCAGCGTATCAAGCTCGCCAGGCTCCGGTGGGCTGGCCATGTTGTACGCATAGAAACGGACGACCCAGCCCGTAAAGTCTTTTTAGGCCGTCCACAAGGACAGAGGAGGCGTGGTAGGCCCAAATTGAGGAAGCGCAAACAGGAGAGTCCATCGCCAGTGCCTCAGACCTCTGTGAGATTCGAATTCCATTCCGACATCAAGTTCGACACTCTCACCTTGCATTGCACCCCGATCATGGTGGCCTCTAACAGCTGGACCAACTTCCCAAGGAAGTGGTACCGCTGTATGATGTTTCATAGCTCACTCCGGTCTATCGATATGTCAGGGGAAAAAAAAAATCAAAAATGTTGATGTCCATCCTTCCTATTTCGGTGTCTTAACCAAAGGTGTCTGAAGGCTGCTTAAACCACAAGAAAATAAGATTCTTGAGTGCAATGAGTTAGTGAACTGGTGATGAGTTTTTTTGTTTAATACTGATAATACTGAACTGAAAACTGAAATATTTCATACCACTGCCGACAATATCAACAGTGCAAGTTACGGAGCTTTAAGATTCGTAGTAGTCAAATTAGATACACAAAGGGTCTAATACGATCCACATACGATTGAAACTTTCGAAAATCTATTTTGCAGATATCATTCCAACAATATTCTCAAATGTGTTGTTATACTTTCAATTTGGATGCTCTACTCGTTATGAGGGGTTCCACTGTGTTAATACATCCCCTTACTTTCCCATGTTTACACAACTAAACAAAGAATGTTCGGATCGTTCGGATCAATGAAAGAATGAATTGTTTTAACCCGTAAGTGTCCCCAAAACACGTAGAAACAGAATCGATTGTACGTTTCAGAATCGGTATAGCGAAATGTATTGCAATAACAAGCATCTGTACACACCGGATAAGGTACAATGTATAGCCCCCTAGCAACTAACAAACTGTCTAGTTGGAATAAAACGAAAAAAAAATACCCAAAAAGAAACCCTCGATCGTTACCAACACTACTGCAGCAGCGAGGCGGCAAAGATCTGGCGCATAATGTGGGGCAGCTGCTCCAGATCCATGCAGACGAACGCCTTGCCCGCGGTCATGCTGTCCGCCACCACCTTCGCCTCGTCGTCCAGGCTGCCGATGAAGATGACGTACGCCTGGACGCGGGGCGATTGGCGCGCCAGCGCCGCATTCAGCTTGCGCGGCGTGATGCCGTACCGGGCCAGGTTGGCATCGCTCAGCACGATCACGATCGCCTCGTCGCAGTCCTCCTTGGCCAGCTCGTCCACCGCCAGCTCGGTCGCGGCCAGCGTGTGGTCGCCGCTCCAGCAGAACTGGGCGTGCGCGTGCATCATCTTGATCGTCTCGAGCCGGCGCTTCGCATCCTTCGGCGGGTTGTTCTCGCTCACGAACGGGACGGCCACCGCCTCCCCGCTGTGCCCGACGATGTCGTACCGGATCTTGCCCTCGAACCCGTCGAACGCTTCCATCACCATCACGGTCGCCTCCAGCTCGCGGTCGAGCCGGCCATCGTACCCGTTGAACCGGTACATCGACCCGGACACGTCCACCACCAGCTTGAGGCGCTTCGGCTTCTCCTGGGGCGTGCCCGGTTCGGGCTCCTGCTCCGCCCGCTGCTTGTAGATGGCCCGCTCGCCCGTCAGCCCCTCCACCAGCTTGGTGTCGTCTAGCTCGCCCGCGCTACGGTGCCGCTGCCACTGGCGCTCCCGGGCCCGCGCCTGCAGCGCCTGCAGCGTGATGCGCAGCTGCTGCACCTGGCGCCGGACCGGCTCCGCGTACTGCTCGTACACCTTGTGCTCGTACGGGCTCATCTGTATCTCGCGCAGCTTCTCCTCGAACGCTTTCCGGTTCATGTCGCGCGCCGCCTGCTTCACCGACTCCGGGATGTCGTCCTTCTCCGCGTCGGACAGCTGGTGCACCTTGTGGCCGGCGTCGAGCCGGTACGGGCCACCCTTGCCGCCGAGCCCGGCCGTATCGCGCCCGCCCGTACCACCCGCCCACGTGTTGCCCCCGACGTGCGGGTCATTGTTCGGGTCGACCTTGCCGTGCTTCGGTCCGGACACGCCCTTCCCGCTGTGGCTGCGCACCGTCAGCTGCAGCTCGCGCTGGCGGCGCATCGCCGCGAGCGCCTCGCACCCCGCGGCGTACTCGCCGACCGGCAGCCCGTGGCGCAGCAGCACCGCCGTCACCTGGTCGAGCGTTTCCGGCGCGTACCGGTCGTAGTCGAGCACGTTGCCAATGACCTCGGCGAGCGGGTCGGCCGGGAAGCGCTCCAGATGGCGCACGATCGCGACGACCTCGCGCGTCGAGTACGGATAGTGGAGCTTGCCCGCGTCCGCCATCTCGCGCAGCTCGGCGAACGCGTCCACCAGCCGGCCGATCGTCGCGACCGGCACGGACGGCCCGTACTGCTGTAGCAGGTAGCGCTCCGACTCGGGCAGCGGATTGTCGACCGCGTGGCACGCGAACAGATCGCCCAGCGCGGCAAAGAAATCGTTCCCGAGGAAGGGAAAGCCGGGCCGGTTCGCCAGCACGATCATGCGGAAGTCGGGATGGGTCGGCAGGAAGCCGCCGCCGCCGCCTCCCTTCGCACTGGGCGGGCAAATCTTGCGCCCGTCGGACAGCAGCATCTCGCCGTGCTCGACGAGCGTCTTCAGTATGCAGGTGACGTGGACGGGCGCCTTGTCCGCCTCGTCCACCACCAGCACGTGCCCGTGCCGGACCGCCTTCACCAGCGGCGAGTCCTCGTACGCGATCCGGCCGTCCCGCACCGTCGCCTGCAGCGTCAGCGACTGGACGGTGGTGTCGCGGTGCAGCTGGATGTACTCGCGCGGCCGCCCCATCAGCTGCAGCAGCCGGTCGACGATCTTGTTCTTGCCGACGCCCTGGTTGCCCACCAGCAGCAGATGCTCGCCGAGCAGAAAGTCCTGCAGCAGCCGCTCCATCAGCCGCAGGTGCTGCGGCACGTCGTAGAACACAATGTCCGGGATCTTGCTGACCGCGTCGGTGCGGTACCGCGGTACGCTCGTGCGCCCAATCCGCAACAGCTCGTCCGTCTGCTCCACCGCGATCGGAGCGGCTCGGTCCGACTCACCGGCCGTCGCACCGCTGTAGCCGTCCAGGTAGCGGCGCATCGCCGAATCGAGCACCGAGCGCGGCAGGCTCGGCATGAACTTGCTCAGAAAGGTGGCGTGCAGTATGTCGGCCGCTGCACCGGTCCGATTCTCCTCCTCCCCGTACTGGTGCAGCCGGCGGGCGATGCGCAGCAGCTGCCGGGTGGACAGATTGCCGGCGAGCGTTTGCTGCACCGGATCGTTCGAGGTGCGCAGGTGGTGCGCGACGCGCAGGATTTGCTCCATCGTTTCGCCGATCGGGCCGTACAGCGTGTCGAGCACGTGGCGCTCCTCGCGCTCGCTCAGCCCGCGCACCTCGTGAAACAGGAAGAGGGCGAGCGTCTCCGCCCCGATCCAGGCGGTGCGGGACGGCCCGTTCGTACCCGCCGCCCCACTCTGGGCCGGCTCGGCCAGCGCGATGATGCGGAAGCCGGGATGGATGCGCAGCAGGCCGGCCGCCCGCAGATCCTGCCCCGGCTGGGCCGCCTGCAGCCGGTCGTACCGGTCGTGGGCCAGCAGCCGGCGGCCATCGTACAGCTGCAGCTCGCGATCGTGCACCAGCCGGTGCAGTGTGCCGAGCGTGCTGTGGTGCAGCCGGTGCACGCCGTCCAGCACGATCGCGTGCCCGGCGAGGGCGGCCAGAAGCAGCGGTGAGTCCTGCCACACCGTGTCGCCGTTCAGGCGGGTCGTGCGCTTCTGCAGCAGGTCGCGCGCCGTCATGTCCTGGTACAGGACCATCGCCTCAAGATGCTGGTCGTTCAGCAGCCGGCACAGCTGCTCGGCCAGTATCGATTTGCCGCAACCCTTCGGGCCCACGAGACACACGTCACCGACGGCCACCGTTTGCACCAGCTCGGCCAGCAGGCCGGTCTGGTACGGCGTCGGTATGAACGGTTGCCGCTTGTCCTCGAGCGGGCTGGACGTACCAGCGGGCAGCCGAAACTCGACCGGTCCCTTCGCCGTTTGCAATCGCACCTTTAGCTCGTCGCCTTCCGCCTTAACGCTTTCCACCGCCGCTCGGTTGGCCGCACCTTCCGCCGGAGCAAACTTGAGCGACTCCATCAGCCCGGTCACGTACGAGCTGCCCTCCTTCTCGAGAAACACCGGGTAGGGGTAGAAGCGCCGCAGCAGCTCCTCCTCGGTCAGCGTGCCGTTGTGGCGGAGCAGCCGGCCCGCGTACTGCAAATTGTCGATCGGGAAGTCGGGCAGCAGGGCCGAGGCCGACTGGATGCCGTACGCGAACGAGACCAGCTTGGTCAGCACGTCCGGGTGGTCGAGCGGACCGGCGAGGGCTTTCGCCTCCGTCAGCACCTCCACGTACGGCAGCTCGGCAATGTCGCGCGCCTGGAAGCGGGACCGGAGTGGTGGATCGAGCGGGGAGCCACGGTACCGCGGCACCGGCAGACCGAGGGCGATTACGCGGAATTTCTCCGACACCCGCACCAGTCCCCACTGGTCCAGCTGGTCGCGGCTGAAGCGCTGCAGGGAGAAAGGAAAACAAATAGAGCATAATGAACATTGAGCAACTCGATTAGTGGTTAGAGCTTGGAGTCTGAACTACCCAGTTCCGATTCCGTGTCCAGAATTAATTCCGAAGCCGATTCTGGTACTGGAAACGAATCCGGTTCCGGAGCCGATTTATATTTTAGAATCGATTCCAGTTTCGGAACCGATTCCGATTCTGGAATCGATTCCGGTTCCGGAGCCGGTTCCTATTCTGGAATCGATTCCGGTTCCGGAGCCGATTCCGATGCCAACTCCAATTCCGGGGCCAATTTCGGAGTAGATTCCAGAATCCGAAATCGGATCGGATCCGGTATAGGACCCAAAACCCTATCCGCATAGAAATACCGAAATCGACTTTGATTCCGGAGCCAATTCCGGAACCGATTCCCGAAACTGATTAAGGATCTACTATCCGGAATCGATTTCTCAAAAATTCGGACCTAGTCGGAATCAATTCCGACCAAAACTTTGTTTTTCTCATCACTAGTTTATAAGTAAATTTTGATTCTTTGCGGCTATCAATATAATAGCGTTATTGGATCTAAATGTCTATTTTCAAAGTCGATTCAGATTTCTGAGCCAATTCAGATTCCTGAGCCGATTGCTATTCTGGAAACGATTCCGGTTACGGAGCCGATTCCGGTGCCGACTCTGGATCCGGAATTGATACGATTCCGATTCCGGGGCCAATTCCGGAATAAATTCCAGAATCCAAAATCGGCTCCGGTATCGGAGTTCCTCCGAAAATCACGATCAACTCCGGAATCGGAATCAGTTTTGGCTCGAGAATCAGAGTCAGTTCTAGAATTAAAATCAGAAGTTTTGGAAACTGAAATTTGGGTTCGTGACGGCTTTAGATACAATCGTCGCTGATAAGGACCCAAAAGCCTATCCTCATAGAAATACCGAAATCAACCTGAGAATCGCAATTTGCTCCGGTAACGGAATCAAAATTGACCCCATAATTGGAATTAGCTCCGGAATGATCATCAGTTCTTGAATTGCAATAAGAAGTTTCAGAGGCGAAATCAGTCCGGGAATCTCCATAGTTTGCAAATAAGTTTTCATTCTTTGCGATTATCAATTCGTAGCATCGTTGGACTCAACCGTCTATTCTTATGCCCTGGTTTCTCTGTCCGCGAGCTAGGCTGGATTAACGAATAGATCTTCAGAGTGCGGAATTTCGCCGAGTTACAAATCAGGCCACGTTCATTGCCGGCTTATTGCTAGGAACTGTGAACGATCTCTATCTGTAAGGAGAACTTGGTTTTACTACACCCAGAATATCCTACCGGCATAAAAAAAAACCCTGCATGTTACACGTTCACGTCAACCACCATGACCATAATGCTCCTACTCTCCTTTATCACTTGTTGCTGGTATGTTAATATCTCATATTAAACCGTTTTTTAAATTAATATTTAAAAAAACAAATTTAACGCGCCATTCTACATGATACGCGGCTTTTAATCTGTACCAACGATCTGTCGCATTACTGAATTCGCCCACCACACCAGTCCTTTCTCGCATATCTTTAGTTTATCTCGCTCCTTGCCTCGTCATGCTTTCTTATCTCTACCACGTGCTATTGGTTGTTTTTTAAATCTTAATTTCATATGAATGCGTACGAGATTGCAAAACAACACACGGGTAGTTTGATGAATTCCCTCACCCGGGGCCTCGCTCACTCACCTCCAGCAGGGCGTCGTAGTTTTTGGCCGCTATCAGGAACCGGCCATCCTCCAGGTGCATCTCCCGGTTCTCGAGCAGATTGTTCAGTATCGGCAGCACGTTTCGCTCCGTCTTTTCCACCCCCTCGATCAGCAGTATGCGGCCCTCGATGGCGGCCCGGACCGCGCTCTGGTTGTGGTACGAGGACGTGCCGTCCAGTATCTCCCGGCGCTGCTTCAGGTCGCTCTCGGTCGTGTCGCGGTTCAGCAGTATGTACTCGACCTCGCGCCGCGTCAGCTCCGAGTACTGCATCACGATCCGACGCCGCAGGCCGCCGGGCCGCCCGAGCAGCAGTATGTCCTGCCCGAGCTTATCCTTCTGCAGCATCCACCGGAGATGGTGCAGCCGGGTCTGGGACAGGGCCGCCTCGCCGGTCTCGCTGACGCTCACTGAAACACCCAACCAGAGGGAAGAGAGGAATAGGTGTTAATCGACGTTGGCCAAATGGCAATAACGAAGCACATATACATCCATACCGTAACCGGTCGGGACGAGTTCCGGGCGCAGCGGCACATCGATCTCCTTCTCCACGTCGTCGATCTGGATGGTGCCACCGGTGGCGGTGGTGCTACAGTGTCGGCTCCACGATACGCCGCCCACACCGGCCACGGCCGGCTGCTGGTGGGCGAGGATGCGGCGCAGCACGTTGATGCGCCGGACCGTTTGCACGTTCCGCTGCATGGCGCTCGTACGGTCCAGTCGCTTAATTCACTGCCCGCGCAATTAGCTTCACTTGACTATTACGGCCCCACTTTCCGGTGGTCGCCTTGGGGGTCAAAGTCTCCAGCCGCCCAGGCCTGTCTGTTGCGTGTTTCATCTCGTCGCGCGTTCGCCGTTGTTGCTGACGGCAATGGCACACACACACATACAAAGCTGGCTGACAGTTGGCAGCTGATTTTGACAGTTTCGTGTGAAGTCGCTCTACTCTATCTCTTTCACGCTTGCGTCGATTTGTGATATCATGTTGCAGGCAGAGTGACCAGAAATAACGATTTATCGGTTCAAATTTACCCCAATATCCTTTAAGTTGGCAACCGGATACCCGGGTATTTTTTTCAACTTTAAACTGCAATAACTTTTGATTCACTGCTTTTATTGGCCTGAAATTTTCTGTAGCCCATCAACTTTTAATTTATGATTTGTTGGTGCATAAGTTGTAATTTTAAACAGCCTGTAAGTATTTTATTTTGATTTTTTAACTTTACCTCGTAAGTTGGCAACCAGCATACCCGGGTATTCCATACATTTTGTGTGGAGCATGACGTTTCTTTTCTTCTTCTTTTCGAATTGTGCCTATTTTCGAGTAAAATTCAAGGTGTTATAAATGACAAGGTGAAGTTGTTCAGAGCAAAATGACATTTCTCGACTTGACATTTCTCTTCCCAAGGGGTCCGGTATAAAAATCGGGGAGGGCTGGTGCGGGGTATTGAAATTTGTATGCAGAGAGTGACAGATGTCCCCCACAATGTCGCCCAGCAAAAGCGATAAAAATCAACCTTCTAAATACATTATCCTTGGTAAAATTCAAGCGATTCCAAATTTTAATTTGACCGTTATTTTTATAATAAAATGAAAAAAAAACATAATGAATAAATGAAATAGAAGAGAATATATGGTCGGCACTACTTGCTTACAGCATTAAAATATAGAATGCATTGTTTACCTATGAAAATCGTTAATTTTTTACATCAAAACGTGTGGAATACCCGGGTATGCCGTTTGCCAACTTACGTGTGTAAATCTGGTTGCCAACTCTACGGTTAAACGCGTTGTATTTTATTAAGACCACTTTTTTCATCTAAAGAAGGCGTTTGTAATGCTGAGATTTTAAAAGTAATAAAAGAAAAACACATGTTGTTTTATACAGCACACTTTGATTGTTGTTTGGTTCTGTTCACATTTTGAATTTGACAGTTGCAGCGCCGGCCACATGAACGTTGCAAATTAATGTGCACAAAATAGCACAAATTCTGCAAACATCGATGCTAAACCGTGATTTCTTTACATCCACTGCATGTTTTACATTTTTCTGCAATATTTTAATAATTGTTTATCAAGAACAAAACCAAAAAAACCGTTACAAAACGCAAAAGCCCCCCACCGAACCGGTTCTTTCGTGTGGCCGCAGCTTCAGGTGTGTATGCGCCATTTTCGTACGTCGCTTGCACCTGCCACTCATCTTCTTGTATGTGTGTGTGTGTATATATCCAGTTTTATCTCGCCCATCATCTCGACGACAGTAACCTTCCATCTTTGCCATCGCCCAAACGTGGCCGCTCCGTTTAGCAAAGCAGTTTAATAAAAAAAAATCCGTGCAGCAAAATGTCCCTACAGGAGGTAAGGCGCTTTCCTATTTATCTTTCCGTTGCTTTTGCAAAGGGAAAACAATCACCACTGCCGGCGTTTGTGTTTTGCTCGTTCGCAAACACCGTCGATTGAGGTTATTCCCAAGCCGGATGCAAGGATGCCCTTTTGGGCAGGGGCAGGCTACTTTGTGACCAGTTGCTAACCGGCTTACTCCCCCCTTCCCTGCAGAACTTTGACAAGGCGGTCGAGAACGTGAAGAACCTGAATGCCACGCCCGCCGACGCCGATCTGCTGGAAATCTACGGCCTGTTCAAGCAGGCGACCGTCGGCGACTGCAACACGGAGAAGCCCGGCTTCCTCGACTTCAAGGGCAAATCGAAGTGGGAAGCGTGGAACGGCCGCAAGGGCATGTCGCAGGAGGACGCGAAGCAGGCGTACGTCGACAAGGTGCAGAAGCTGATCGACCAGCACGGTCTGAAGTAGAGCGCGAAAGAAGGGGACAATCCAACACCATGGTGCGAGGGAGGCAGCAGGAGGACAATTACGGACGCATTGCAATTATGGTACAAACCGTTTGACCACACACAGCTGCACGGGAAGGTGTTGGAGCGATGTCTGCTCCCGTTGTTTTCTTCCTTTCGTTTTTTTTTATGTTACGTTTCCCGCCATTCCACACCCGGACGCCCTCTCGGCACTCAAAGAGACCCTCTGACCGAGGGGACTGGCTGTGGCGGACACGCATGTGGAAAATAGTAGCCAAGCGGATTGAAAAAAGGAGGCAAAATTTCGATCTTTTTTGTGCAATTTAGTTAGTTAGTAACAAATGGTAGGCAAAAAAATCAAAGCGGTGGTGGCGGATAACACGAGAAGGGAACACTGTGAACTTTAGGAGATGCTTTCTTTTTTTTTACTATAATTAGTTTGTTAAATTGTTGTAGTAGTGAAAGCTTCGTGCTTTCGGCGTATCGCCTTGAATTTGTTTTTGAAACAAAGAAAAAGAAAGGGAAAAAGGATTCCTCAAAAACTACTCCATTGAAGAATCTCTTGCTGTGGCTACAAGCGGAAATTGGGAGTAGAAAAACAAAAACAAAAAAACCAAACGCACACACACATACATTTGGACGGTTAATTTTGAACTCTTCGATAAAACAAAGAAAAAATAAAACCGATGAACTAACATAAATAATACGTGCAACATGTGAATTTATGATTACTAGTTAAATTGGCTCGGTTGACTTATATGTTTGAGTAGATCCTATGTTAATATATACATATATCCCAATTACATGTTGGACCGGTCCTGTGATACAGTCGTCAACTCGTAGGACTTAACAACATGCCCGTCATGGGATCAAGCCCTAATTGGATCGTCCCCATATGTGTAGGACTTGACTATCCTGCTATTGGTAATCAAAAAATCACTGAAAGCCAAAGCCCCACTAAGTGGTACAGACAGGCAGGCAGGCCTTTGACCGACAACGATTGTGTTGTGCCAAAGAAGAAGAAGAAAATTACATGTGGGCGGTCCCTTGCTTACAGTCGTAACCTCGTACGACTTTAAAAATACAAACTCAAGCCTCATTTGAACCGTTAACCCATAGCAAGGATTGAGCAGAGAGACTGGGCCAAGATAAGATTCAAATATCTCAAGTTTTTCCACTTCCAAAATCTCAGACTCGTTTTAGCTGCTGTTTTCATGTTAATGCATTAGATATCCTATATTACAACATTTTCAAATCTTGTAACAATAGTCGAATTGTTTTTGATCAGTTGTTTGTATTACTTATAGTTTAATCTTTGCGTCAATTTCGCGAACAACATGTTGACAATCCTGATTCTACCTGTTTTTTTTTTCTTATGCTACAGGCTTCCATTGTACAGACTCTTTCTATACTAATTAGGTTCAAAGCACTGGATAGTCTGTCTTTGCTTCTTGGTGATATTCCGGATGGGAACCAGCTGATTACAAAAGATCCTGCTGGCCTGCATATCTGATTTTCCGCCATAGGATCATTCTTCCTAATACTTTTAACTTTGAAGCAACCCGTTCAAAGATCCTGGCAGTTGTTCACAACCCGATTCTTGCATCAATAGTTAGATCAGTTTTTTGTTTACCAAGTTTAACTCTAGCAATGCCATATCAAGCTTAAGGATTCTGGGCTTTATATATAGCCTCCTCCTTATCCATCCTTATCAGACGTGTTCAGTTGATGGCCAGTTATGACCGAAATTCTTCTTCTTGGTATTTGGGACAGCAACGCCACCAATGTTGTAGATTTAGGCCTGTCTTAGCCTCTAATATCCTTAGCTATCTGGTGTGCCCATAGTCAGTCACTTGGAGTGCGTGATCCAATCCATATCTATGGCCTATGTCCGTATTGTTGTTTAGGTTTACCACGGGACTCAACATTAGCCGACTGACCGAAATTAAGGTATTGAATCAATTGTTACATTTCAAGGCCAGTTAAATTAAAGTAATTGAATGTGATTACAGAGATTTCTCTAAGGTGAATCTTCAAGGGACCGTCATCTTAGAGAGATATTCACGTTGAGGATAACTAATGAAGGTATTGCTATGAAGTCGAGACGCAAAGGAAAAAGCATGGTTGCCTTTGACCAATTTTTTTGTGAACTATCACCTAAACATTCACTTGAGAGAATTTGAACTCTCAAATTTGCGTATGCAACTGATGTTGACTTTGGAGATGCCGTCTATAGAGCAACCATTCTCCAAAATTTGCTAAATTCCAAAGCACCGTTGCTAAATTTTCCCATGGTGCTACTGCTGAAGCGTGACGCTCCTGGGTGCGTTAGACTATTTATATACCAGATTTTGCATTTTTTTTCATCCGCAGTGCCCTTGCTGAGGCTCTAATCTTTAGCTACTTTATGAAAAGCCTTCTAATGCTCGCGACGCTTACGCTAGAGAACATTTTAAATTTGAAAATGATGCTGCAAGTACCATTTTCCGTTATCGCAAACTGCAACTTCAAGGATTGCCCATTCTTCTGCTCAAAACTGCTTCCAAACTCTCCTATACCCTCTGCAAGGTCGATAATAGTGAAATTGTATGCACCAATCGCACATTCTTCAACAATCTTGCCTTTAAAATAATTAATATCGGAGTTGGAAATTTAATAAACGAAACCGCTAGATTTTAAATAATAATAATAATAATAATATATTCAATTTATTATTCTGGTTCTTCTTCTTCTTCCTATTTGGCGCAACAACAACCTCGGTCGGTGTGCAGTGTGCCTCTGGCCTAAGCGACACGATGGGCTTGGCTATCTCAGTGACGTGTTGGTGGTGTGTACTCATGCAGCAGGACACAGTCGCAGTCACTGCGTATGGGTACGGAGCTTAAACCCTTGCTAATGTCGTGCCAAACTGATTTGCCAGCTGAGCCACGACGGGACTGGGTCTTGTTTTTAACTTGTTTTAATGGAATAAATAAACAGCACTCGGTGTGCCGTTCCGTAATCACTTTGCTCTCCTTTAAAGCACCTGACTATATGGTTCGCCCGAAGGACACCTGCTAGTGTCCTCGCTTACGAAGTTTCCGGCTGCTTGGTGTCCGTGTCCTGCCGCTGCCGGTGGTAGAACTCCTGCGTCAGCTCGCTCAGATTGCGCTCGAGCGTGGCGACCTCCTCGAAGCGCAGGGCGGCCCGCGCCTGCCGGATGTACCCCTTCACGATGTTGATCTGATCGATCAGCGGATCGGAGGTGCCGCCGGTCCCGTGCGCCTGCGTGCCGCTCCAGTTGTCCATCGTCGAGACGGCCGCCCCGTACCGCCCGTTCGTCATCTCGGCGGTCGAGGCGGTGCTCGAGCTGGACGAGCTGCCGTTCTGCCGGTCGGTGCCGGGCTCGGCACCACCGCCAGCCTGCAGCTCGAGCCGCTCGAACGCTTCGAGCGCGAGCTGCCGCTCCCGCTCCAGCCGTCGCTCCGTCTCCGTCCGCTTGCGGGCCTGGATGCGCTTGATCTCGTCCTCTACTGGCAGGGGCGGGATCGAAAGCATCCGCTCCTTGATGTACGCGATGCAGCCGAGCCGGATCGCCTTCTTGAGCGCCTCCTCCCGGCTGCCCGGCGCCGTCGGCAGCGTCTGCAGGCTCTTGCTCACGCCGTCCAGCTTCTCCGCCGACCGGCCAATCCGTTCCCGCAGCGCCGACGCGTCTGACAGCCGGTAGATGACGTCGCCCTCGTACAGGCTGTCCAGGATGCGCCGGTACATGCCGATGTGCGGCTCGATGTCGGTGCGCTCGCGCTCCAGCGCCTCGTAGTACTGGCGCAGCAGTGGCCGCTCTCGCCGCCAGTCCTGCATCTCCATCCGCACCAGCAGCAGGCGCATGCAGTGCTCGCACACCCGGAAGTGGCTCGACTCGTTCGGCTGGTCCGGCTCGGCGGCGGGAGCGCCCCCGGCCGGGCTGGCCACGGTCGGGTTGACCAGCCGGCCCGCCTCCTCCAGCGTGAGGAAGCGCGAGCAGCCGTCGCACATGACCGAGCCGCACACGCGGCAGTGGTGCTGGCGGCGCGTCAGCCCGAAACCGCGCGCACAGGTCGGGCAGAGCTTCACCAGCTTGCCGTCGATCCACGGCACCTTGCTCTGCTCGTGCCGCTTCCTGCCGTCCGGGTCGGCCGGCAGCCCGTCCAGCAGCTTGTCCAGCCGGATGATCAGCTTGTTCGTTTCGGCCGCGTACCGCTCGAGCCGGGGGCTGCGCACCGCCCGGAAGTACGCCATGTGCTCGCAGGTGCAGCCGGCCGGCTGCTGCCCGCCCGGCTGCAGCAGCGGATTGTTGGCCGTGCCGGCGCTGCCCACCACCACGCCCGACTCGGCCCCGTACCGGGACGGCGGGGACGGTTCGCTACCCTCCGCTCCCTGCTGCTGCTGGCCCTGCTGGCCCGCCGGCTTCCGCTTACCGCCCTTCAGTATGCCCTGCCGGGCGAGGCTGAAGATTTCCTTCAGCGATTTCAGCAGATCCTGCTCCTCGGAGTGCTCGTGCTCGACGTGCACGGTGAGCCGCTCCGGCGTGCGCAGATCGCGCTTGCACACGGGGCACAGGAAGCCCTCGAGGATTTCGCTGTCCGTCGGCAGCAGGAAGGCACCGGACGTGGCGGACTCTTTGTCGTGCAGATCGAACGGGTTGTCCATGGTGTGGGGTTTGTTTTTTGTTTTTGTTTTTGGTGTTGATAAATTGCTTCTCGTTGTCGGACACACACACAGGTACGCACACGTACGCGTGTATTACTCACTGTGAAGGAGAGTTTGTTATTGCAAGGTGCTCACCCTGATGGCGACTTCGCTAACTTACCTCATTGCTTCTTGGTTCCTTGGTGCCATCGGAGCGGAGGAACGTGTCCAGCCAGCAATAACAGGAGCTCCTACAACAACAACAAAAAGTTCAATTAAATCAATCCACTAGCCCAGAGCAAAACAAGGCCGAAACGGACCGGTCCGCGTTCCGGCCCAAGAGGGGAACAATAGCTTTCCCTTCCCGCAAGTGTCACGCAATTATGGTACGCAACAGCAAGTTGGCTGATTGTAGAGTGTCCGCCCCAAAAAAAAAAACAAAACAAAAACGCAAAGAAAACGCACCGTGTGCCCAGGGCCGGACTGGAGACTGGCGCAAAAGGTTTGCAGATAAACTCCGCACTATCTTGCCCCCCTGCACAGTGGCCAAGGGTGCAGTCCCGGGAAGGGTGAAAAACGGGAGGAAGAACAAAAAACACACACACACACACTCGCTCAAAGGAGAGAGTGTTCCAACAACAAACCACACTCACTGGCTGCACGGTAGGGCTGGCCCGCCGTGCTGGATGCGGACTGAACGGTCGAGGCATGCCAGGAGAAGGAGAAAGAAGGAAGAAGGCAGCAGGAGCTGCAGGGAGCGAGGGTGTTTTTCTGACAGCGAGTTGTGATTGGCTGGGGGAAAGCGCTGAGACTGCAGTTGCATGACGTTCGGTCTTTGTTGATTGGTAGCTGCCGCGCGAATGCAACAGACGGCGCTAAAAGCAGTTTGAATTTTTGAATTATGCTTTCAACGGTCAGTGAACAAATTCTGAGAATGTTTTTTGAAAGCGGTTCTTAGCGCATCGGCCTTCCAGCTGATGCTAGCACTGGCTTTCACTTGTTTTCTCTTTTGGCCCATCCCTCAATCTTCCGGCTCCCCCTTTTCCCGTATTAGCCGGTGGTTTAATGGCGTAGCGCTTCCACCACTTTGCTCGGCGTCAGTGTGGTTAACGGTTTATAAGGGGCAGAGTCAGGAACGTAAATTTAATTATTTAGCTTAACAAACTGTGGTGGCTTGTATATACAGAGACATATTAAACTGCAAATAAAAAAAAAACAAAATAGCCTCAATACAAGAGGACGCAGATAAAACTATTTATTTACTGTAAAAAGAATCTTTATTATGTAACATGTTAAAACCAAAACATAAAAAGCCTATTAGGGAACGGGACTTTAAAACGAGTAAATAATTAACGATTTATTTATAAATAATTAGAATAAAGTTGACAATTATAACACAAAGCAGACATGGAATAGATGGTATAGATTGATTTTACAAAGAAAGCGATTTAGCATGCATAGGAAAAGGTTCATAGGGAGAGATGTCGATTAAAAATATTTTTATTTTATTTATTTTATTTATTTTTTTTATTTTTTTTTTAAATATTAAAAAAAAAATTTTTGTACGTCAGGTGTCCCTCAGGGTTGTGTGCTAAGTCCACTTCTGTTTTCTTTGTTCATCAATGATGTCTGTAATGTTTTACCTCCTGATGGTCATCTCCTTTATGCGGATGATATCAAAATCTTTTTACCTGTGTCCTCTTCTTCTGATTGTATGAGTCTCCAGCATTACCTTAATGCATTTGTTCATTGGTGTTCATCCAACTTACTTCGCTTGTGCCCTGATAAATGTTCTGTTATTTCTTTCTCTCACTCTCTTTCTCCTATTTTATTTAACTATAATCTCTCTAACTCGTCTCTCTTTCGTGTTATGTCCATCCGTGACCTTGGTATTATACTCGACAGTCGTCTTAACTTTAAACTGCAGCTTGATGAGGTTCTAATCGAACCCTTGGGTTTATTTTACGTTTTACCTCTATTTTTAGAGGTCAAAGCTTCTTAAGAAACCTTTATTGTGCTCTGGTAAGGCCTCTTCTTGAATATGCTAGTATCATCTGGAATCCTCCTACTATTGATGGCTGTTCGAGAATTGAAAGCATTCAGCGACTCTTTACCAGGGTTGCTTTTCGTCGTTTGTTCGGTGCTGCCTCACTACCTCCCTATGAAACGCGATTGCAGTTATTCAATCTTCACTCTTTAAGCTTCCGCCGCCAAGTGTCTCAGGCATGTTTTATTGGTGGCTTATTACTTTCTGATACTGATGCTCCTGATTTAGTCTCGTCCATCTCGTTGTATGTTCCCTCTCGTTCCCTTCGTCCTCGTGATCCTCTGTCAATTGAAACACGTCATACTCTTTATACTTTCAATGATCCTATTCTATCCTGTTTCAGGTTGTTTAACCACTTTTACTATCTCTTTGATTTCGACTCCTCTCTCAACTCTTTCCGTAACCGTATTTTTTCTTCTAATTCTCTTTAATTATTCTTCTAAGTTTCATTAAGTTTTGATAGTCTCTACGCTCTACCTATGTTTATGTTTTGTTTTTTTTTTCTTTAATTTTTTTTTTGCTAGGTCAAGACTAGTTTAGTTAGGCCTAGTTTTTCATGAATTATTTTGTTTATTTGTTAGGGTTTATTTAGTTTTAAGTCTGCTTTATTTAGCCTTGATGGCGGATATGGAATTAATAAATGAAATGAAATGAAATGAAATTAAAAATAGCCAATCTAGTAGTAGATTTACAAAAGAGAAGTTGTTACGACTAGTGTTGGGTTTCATCAATCTTTCGTTGAGATTCATTCATATGAATCTTCAGTGATGAGTGATTCGAATCCCAAAAGATCCATGAATCTTCAAGGATTCATGAATCTTCAAGGATTCATGAATCTCGAAAGATTCATTGATCCATTCAAATCCACATATCTCCAGCGGGTCATGAATACTTAGAGATGTATGATTTTCAAAATATTGAGTTTGCGCGATCCCACCTAACATGCCCGTCGTGGGCTCAAGCCTCGCATGAACCGTCTCCGCGTAGCAAAACAAACTATCCGGCTCCGAGGTACTTTCCAAGAAGTCTCAAAAGCCTGTATAGGCTGGTATGATCTCGTAGGTTGTTACGCCAAGAAGAAGATAAAGCTAGAGCTTTATGATGTTTTAGAGATGTATGAATCCCTTGAGATTCATGAATGTTTCGAGATTTGTGAATCATTCGAGATTAATGAATCTTTGTAGATTCATGAATCATTGAGATTTATCAATGTTACCAACCGAGATTCAGATTGATTGAATCATTTCAAAGATTCATTCAGATTCATGAATCTGATTCAGATTTACCCAACACTAATTACGACGGTGAACGGATCTGTGGGCCACGCGAAGGATGCGGCCTTGTAAGTCAAACCCGCTCGGGTAACAGCAATCTTTTCAACCCTTCAACACCAGTAATTAACCTTCCCGCTAGTCGCTCTCTCAAGTATTTTGAGGAGCCTATGTCGCACAAGGGGATGAAGAAGGAAGAGAGATTTCTTTCGTGTTTGGAATATGCAAAATTAAGAAAAGTGAGCTTTCTTAGTGTTGCAAAATCCGAGTGGTTTGTTTTTATTGGTTTGTTTGTTGGTTTTGAGTGAAGTTATAAACTAGTAACAAGTTATGAAATCTTGAAGCGGTATCAGAATCGGGCCCGGAATCAGAATCGATCTGGAAATCGCAATTTGCTCTGGTAACGAAATCAGGATTGACTCCAGAAGTGGAATTAGCTGTGGTATGAAAATCAGTTCTTCAATTTAAATAAGAAGTTTCTGAAGCGAAATCAGTCCGGTAATCTCCATGAATTTCCGGATCGTTTGCAAATAAATTTTTATTCTTTGCGGCTATCAATACGTAGCATCATCACTCAAACACCTGTTCTTATGGACATGCCAAAACCGACTCCAATTTCGAAGCCGATTTCGGAACTAATTCCGTACCCGATTCCTATTCCGGAACTGATTGCGGAACCAATTCCAGCGCCGATTTCGATCGATTCCGGAAACTGATTTCGGACCTACTATCCGGAATTGATTCCAAAAATCTTTGGAGCTGGACGGAATCGATTCCGATGAAGACTATATTTTTGCCATCACTAGTTCAGAATATAGGCTTGAAACGTGTGTCGATTCCTCCGGAGATGTTGAGATATCCCAAAATTGGCGACGCCCAACATTGTGCTACTTAGTTAGCATGTTGACAAAGCATGGTGACAAGCATGTGATTTGTGTGGAGAACACACTCTGGAGTCTTCGGTTCGCTTGCCTTTAGTGATTACAGCTCCTGCCAGTGTTATTCATTAGATAGGTTTCTCGTTTTAGCCGTTGTAGCCTTCCGGAGAATTCATGTTAACTTTGCTACCATCCCTCCGCTGTGATGCGAAGATGAGTTTTTAAAGGTGGTTTTGGATCAGTTGTTTTAAGATCAAATATCAGAAAAAATACAACTATGGACTTTTTCCTGGACTTGGAGCAGCCATTAAGAGAGTTGAAGTTTTAGCTTCAGTCAGTTATAGTGCGTCCAGCGTCCCCATCCTGGTATTAACTATTCTCCAACATTCCGGACAACATCACATTGCATGTTAGAAGTAGGTATTATTCCTGCAATTGTTGTAGTATAGAGTGACATCCATTTCCAATAAATCATACCCAGGTTGAGCGTCTGATCAAACAACACACACGGTGTTAATTAATTGGCTTGTTTGCTCTGCTGTCGCCACAACTTATTACTACCAAACAAACCCACTAGTGTGTGGTTATAAAAAGCGAAGGACACACTGGCCACCTCTGCAACGATTGCATTCCCACTTCACGATGGCTTACCGACTGCTGGTGAGCTGTCTGCTACTGCTACAGCTCGTACTAACGCAAGCCGACGGAGGCAGCTTTCTAGCACCGTCCGGCAGTAACTACTGTCCCATACCGCTGGAAGTGCTGGAGCAGGAGAACGGCACCGCCCCGGCCGACTGGAGTGCCAGCTGCACCCAACGCCGCACGGAGGATCACGCCAAGATCGAGCAAGCGGTCGCAGTAATCAAGGACCACTTGGAGAAGCAGGCGGCCGCCACCAAACCTATACGGGACGAGTTGCGCCAGTTTGGCGGCACACTGTTACCGCTGCTAAACTCCACCCAGGTCAAGACCGATGCCGCCGAGCTGGACGAGCTGCGCATGAGTGTGCTGGTCGCTGCGATTGAGGCGGGCCGCATACCAGAAGCGATGACGCAGTTCCTCATGCTGGCCGGCTGGAACCGATGGCCGCAAATCGTCGCCCAGATCTACCAGAACACGAGACGCGACCGACAGCACATTGCGAACCTGCTGGAGTTTATCCGCATTGTGCCGGCGCGCGACGACCGGGTCGCGTTCTACCACGAGCTGAAGAAGCACATGGTCGCGAGCAAGGACTACGAGTCGTACCTCGGCGCCCTGTTTGCGGCCGATGCCTTCCATGTGGTGTACGAGGCGGACGGCAAGACGCCGCTGAACGAGAGCGACGTGAAGGCGCTCTACACCACGATGCTGGACGGTGCGGGGGCGTACTTCCAGCGTGCCCTGCTAACCGGCGCCAACCGGTACGATCTGTTCCTGCTCGACGAGCATCATCCGCAGCTGTTCGATCTGCTGTTCGACCGCATCGTGAACGTGTCCCAGGCGAATATGCGCAAGTTCAACTCGTGGCAGATGATGGGAGCGCTCTGCCGCGTGCACCGGCCAATGTCAAAGGTGCTGCTGTTCCGCAAGACCGCCAACCTGCTACTGGACCACTTCAAGTGGGAGAAGGAGAACGAGTACTACGCGCCGATGCTGGCCGGCTACTTCGAGGTGTGCCTGCCGGAGATCCGGAAGGATCCAGCCACCGCCGGTCTCGTCACGGAGGTGCAGAACATCTTCGGCCGCTACAAGAAGGGGATGAACTACAAGAGCATCTCGCATATCATTGGCAAGAATATCCACGCGTATGCTGGGTAGGATTGTGGGTTAAGAATAAAGTGACCGATGTGTATAATGCAGCCATTTCCATCAACGTGGAGTAGTTTATGTCAGGCGTTTGACGTTCTTTATTGACTTGGTCGAGGAAGCGCTAGGAGGGAGCCGTCGTAGGGACGACACAACAACACAAAGGATACAGTGCTAGCACATAACGATACATTCTGCACGCGCGCCTTCCAACCGACCGCCTGGAGGGTCTCGTGGAGCTCTGCTCCGGTACGTCATTCGATGACGTACGCACGTAACACCTCCGGGAAAGTCGCATAGGGAGTCGCGCATGCGGTATGGGATTATATAAAGAGCCTTAGACAACTAGTAAATGCAATATCGGCACATTAGAGGGTTCTCTCTCTCTCTCTCTCTCTCTCTCTCTCTCTCTCTCTCTCTCTCTCTCTTCTCTCTATCTATCTGTATCTTTTTCTCGTCCCTGTGGGAGGAAAGGAATGTTTTCTTTTCGTTTGCGTCGCGGTTTGCCGTCCTCCGCCTACTTCGCTCCCAGCATCAGCAGGTTCGGGTTCTCCAGGTACTGCTTCCACAGGTTGGAGAAGCTGGCCATCGTGACGCCGTCTATGATGCGATGGTCCGCCGTCCAGCTGACCACCATGATGTGGGCCGGCACAACCCGCCCGTCCGCATCGAACCGGGGCAGGACCCGCGTCTGCCCGAGCCCACCGATCGCGACCTGGGGCGTCATCACGACCGGGTGCGTGTACGTGCCGCCAATCTGCAGGAGTACGAGAGGGAGTGGAAAATCAACAAACCATTTCACACACACACACACACAGCAACGCCATCACACAGTACGTACAATGCCGATGTTAGACAGGGCGAACGTGCCGTTGGCAAAATCGTTCGGCGTGAGGGCCCCCTTGGCGCCCCGCTCCTGCAGCGCGTTCAGGTCCTGCGCTATCTGCAGGATCGACTTCTGCTCGACACTCTTCACGTTCGGCACCACCAGCCCCTGGGGCGTCTGCATCGCGACGCTAATGTTGTGGTAGCGCTTGTAGATGACGCTCTCGGACGGCTCGTCGAACGAGCTGTTCAGTATCGGGTGCTGGAGCAGCGCGTTCGAGGCCGCCTTCAGGAAGAACGGCATGTAGGTGAGCTTCACGCCCCGGGCGGCGGCCTCCTCCTTCAGCTCGGCGCGTACCGCCACCAGCCGCGTCACGTCCACCTCGTCACAGTACGCAAAGTGTGGTATTTTCTGTGGGGGAATAGGTTGATGTTAGGGAGATTAAGGTTTAAGGGTTTGTTACGTCCGTTACGTCGTTACGTCTGTTGGGTATCATCAATCTTTCGTCGTGAGACATTTGTCGAACTTGAACTGAATCTCTAAAGATTCATAAATCTCCAAGGTTTCATGAATCTCGAAAGATTCACCAAATCTTCAAACATTCATGAATCTAGAATGTCATTAATCCATTCAGATTCACAAGTCTCCAGAGATTAATGAATCTTTAGAGATACCCATCTCTTTCATTTTCAAAATATTGAATTGGCGCGATTCCAAACCTCGCATGGACCGTCTTTCCGAGGCAAAGCAAACTATCCGGCTGCATAGTAGTTGCCAAGATGCCTCGAAAGCCTGTATAGGCTGGCATGATCACGTAGGTTGTTACGCCAAGAAGAAGAATAATAAAAGGTTCATGCTCGATGATTTTTTGGAGATTTATGAATCCCTAAAGATTCATGAATCTTTCGAGACATATGAATCTTTGAGATTCATGAACCTCTCCAACCGAGATTCAGATTCATTGAATCATTCCAAAGGTTGATTCAGATTCATGAATCTGAATCAGATTTACCCAACGCTACGCAATGCGTCCATCCTTACCAGTGCGTCCGTCATCGAACGAACCATCGCCTTGGCGACTCCCTTCAGTGGAACGACCGTTTCGGCCTGCTTCAGATCGAGCGGGGCCGTCGGTTCCGCCTTCCGCTGCTCCTTGGCCACCAGTGACGGATGGGGCTTGACCGTACCCTTCGGTATCACCTCCAGGAACTCGAGCACGTCACCCTTGAGGACGCGTCCGTTCCGCCCGGTAGCCGGTACCTTCGACAGGTCCACCTTGTTCTCCATCGCTATCCGCCGGACGGCGGGCGTAGCAAGCACCTTGCCGGATGCTGCCGTCGCCGCCACCTGACCCGCCTGCTGGGCAGCCGCTTTCGTGTCCTCCTCGTCGGAGCTGCTGCTGTCGCTGCTGCTACTGCTACCACTGTCATCGCCTTCCTCGTCGACCACATCGAAATCCAGCAACGGTTTGCCGACCAGCGCCACCCCGTCGACGTCGTGGTGCAGCTTCACGATCTTCCCGTCGTACCGGCTGGTGATCGTGACCGACGCCTTGTCGCTCTGCACCTCGCACAGGTTGTCGAACTGCTCGACCACGTCGCCCACCTTCACGTACCACTCCTTCACCGTCACCTCCCGGATGCCCTCGCCAATGTCGGACAGGTGAAAGGAGACGACACGGTCCAGCGCCGCGGTCGTGTGCAGCGCGCGCCCAAACGCGTGCGGTGGCTGAAAGAACAGGCAACAAACAAACAGGCATACACTTTAATGTAATGCAACAAAATCACCCAATTTATGAATGGTACACACGCAAATGGATTAGCAACATGCATGATTGAGAATTGCGAGTCGGCGACCCGCTCGGGCGTGTGCACACATAATCTGGACGCTGGAATATTTTGATTGCTGATCCGATGTTTTGACTTGCCGCACCGTGCATAGAAACTGGCGATTGCACCCAGTTGCATGGTTGTGGACGGATTGCTTTTCCGCAACAATAAATGATTACCGAAGCATTAAACCTTTGCATGGCGTTGCATCGAATTGCACAGAAATCTTTAATTCAACGACTGTTTTTTTTAAATAGAAAGTAAAGAGCAAACAATTTCCAAATCATGCAAGATATCGTGCAAGCAAAAAACGTTTTACTCTATGATCAAGCAAGCAGAACAGTGAATATGGAATCCGGAGAGGCTCTAACGGAGGATCAATGTTCTTGGATTTTCCCTTATTGATCAGGCGATATTTGTTTTTTATTTGATTGCTGATATTGAGTTCTTGTTTGATATCTTGATAGTATTTAATCTCCATCGGTACATTGATAGATTCTTCCCAAGATCCAAGACTCCTTGATGATCAATCCTAAATGGTTCTTGATGTAGGATCCAATATCCAGACGATTTCGAGATTTCGTGACGATCTAAAGCGACAACTCTGCTGGCAAAGATCATCCAGAGTTGCTTCAATCAGAAGATTTAGGTCATCCGAAGCCTTACGTACTTCAAAGTTAGCTGCCTCAAACATTGGCAGCATCGTCGGCAACATATTGTACCTCTTCCTGATGGCGTTAAATGGGCAGCAAGACTTGCAAAATGGTCTTCAGTTTGACAAGTTACAAAATAAATAGGCAAACAAGCTTGATTTCTTCTTGCAATTCTCCTAAAAGCCATTTAGCGCATCACGGGTAGCTGTCGTGTTTAGCACACTATCAATTTCTGGCACAAGGCTCCCCGTGGGTTGTGGGTTTCAATTAGCAAAGGATTTTTGTCATCCCGTGTTCTTCCTGATTTCTTCGAGGTTTACCTCCCTCTCTCTATCTCTCTTTCTCTCTACCGCTCTGGAATCGCTAGAGCATAAAGGTCGCCTGCGACAGCTTTGACGTAAGGCGCCACGCAACGGCGCTCCTCTGTTTTGATGCCTGGCTTTCCGAGAAAGGGGATGAAACGCTGAGAGAAGGGGTCCACCAACCCGGTGCCGTTGAAAGTGAAATTCTCGGGCGGGGTTTGATCGTGCGGTTGTCCGGCTGGCACAGGTCGTGCCGGGCGATAGGGCAATCAAAAACATCTCTACTCTCTAGGGCTTCTTCGTTGTTGTTGTGGACACTCGCTGTACACGTAAACACACACTCACACACTCACGCACACACACACACAGTCACACACATACAGGTCTGCCGACAGGCTTATCGTACTGCGCATACGGGCGAGTGTTGATCGTGGGTTTGTCGACGTGCTGGAGAAAACATTACGTAATGCTCGGGGAGCAGGGGGCCACCGCCGCCGCCAAGAGTACCTCCTGGAGCATACTTACAGGCCGTCGGCAGGTTGAGCCACCGCAGGCTAGCAGATGGTGCCGGGCGATGGATGCACCGTAGCGCCGCAGGTTGAACAGGCCGGACATTGTGTCTGTGTTTTTGGGGGTTGTGACGAGCACTCTCAGCAATGCCACAGACAATTCCAACGCTTCGCTTCTAGACCACCGCGTTTGACTGGAGGAGCTACTGGAGCACTGCTGCAAACCGTGACCGTCGCGGACTGACTTCCGTGCTGCTTGTCCGCCCGTCGTGCCCTAGCCTCGGCGTCTCGCTTAATGTCGACTGCGCCCCGTGCGCGCGCGCTTGCCACCTTCACCTTCGCGAGCCGATGCGAGAGGTGCCCGAACGCGCTTAAACCGCAAACGCAACCGCGCTTTGCCGACACGAGATTCCCCCGACCGAAATGGTTAGGGTGTGTTGGTGCAGCAAAGTGGTCCCCGTCCCCGGTTTCTGTGGCAGGCCGGGGGTGCCTTTGTGTGCGTGCAATCTTGCCGGAACGCATCGCGTTTCTCGCCAGAGAGTGGGGCATTAAATGACTCGTTACCATGTGAAGTTTGCTACGTGTTATCTGGAAACATCGCCCCCCCCTCCCACCCTCTCCGATCGATTCCAGCTTTTGCTCTCGTGTCTGTGTGTGCGTTTCTGTGTGCGTAAGCGGCGAGAATCGTCAACAACCACGTGTTTTCGCAAAATACTTGCGGCACTGCGGCCTTGAATGTAATTGCGTAAATTATTACTTTTTTTAATGACAATTATAGATGGTGGAGAGATTGGAAAAGGTTGAAAAAGATGTTTGATACTACACAATTTTTGTTAATAGAAATAAATAGAAATAAAAACAATCAACATAACGAGCAAAACAAGCGGAAAAAATGCGTGTTGTTAAAGGTTCACGCCCTCTGGGGTGTTTTATCCAAAGCATTATCTCAGTGGGCTTTCATGACGACACGAAAGCTGGGTTCGAAAGCTTTGTGATATTACAGGGTGTCACGGGATGTAACTCCAGACGGTGGTGACACTTTTGCGATTCACCATGAGTCACAATGCTAGAACTGGTGGTGGGTAAAGTTGGCAAAAAATGGCGACTCAGATATGACTCCAAACATCCGGAGTCGTCCGGAAGCTGAGGAATTAAGTCTGCGTTAGAGTTAACATGAAAGACTCTTGAGTTTACTCTTCCAAAGGTTTGGTGTACCCGTGGTACAATTGTCAGCTCGTACGACATATAAGTCGTCGTGGGTTCAATCCTCATTTGGACCGTCTTACCGTTGTAAAAACTGACTATATCCGGCTGCGTTGTACTAATAAATAAGTCTCCAAAGCGCTTGTACTGACCGCGTAGGTCGTTGCGCCAAATAGAAGAAGAAAAATAAATAAGATCCATATTTCAATCATCAATTTATTGTTACTATTGGAAAACATTTCAGAAATTCATATTCGTGTTCTTATTCGTATTTGTTTATGTGTAGTCATCTGGTTAAATTCTGTAGGTTTATACCCGACAGAAGGGACTACAAGTTCAAGCAGCTTTTTGCAAAAGACTCTGACGTCTGAAATCTTAAAATCTTCGAGAAACATGTACTCTGGAGCATCATTTTACTCATAGCCATGCCGATGTTAGGCATAAGCTGTGTGACTACTACTTAGATCCTCAATAGTGGTGTCTATTACTTACATCACTATTTTATATCTCAGACTAGTTATTCTGATGATTGATCAAGTGGAATCATATCCATTCCTGATGAGCTGGAGTTCAGTCCATACAAGATTTGAACCCTGGATGGACAGTCTTTCAAGCTATGCATTTTACTGTTTCATCAGGAGGACTGACACCATGCAGGTCAAGCAAGACAAAAACATAGATAACATAAATAAACACATTAAAACTATATTTAAACATTTAAATGCATAAAACTAAAGCTCCCATAATCCAGTTTAAAAGCAACCTCTCCTGCGTACAGGTGACTCGAGAAAACAGGTGTGGACGGTTTTGTTTGTTCACACCCGTTATCGTGCCGATCGAGCTGAAATAGGTCACACCCGACAGCCGTACGATCGCTTCCTCTACCCATACGCTGCGTGGTTAAATAGCACTACAAACGTACTACAAATACACACACACACCGCTAGAAGCGTGCCGGAAATTGGAGGAATCTTATCATCATCATCATTTTTTCCCTCTAGGGCATCAGCACGCGAATAGCAGCAACGCAGTACGCTATGTTTGGGGCAAGGGTAGTCATCAAAAGGAGGATAAATTCAATGAATCATCCAAGAATATCCAAAAAATTAGAGCAATGCTTATGGTGAGCAATGCTTGTGAGCTTATTGCTTATGGTGAGCATCAGGAATTCGAAGCTTGTAGAGATAGGTTTTTTAAAGGAAATTTAGAATCCACACAAAGTTTGAAGTCTTGTCCATCGGGGTAGCCATATGCAACAAACTTCTCTGAGGTATCACCAAATTCTTAAAATCTCCAAACGGGAAATTGGAATTCAAATGAGAGCATGTGCTGCAGCCTTGAAATTGTCCAATGTTTGAACAAAACTGATTATTTTTAGACGCTTGATGACGTATCTTGCGTTGGAATTCGTACATGTAACGATAATGGTTTTGTTGGAGTAAAATATTGAGGTTTCACGAGGTTTCAACGCTACTCCCCGTCTACTAACAGATATACTAAAGGCGGTAAAATCATTATTTTGCTATGTTTGGCCATCAGTAATGGAGACGCAGAAAAAAAACACAATCCCTTCAGCATAACTTTGGTATGTATCAGTTTGCATTCCAAGAAGCCGTGTGAATCACAGTACCCATGATTCTGGCACCTATTTCCAGCACTGCTGCCCTAGCCTTTATCTTCGCTGAGATAAGGGCCACGCACACTGTTGACACTAACGCTTACTCAACAAGTTAGCTGGTTCGGATCCAATACACAGCCCGGGAAGGAAATAAGGGCTTCGAGCGTGGTGAGATCTGCAAGTTGGATGACTTTTTTTTTTCTTCCTGCCCGAAAGTGTAATCGCCAAAACCCTTTTACCCCAGTCGGTATGAGTTTCGAGATGGGGAATCGGCAGTGCATCAGCAAAACTTACCACTACGCATTCCCCGGAATGGCTACACTAACGGTTACAGGTTGGCACCTTATCTTATCTGTGCTGCTTTTTTTTCTAGTTTCAAGCTTATCTTGCTTTTTGCTCGCCACTGCCGGGCTGAAGGGTTTTTACGATAACGACGGGGACGGGCGCAGCAAGGTGATTGTATCGTAGACCCTGTGTTGCGCTCCATCAGAAACCGTGGGGACACCTGCCCAGCTATCCCAGTTATCGACAAGACAACGCCCAAAGCGGTTGGGCATCCTGGGCATCCGTGAACGTGCCAGTAGAAGTGCAGAAATAGTGTTTTACCTATAAGCCTTTGGTCCGAGTGAAATTGTGTGTGGAATAGCAGTGAGAAAGGAGTGCAGTGAGTGGTGGAGTCCTGTAGAACAGACAGTGTAGTGGGAGCTACCGGAAGCTCCAGCAAATTATTTGCCCCGTACCGGTGCCCAACTTCAACAAGCAAACAGAACGCGTCCCCGGCACGCGCAGCACAGCCATGCGGTGGAAGTTACTTCTGCTGCTTTTCTGTGCGGTATCGCTGATCTCCCTATCAACCAGTGCCGCCGCAGAGGAGCACGAGCAAGAGCAGGATGACGCAACGGACGACGACTACGATGCGGTAGCGGCAGAGAATGAGGAGCAAACCGAACCGGAGGAGCAAACCGATCCAAGCGACGAACCGGAAGACACCGATCAAAAAACGAACGAGGACGTGATCGACGTCGACACGGACGCAGTGGACGAGGGCAAGGATAAGAAGGGCAGATACTACAACTATGCCGACTTTCTGTCGGAGCTCGATATGTCCGACTCCAACTACAATTGGGAAGGTAAGCTAGATCAGTTTTTTGTTTTTTTTTTTATTACTTGGAAAAGGATGAAAGTTCCCATCTACTGTACGCATACGGGATTCGTTTGAACTTGCTTGCTGTAGCCTAAAAGCGACTACCCTGTTTATCTTATCGTAGCACCTGTGTCCGCGTATTCTTGGGCCCACACGGATGACACATTCATTTGCGCAAACGCTTGTTATTGATTAGATTAGACCCGTCCATAGTTGTGTTGGAGAGCTCAAGACATACACGCACGACTGGATATTACACGCGAGCGCAGGGGCTTCTCTGCGGGGCAGAGGTTAGCCGTGCACCGGAAGGGCTGTGAAGTGCCCGAAGAGCACACGGTACATGTTGCAATTTTCATGCTGAAGCAACTCCACGCTCGGGAAGGCCGTTATCTTGATAACGGGCGTGTTGGGGACGATAACGACTTTCAATAACGACTTCATCGAGGCGACTTCAAACATGGAGGACGCATGATTGAAGTTGATCGATTCGAAGTTTGCCAATGGCTTGGTTGGATAAGAGCAGTGGCATGAGCGTTATAGAGCAAGGAGAGGTCTTTCGAGGTTATGTATATCAGAATGGCTGATCAAGCCCATGCCCAAGCCAGCTTATGTTGCGCCCCTCCACAGAGTACAGCAGACCACTTTATCTGATAACCCGTATCATCTAGCGATAGATAAATTGTGTAGTGTCGATTGCGAAATGCTCTCCTTATGCGGTGTGCGTTGATTCATGGCCATCGAATACCCTGTTTTTTTCTAATTTCCCTGCCCTAATACTATAGATCCAATGAATCGCGTCCAGCCGAAGGAACCGCCGACCCACAGCATCGACGGTGGGTACATCATCAACCCGACCCGGCTCGCCCAGATCCGGCGCAACTTCCTGTACCCGTTCTACGATCGGGGCGGCCCGGAAGATACCGGCGATCTGCAGCGCGACATACACGCCTCGATGCCGCAGGTCCACAAGAACTTCAACTTTCAGCTGCCGTTTTTCGGCTTCCGGTTCAACTATACGCGCGTGTCGATGAACGGCTTTCTGGAGTTTTCCGACCCGCCCGAACACTACACCTACCCGCTGTCGTTCCCGATCAAGGACTGGCCACAGCGCAACGACCCCTCGTTCATCGGCATCTTCTTCTCCAAGTGCCGGATCGGGCGCATCTACCAGACGGACTTTGACCAGCGGGCGCCCGGCGTGTACTTCCGGATGGAGCGCGATCTGATGACGCGCACTGATCGGGCGGGCGTCGAGATGCGCGAGCGCGTCATGTGGGACATCCGGGAGGGTGTGGTCGGGTCGGACACGTTCGTGCCGAAGCACGTCATCATCACGACCTGGAAGAACATGAGCTTCGCCGGCGGCATTGACAACTCGCTCTACCGGGTAAGTGAGGGTCGATGGGTGTAGTTGTCCAGCTGGTTTTACTGACACGAGTCTCTCGCGCCTTCTTCAGACGAACTCGTTCCAGATGGTGCTGGCCACCGATGAGGTGTACACGTACGCCATCTTTAACTATGCGGAAATCAACTGGTCCTCGCACACGGAGGCCGGCGGCGACACGACCGGTGGAGAAGGTGGCGTTCCCGCCTATGTAAGTGTTGCTGCGCATCTGTGAGGTGTGTAGGACACCTAACTCACCTTAACGCTTCCTTTCCAGATCGGCTTTAACGCGGGCAATGGTACGCAGGCGTACGAGTACAAACCGTACAGCCAGGCGTCCGTGCTGCGCGACCTGACCGGGCGTGGCTGGGCGAACGGTTTCCCCGGCCGGCACATCTTCCGCATCGACGAGCGCATCATGCTCGGCACGTGCAACAAGGACATTGACGCGTCCCATCTGCCGCTGGTGTTTGCGCCCGAGTCGGGCAACATGCTGGGCGGCACGGTGGTGAACATTACCGGGCCGTGCTTTACCCGCGAGGACCGCATTGCCTGCCGGTTCGACACGGAGGAGGTGGTCGGCACGGTCGTCGACACGAACCGGGCCATCTGCATCCAGCCGTTCCTGAAGGCGCAGGGCTACATCCGGTTCGAGATTTCGATCGGCACGGATCGGTTCAAGTGGCGCGGGCGCTACTTCGTGGAGACGCCCGCCACCGCCACCGATCGGATCTTCTTCGAGACGGACGACGTGCACCGGCGCAACCCGAACGAGATCCGTATCACCTGGAACCGGTTCAACCTGACGACGAACCTGAACGCGAACGTGCAGATCTCGCTGTGGGGCTACCGGGAGGCGACGATCCGGCCCGAGCTCGAGTTCATCGACATGATCGAGACGCAGCTGACCAACACGGGCGCGTACACGATCATCCCGGCGAACTACCGGATGCGCGACAACCCGCGCACGGTCGACATGCAGTTTGGCTTCATTCAGATCAACCTCACCAATCCGGAGCAGTACAACAATTTGCGCATTTCACCGTAAGTAGACGTGTTTAAGACTGTTTAAGAGGACGTACAGCACTTGTGGAGGGAGCTCAGAATCGAAACTACCCAGTTCCGATTCTGATTCTGATTTCGGAGCCGACTCCGATTCCGGAATTGAAGTAATGATCAGTAATGTAATTGATATCAAGAGTACTAGAAACGGCATCAGTCGCGGAATCTCGATGAGAATGGATCATTTACAAATAAATTTGGGTTCTTCGCGGTTATCGATACTTATCACAGACCCAAACGGTTATTCTCATGGAGATACCGAATTAGAATTTGATTCCGGAGCCGATTCCGGAGTCGATTCCGGAACCGGTTCATGATCCGATTCCGAAACCGGTTCCTGAGCTGAATCCGGAACCGGTTCCTGAGCTGATTTCGGAACCAGTTCCCGAGGCGATACCGATTGCCGAGCTGATTCCGATTCCGAAGTCGATTTCGGAAACTGATTCTGGACCTTCAGTCCGGAATCGATTCCATAAAAATAGAAGCTAGTCGGATCGATTCCGACCAAAACGTAAATTTTTTCATCACTGCACAACACACTTTTCCCGTTTACTATCACCCTTCTCTATATAAAAAAAACAGCATCCTGTGGTCGAAACCGATCCCACTCGGTTGGTACTTTGGACCGCAGTGGGAGCGCATCCACGGGCGTAACTGGCCCCGGGCCCTGTGCGACAACTGGCTGCGGACGGATCGGTTCCTGCGCAACTTTGCCCATGAGCTGCCGATCTGTCCGTGCACGCTCGAGCACGCGCTGCACGACAAGGGCCGCTTCCTGCCGGATCCGGACTGCGACCGGGACTCGAACCCGACCTGCCTGCAGCACCGCGGTGCCATCCACTGCGTCCGATCCGGGCAGCCGACGGTACAAGGGTCGGAACAGCAGTGCTGCTACGACCGTAACAGCTACCTGATGCTGTCGTACGACCAGATGTGGGGTTCGCGGCCCCGCCGTAACCACAACATTGGTCAGATCCCCTGGAACGAAGCCAACAAGGTGCCGACGCTGTCCTCCTGGTTCCACGACGTCCGCCCGTACTACTCCTGCTGCATGTGGCAGGACGAGCAGGCGGTCGGCTGCGAAACGTTCCGGTTCGAGCGGCGACCGTCGCAGGACTGCATCGCCTACCAGTCCCCCGGTGTGGCCGGCGTGTTCGGCGACCCGCACATCGTCACGTTCGACGGGCTGCAGTACACGTTCAACGGTATGGGCGAGTTTGTGCTGCTGCGCGGTAATAATGGGCGCGAGCGGATCGATGTGCAAGGCCGGTTCGAGCAGGTGGCGCGCAACATCCATGGTCCGGTGATGGCCACCCAGCTGACGTCGATAGCGGCGCGCGGCAACACGTCCACGATTATTGAGGTGAGGTTGCGGCCGCGTGAAGCCCAGTGGCGCTACCGGCTGGACGTGTTTGCGGACCAGCGGCGCATCTACTTCGACCGGCAGAGCCTCAAGTTCCAGCACTTCCACGGTGTGACCGTGTACACGCCGACCTACATCCTCAACCAGTCGGAGGTGGTGATCATGTTCTCGTCCGGCGTCGGTGTGGAGGTGGTGGAGAATAATGGCTTCATGACGGCACGCGTCTACACACCCTGGAGCTTTATCGTAAGTGGAGGTTTTTTTCTGAGATGGATGGGAGACTACATACATCACTTTTGCAGAATAAAACGCGCGGTCTGTTTGGCAACTGGAGCTGGGACATGCAGGACGATCTGGTGACCCCTGGAGGAGCGATCATCACACCCAACATCAACAATTTCCAGAACGTTCACGAACAGTTTGGATTACAATGTAGGTGTCCTTTATAGTTGTATTTTATGAATCATTCGTTGTGACTCATTCTTATGAATCTTTAGTGATGAGCGATTCAAATCTTGAAAAGAACCTATAAAGATCTTGAAATAAATCATGAATATCTGAAATTCCACGAATCTTCAGAGATTTATGAATTTCAAGATATGGAATTTGGGATGATCCCGTGGTATAGTGGTCAACTTGCACGACTTAATCACATGCCGTCGTGGGTTCAAGCCTCGCAGAGATCTTTCGACATTCATCTAGCTTTTGAGATTCGTGAATCTGGATATTATTGAATCTTTGAGATCGCATGAATCTTTTCAACCGAGGTTACGATTAATCGAATCTTTTCAAAGATTCATTCAGATTCGTGAATCTGAATCAGATACACCCGCTCAACACACTAATCTCGGCTTTTGGTGCGAATTCTAACGCTCGTTTGTTCACCCAACAGGGATGCTCTCCGATCGGGAGGTAGAGAACATCGGGCAGGCACTGTTTACGCGCGAGTTTGGCCGCACCTCGAGCTACTTCGCCAACGCCAGCTTCATACCGAACTTTGTGCGGGAACCGGCCAACTTCCTACCGCCGAACCGGTCCCAGGACGTGATACGAGCGGAGGAGCTGTGCGGTGAGAGCTACCAGTGTCGGTACGATTTCGGCATGTCGCTCAGCCGGGAGATGGCCCACTTCACCAAGAATTATCACGCGAGCGTCATCAACATACAGACGGTAAACGAAAAGTAAGTGGTGGGAGGATCTGCTCCCAGAGATTTTCAATAGATCCTACCGCATTATTTGCTGTGACTAACATATTACGACCTTTTTGTCTCCGGCCTCGCGATGATTCCTCAGACGTGTTGTATCGTGTGGTATACTGGAGACACCCCGGTTTGGCCGTAAGTCCAACTTCCTCTTCACACCCGGGGCGCGCGTATCGTTCGAATGTAACGAGGGCTTCTTCCTGATCGGCGACTCGCGTCGCATCTGCATGGAGAACGGCCAGTGGGACGTACCGGAGCACGGATACACGGAATGTTTGCGTAAGTATGAGTTCAGACAGTTTTGGCAGATGTCTCCCCTCCACTTCCCCTGTGTGTGTGTGTCTCTCTGTCTCTCGTGTCTGGTGTTAAACCAACGCACCCAGCATTCGCCGTTCACCCTCGCCATTTCTCGCCTCGCCCCCGCAGGTGGTGTGTTCTATTCGCGCCGTACCGCTTGGATCGCGATCGGCATTGTCATTGCTGTGATCATACCGCTGCTGCTGTGTATCGTGTGCGGCGTGTACTGTCTGCGCAAGCGCAAGCGCAAGGAGGACCCGGACTGGCGGCTCCCGCTGCCGTCCCGCTCGGGGTCGCGCGCCACCCTGCGCAAGGGCGACGACAGCGAGTTTGACGACACGACGATCAAGAAGACGCTTCGGTACGACGCGACCTACCGGACGAACGAGCCGCTCGAGGGCAAACCGAACATACAGTTCGAGCCGAAAAAGATGGACCTGGACGAGGAAGATATCACGTCCTCGGAAGGAGGTGAATATAGCGCTAGGGTTGCACGTGATATCGAGTATAAAAACCTGGCTGATCACAAACAACTAGGTCGGCGCAGTCAGCGTGGCGTAGGCGGGCTGCAGCAGGCGGGCCTGTTCTCCGGCGAGGAGGAGGAGGACGACGACGACCCGAAGGGATATCCGCCGCCACCGCCCCCGATGAGCCAGCAGCAGCAGCAGCAGCAGCAACAGCAGCAGCAGCAGCGTAGTATGCAGCCCGAATCGCCCACCCAGACGTACGGTGCGTACAGCCCAACGTTCAGCGACATCGATCAGGTCAGCAGCTTCGCCACCGAGGACAACTCGCCGCTCAATCAGCGCCGGCCGCAGAACGGCAACCTGTCGCCGATGCCCAACACGAGCCGCAGCTACTACACCGGCGAGCAGGGCCAGACGCAACCGCTGGTCCAGAACGTCGGACTGCCCAACCGCATGGACAGCCGCTCGACGGAGGTGTAAGGAGTATGGTTTAGCATGGTAAACCCAACCCTGGAGACATCTTCCTTGTATCAGTATATGACAGACACATAGAACACACACATTTACACAAACACAGATATACACACACAGACACACAGATGCCAATGGGTATGTGTTTTGGAAATGTTTCTTTCTCCCCAACTCCTCCCAGCACCCCCCCTAACTAACCATGGCAGGTTTGACAGGTAGAAGTTCGGTTTAGTTGCAAAAGCGCAGCACTAAGAAAATAGCTTAATATATCGGGCAGCAGTGCCCTTGCTAGGAAGAACGTAACCAGTTTCGCAGCAGTTGAAGTGTTAATCTTATCGTGTAAGGAATAGGAGCGCACCGAGTGCCGAGAGAGTACCTCTCAGCAGCAGCACAGAGGAGGCATTCTTGGAGGTCTGCAGAGATAAGATAAGGCACTCGCTAGACCACCTCGAACGGTGTGTGCTCGATTTCAGTTTTTTTTGTTCGCAATAAGCAGTATTTTAGATATCCTCCATTTTGGACAACACCTCAACAACTCGTACGAGTGTTGTTGTGAGGTCTCATTATATTGACAGACTAATAGCAACTCTTCTCCAAGAAAAAAACAAACAAACAAAAGCACAGCAATGGCAATGCCCGGTTTTTGACGATCAAGCGCTGTACCAAGACGTCCTGAAAAATGAGACTTACTGTACCATCTGCACCAATGTTTTGAATTTAGCAGCTTCCCCCCCCCCCTCCTCTATTTCTCGTCTGTCGTATCTACGTATCTTTTCTCGCCCACTCACCCACCTCTGGCGTGTCATTTGCAGGTGAGGAAGAGTACGTGGCACGGAACGCGGGCACCTCGTTCGGTATCGTGCTGGTCATAGTCATCCCGATACTGCTGATCGTCATACTGATCGTGCGCTACAAGATCAAAAGCTGGCAGCGTAGGGCGGGCGAGAAGGCCGGCAATAGTTTCTAGCAGTAGGGCGGACAAACAAATACAGTACCTTCGACAACAACAAACCAGTGCAGTTGCCATATCGATTCACTAAGCTTAGCGTTAGACGCGTCTAGACAATTAAGGATCATCTTTCCCCCGCTCCTTCCAGTAGACTACTTCTCTAGGTCTATAATGTACTTTTTTCTATGTTTATTTTTAAGGGGTTTGTGTTTGAAAATGAAGATAGAGAAAGAGAGAGGGAGTAAACAAAACTCCTTTACATCGCTTCTTTTAAGTTACATGTAGTGTCAGTGTCAACGCATTTTTTTTCATCCTCCATTCTGTTTGGTGCATGGACACCGTGGGGCAAGCGAGCACGATAACAAGTAATCGCTGTACCGCTTCATACGCATTGTGAAGCACAGGCACAATGTGAGATATGATTGATATGCAATGACAACAACAGTGCCTCCCTCCGCACACAAACAGCACAGTTTCAAGAAACGGTGAATTCAAAGATAATGAATTGTTTGCTTGGACATATCACAACACAATAATAGTAAGCGATGATAAGTTTTTTTTTGTTGGCTAACCTGTACCGAAAGTAATTTCAATAAACGTTTCATCCTTTCAATTAGCTTAAAGTTGGCGGTGTTTTGATTATTTTGTTTATTTGTTTGTTCTGTTCAGGTAAGTCTCAATTCATTGAAGCAACATTCCTCAATTCCTCAAAAATAGCGCTAGTCAATAGTTACAGGACTATAATTCCAAGATGATTACATACAGCACACAGTCCTAATACCTAAATTCCTGTTCAGGCACTGCTCCCGAACCTGTTAACGTTCTGGAGTTTAAACTAATCTTATGTTAATCTATCCCTGGTAATGGAAATCAGATTCATCCCATAGTTGAAATTGTGCTAGAACCTATTTAAGATCTGGTCCTAGATACTTGTTTCTTTTCAGGATTTGTTCCTGACAGATCTTCCTTCTTTTTTAGCACAACAACCGTTGTTGGTCAAGGCCTGCCTGTTCACCACTTGTAGATTTGGCTTTCAATGACTTATTGATTTCCCCCCATAGCAGGATAGTCAGTCCTACATATGGCGGCACTGTCTATTCGGGGCTTGAACCCATGACGAGCATGCTGTTAAGTCGATCGAGTTGACGACTGTACCACAACACCGGATTATTAAAGTTTTTAAACTGGCTATTGAATTTGAACCTATCTTAATCTGTGAAATCACATGGTCCTTAATGACGTACATTCTTAGTGAAGAAAAGAAATGATAGCAATACAAGAAAGGCATCTAAATTTCTACACAGAAACGGTAGAACTGGTGTATTGAGGCTATGCTGGTAAGGACAAAATCTTCTTCTTCTTCTTTTGGCTCAACAACCGATGTCGGTCAAGGCCTGCCTGTACCCACTTGTGGGGCTTGGCTTTCAATTGATTTCAGTGACTAATTGATTCCCCCCCATAGCAGGATAGTCAGTCCTACGTATGACGGCGCGGTCTATTTGGGGATTGAACCCATGACGGGCATGTTGTTAAGTCGCACGAGTTGACGACTGTACTACGAGACCGGCTAAGGACAAAATAAAAACTCCGAATAATATTTTGAAAGTCTTTGTCGAAGAACTGTTGCACTTGAAGGACGTTTCATGTGTACCGAGGCTAACCAATAACTAGTCTTAATTTCTATCAGAGAAGAACTACACAACTCAGACATGATCAAGGATACGTCTTCTTCATGTTGTGCCTAACCAATCTAGGATATAAATGCCTGGATCAGGTTCAAACATGCAACTATCTGTACCGATTTACAAATAAACAAGAATGTGTGACGATCGTTAGCTTATTTCAACATCTTATTGACCTCCCGGACAGTTTTACGCACATCAGACGCGCTACGCGTTTAGTTAGCTCTCAAGAGAAGAACAAAATTATCAACTATGCCCCCCTCCCTGCTTGTTGTCGTGTTAGTTAGCAACGATGACGTCTTCCTCCTCTATAGTTACGAGTGCCTATTGAATTGCCAATAAATTGTGTTCCTAAGCGCGGAGTTCATGAGAGCATTTGCGCTTATCTGGAACGAACGCTGACAGTACCGTTCGTGCCGATTCTTTCGCTTCTACAAGCTTTTAAATGACGTACCGTTTTTTTTTGTGGCATACCAGATGATTATGTTTGTGTTGTAAAAATATAGAAGACAAAAATCCCAATTAAAGTCAGCATTGGTCGAAGCACACGGCGTGAATGAAAACGAACGAAGCGGCCACATCAACCACCCACCACCACGCTGCTTCGAGTGCGTATTTGAGCCACACACACACACACACACATCAGACCGGACAACCTTACCCTTACACACACAGAGAAACAATCACTACGGTCTATGCTGGCTGAGAGCAGGGCGTAAACATGCTTAAACGGTTGCGGCGCGCCGACGATCTCCCCGTTGCGCACAGATGTCGCGGGCTGCGTATCAGCGCCGAAACTGATATGCGGCGCGCACGCCCTTGGGGGGGGTTGAGCGATACGTTGTCCCGTTGTCAGGCACGGGTAATCTTCCTGCGAGCATTCCGTCGCCGGTTGCGTCTCGGTGTGGAAGCGTGTTTGTGACGAGCCCTTTTTTGCTGCTAACCCCAGTGTAGTGTACGATCGAGCGTATTCATCCCACCTTGGACAGCGTCAGTGTTGTGGGTGTTTGTGTGTTAGTGTAGGGATTTTTGTTGTTTTTCGGAGGTGCGTAGAGCTGGTACGAGCCCCGCAGGTACCGACAGTGATCAGGATACATCAGGCAACGTGTGTGATAGAACGAGATAGAGCGAGAGCGCATCGAGGAGGTACACGCATCCTAGCCAACGCTCGCACACACAACCTAGCACGATGCTGGGCCGGCTGTTACTCTCACGCGGATATCACAGCACAAAGGGTGTGTTTGGGCATCGCCCCCGGCCAACGACGCGCTATGAAGGTAAGGCTTGTGCGTTGGTGCGAACGCTAAAGAGCAGTAGAGCTGCTCGTACCGGTTGCGCACGGTGCCGGTGCCTCGATCAATGCCCTCCGCCGCTTCTATCAAACGATTCTGCGATTGCGATTCAAACCCGTTCGAGAGCCTACCTGCGCTGCAGAGTGTAAACCGATCGTAGTCTCCTATCACCGGACAGACAGTCGAGACAGAGTGTTGGAGTTTTTTTTTGTGTGGTGTTTGCTTTCCATCTTTCTATCTGTGCCTTCCCTCCCGGTAAAGATGCCAGTTGCCGAGTGCTTTTGTTAAGCTCTCCTTATCGCGTCCACTGATGTGTCTCCACACACAGAGAGTGCCAGTTGAAGTATGCGGATTCCTCTCGTCACCTGGCGCGCATCCGTGCTGATAAGACCGCGTGGTGTGTGCTTGACGATGGCCTTGCCACGGATGCAACAGCCATGAGGTCCTGCTGGTAGATCACACTTTGAAAGCAAACCACCTCAACGCTTATCTATGTGCGAATTGTGAATCTCTCTCTCTCTCTCTTTCTCGCTCCCTTTCCCAACAGGACTTGCTGCAGCGGTGCTGGACAAGCGCAACGCCAACGCCAACGTGTACCGGTGGGTCGAGGCATACCGCAACCATGGTCACCGGATGGCCGCGATTGATCCGGTCAAGTTTCACCTAGCAGACGAGGCCGCCAGCGAACCCCTGCCAGAGCTCCAGTACGCCCGGTACGGGCTCGGCGCGGCCGATCGGATCGATCCGCGCGGTCTGCTCAATGTGCCCGCCGCCCAGCAGCCCCTGTCGATGGCCGAGCTGGACGCGCTGCTCGCCCGCATGTACTGTGGCAGCTGCAGCATCGAGCTCGCGTTCATCGAGTCGGAGCAGGAGCGTGAATGGTTGGCCGGCCGGTACGAGCAGCTGTTCCAGCACGAGCTGACGGAGGGCGAGCGGCGCGAGCTGGCCGAGCTGATGCTTAAATCGCAAGCGTTCGACCAGTTCCTGGCCGTCAAGTTCCCGACGGTCAAGCGGTACGGGGGCGAGGGCGCCGAAAGCATGATGGCGTTCTACTGGGAGCTGTTCCGGTCGGCGGGCGAGCACGAGCTGCGCAACGTGGTGATCGGTATGCCGCACCGCGGCAAGCTCAACGTGCTGACGACGATGTTTGGGACGCGGCCGGCGAAGATATTCAAAAAGTTCAAGGGCCACCCGGAGTTCCCGGCCGACGCGCAGGCGATGTGCGACATTGCGAGCCATTTCCGTGAGTACTTTCCAAACTTAGTGATGGGTTCTCTGGAGCGCATCCATGACTCCGGCAAAATGGGAACCACTAGTTCCACTCGGAGTCGGAGTCATCCGAAGTCGTCCGGAGTCGTTCGGAATCGTCCGCAGTCGTTCCGAGTGTGTCTGGAATTGAAGTCGTCCGGAGGCGCTCGGAGCCATCTTGTCCAATGTGCTTGAGATCAGGAAATTCATTTCGATGTGTCCGGCCGACTTCAGACAACTCCGACTCCGGGCGATACCAACTCCAGCCGACTCCGGACGACTCCAAGCGATTCTGGGCGACTCTAGGCGACTCCAGATGACTTCGAACGACTCCGAACGACTCCGAACGACTCCGGACGGCTCTAGACAACTCCCGATGGCTCTGGGTGACTCCGGACGACTCCGGACGACTCTGGAAAATACTGAACGGACCTACCTTCCGGAATCGGTTCCAACATTTTTGGAGTCGGATGGGAGTCGACTCCGGATTTTGCTCAACTTTACCCAATATTATTTGTAAAAATGGCAAATTAACTTGTTTTGTTGTTGCTTCTTCTTGTAGACACCTCCACGGATATAATCGTGGGCGGTAAAACATTTCACCTGAACATGCTGCACAACCCGTCCCATCTGGAGGCGGTCAATCCGGTGTCGATGGGCAAGGCCCGAGCGAAACAGCTCGCCCTGGCCGACGGTCCGTACGATACGAGCGGCACCGACCGGCGCTCCAAGGTGCTGAACGTCCAGGTGCACGGTGATGCCGCCTTTCCCGGCCAGGGCATCAACCAGGAGTGTCTGATGATGGCGGCCGTGCCGCACTACGAGGTCGAGGGCACGGTGCACCTGATCGTGAACAACCAGGTCGGCTTCACGACGCCGGCCGAGCGCGGCCGCAGCACCCGGTACGTGTCCGATCTGGCCAAGGCGATCATGGCCCCGGTGGTGCACGTGAACGGCGACGACCCGGAGGCGCTGGCCGGCGTCACGCAGCTGGCGATCGAGTACCGGCAAAAGTTTGGCAAAGATTTCTTCATCGATCTGAACTGCTACCGGCGCTGGGGCCACAACGAGCTGGACGATCCGACCGTGACCAACCCGCTGCTGTACCGGGTGATCCACGGCCGGCCCTCCATCCCGGACCGGTACGCCGGCCGGTTGATCGAGGCGGGCGTGTTCGACCAGCAGGACGTGGACGCGATCTCGAACAGCCACCGGAACTATCTGACCGCCGAGCTGGCGGCCTGCGAGCAGTACGAGCCGGAGCGGAGCTATTTCGGCGGACAGTGGGCCGGCCTGCAGCAGCCCGGCGACGAGGTGACGGTGTGGAACACGGGCGTCGACTACCGGCTGCTCAGCCACATCGGCCAGGAGAGCGTGCGGCTGCCCGAGGGTTTCGTGAGTGTTTCGCCGGAAAATGCCACACCCTTGGCAAAGAGATTTGATGAGGTTTTTTCTTTCCTATTTTAGAATGTACATCCGCATCTGCAGAAGACTCACATTGATGCGCGCCGGAAGCGGATTGCCGAGGGGCAGCGGATCGATTGGGCCACGGCCGAGGCGCTCGCCATCGGCAGCCTGATGTACCAGGGCTTCAACGTGCGGCTGAGCGGGGAAGATGTGGGCAGGGGGACGTTTGCCCAGCGCCACGCGATGCTGGTCGATCAGCAGACGAACGAAATCTTCATACCGCTGAACGCGATGGCCGCGGCGACCCCGAACGCTGGCCGGTTCGAGCTGGCAAACAGCATCCTCTCGGAGGAGGCGGTGCTCGGGTTCGAGTACGGCATGGCCATCGACAGCCCGAACAGTCTGGTGCTGTGGGAGGCCCAGTTCGGCGACTTCTTCAACGGTGCGCAGATCATCATCGACACGTTCCTGGTCAGCGGAGAAAGTAAGCAAATGTTTATATGTTTTGATTTGAGTAGTGATGGGATTAGTTGGCCAAAATCCGGAGTCGACTCTGATTCGACTCCGCCAATTTTGAAACCAACTCTGGAAAGCAGGACCGCTCTGAATTATCTGGAGTCATTCGGAATCGTATGGAGCTGTTCGGAATCGTCCGGATTCACCCTGAGTTGGAGTCGTCTGGAGTCTTTCGAAGTCATCCAGAATAGTCATTTGAAACAAAAATCTGCATAATCAGTGCACGGACAAAGTAAAAGATAAAAAACACAACGAAATTAAATCCCTGATCAGAATCACATTGTCCGGTGCAATCCGGACGACTACGAACTACTTTGAACGATGCTTGACGACTTTCGACGACTCCGAACGACTTTGAACGATGCTTGACGACTGACTCCGGATGACTTCAGACGACTTCAAATAACTTCGGACGACTCCGGATGACTCCAGACGACTTCAGATAACTTCGGACGACTCCGGACGACTGCGACTCTGGATGACTCTAGGCGATTCCGTACGACTCTGGACGACTCCGGACGACTTCGGGCTACTTTGAACGAGTCTGGATGACTCCAGAAGACTTCAGATAACTCCGGACGACTGCGAACGACTCCGACTCCGGATGACTCTGGGCTATTCCGTACGACTACGGGTAACTCCCGGCAACTTCAGGCAACTCTGGACGACTCCGGATGACTCCAGACGACTCTAGACGACTCTGAACGAAACCCGCCTCAGGACGACTCTGCACGATTCCGAACGACTTCAGACGACTCCGGACGATTCCAGACGACTCCAGACGACTCCGACTCCAGATGACTCCGTCTCCGGACGACTCCGGATGACTCTGGGGGATTCTGGACGACTCTGGACGATTCCGGACGACTTCGGATGACTCTAGACGACTCTAGATGACTCCGGAAAACTTCGGGCGTTTCCGGATGACTCCGGACGTCTTCGGACGACTTTGAACGACTCCAGACAACTGCGACTACGGGCGGAGCTTGTGTTTCCCATTTCGCAGGAGTCGAAGACGGATCGGAGTTTTGAGGGTGCTCCAGAGAGCACATCACTAGTTTTAAGGCCCTGTTTAAATCTCTACCTAAACTCTTACCTCTCCGCAGCGAAATGGATGGTCTGCAATGGGCTGGTGATGCTGCTGCCCCACGGCTACGATGGGGCCGCCTCCGAGCACAGCTCCTGCCGCGTTGAGCGCTTCCTGCAGATGACGGACTCGCGCGAAACCAGCCCGGACGGGGACGCGGTCAACCTGCAGATCATCAACCCGTCCACCCCGGCCCAGTACTTCCACGCCCTGCGCCGCCAGCAGATACGCAACTTCCGCAAGCCGCTGCTGGTCGTGGCGCCCAAGACGCTGCTCCGCCTGTCCGACTGCGTGTCGCCGCACACGGACTTTGCCCCCGGCACGCACTTCCAGCCGGTGCTGCCCGATCCGGCCCCGCTCGATCCGAAGCGGGTGCGGCGCGTCGTGCTGTGCAGCGGCAAGCACTACTACACGCTCGCGTCCGAGCGCCAGGCACGCCAGGTGACGGATGTGGCGCTCGTGCGCGTCGAGTCGCTCTGCCCCTTCCCGGTGCAGGCCATCCGGGACGAGCTGGCCAAGTATGCGAATGCGCGCGAGTTCGTCTGGAGCCAGGAGGAGCACCGGAATATGGGCGCGTGGACGTTCGTGCAGCCACGGTTCGAGAACATGTGCGAGCGAAGGGTAAGTGAGGAGGGAACAGGGACAAATTGTTTGGCTGGTATCAATCACTTATGGAGTACCTTTCTTTTTTTCTGCAGATTCAGTACCGGGGCCGTCCGGAAGCTGCCACCGTTGCCGTCGGTGTCAGCAAGTGGCACGTGCGGGAGGCCGAGGATGTGATTAAAACCACCCTGTATTAAAACCAAAAAAGAAACGTTTCCCTTACGCTCCAATTTTTGCCACGCTGGGTTTTTATCCTTTGTTTTTGCGTTTAATTTTACTACAGCCTTTCCCCGAGTTACACGAATAATACGTTCCAATGAGTTCGCGTGTGTTGAATATCACGTTTTTCAGCCAAATTATAGTTGATAGATAGGGTAATTTAGCATTTTTTGTACACCATCCAATTATTCAACTGTTTCCTTTATTGAAAAGAGCACTTTTTCGACTTATTTTTGATGTAAATACCAAGAATTTTTAAGAATTGTGCACAACACAATAAGGTGTATCCTTTGAACCATCTAAGCTTTATATGTTGATGGAAATCAAACAAATGTGATTATTCCTCGCGATTGGGTAGCAAAAATGTGAACTTTTGATAAAACAACTCTTATTTCAGTTCACTGTTCAATAATTGGAACAAAGAGAGTGCTTCGATCCTATTTTATCTTTCCAATCAACAATAGGCAAATACCCAAATTATTTTCGATTAAATTTATTACTCTTCTGCTCTTAACTTATACAACTGTTCTTAACTTATACAACTCACTTTCCTTTGAATCTTTAACATGTGAATGGATCGCAGTCAACTACGTCTCAATCGTTTTCAACTACGTTTGCATCGTTTTCAGCAACGCATTAAGCTTATGAGAAATGTATCAATGTTTTATTTTTTTATGTATTTGTCCTATGTGAAGCTTACTTCACCATTTATACATGTTTTAGTGTTCGACACCATGTGGCGAACAAATCCCTTACAGCCGTCTCTGGGAATTAAAGATGATCGGCTGCTTATGTATTGCATCCATTAGCTCATCTTTATTTAATGGCTGTGATCGTTTAACTAAGCTTTTCCACTTACTAAACGTATTCCGTATTGGATTACAAAATTGAAAATATGACGGCAAATGTATCAATTGATGACTGTTGTTAATAATTAATAATGTTTTTTTTTACATCGTGATTACCATGAAGCGGCACATTACCACGACACATCTTTGACTGTTTGAGTTTTCAAGTTTTGCGTGGAGATTGTTCAGAAAATCCGTACATTTTTCTCGATGTATGGCTCTGTTGTGTACCTCACAATGAAGCATCCCGTTTCTTGCCATGGCACAAACAATGGAGAAATTACGCGAACGTAAAGCAGGCACCACTTGGACTGCGCTCTTTAACCTACCGACCGATCGGTCATAATTCACTCTCATTGAAACTTGAAATCCAACTTCATTCATAAAAACAATGGAATTGTCTGGCTATTAATTGCGTAGTTCCATTAAATTTTCGGCACATTGTTTTCCTCCGTCCTTACAGCGAATGGTAAAACAGGCCGTGCAACAACGCTATGCATTCTTTTGAATATGTAGTGGAAACCTGCAATAGCTCGTAAAACTGTTGGAACTGAAACTATCCAACGACGCAAGCTTTCAACGTGTTCCTATTTGAGCTTCTTGTATTCTCTAACAGTAGCACTAGCTATTATTCTTACTCTTGAATTCGAATTCTTGAGCTTTTTACTAGAGTTGAGTAAATCTGAATCCGAATGGATCTTTGAAGTGTTTCAATGAATCTGAATCTCGGTTTGAAAGATTCACAAATCATGGATCTCTAAAAAATCATGGATCAAAAAAGATTCATATATCTCGAAAGATTCACGAATCTCTAAGGATTCATATACCTCTAAAGATTCATAGAGCTTTTTCTCATTCTTCTTCTTGGCGTTAAAACCTACGTGGTCATGGCAGCCTATACAGGCTTTCGAGACTTCTCGGAAAGTATCACACAGCCGGATAGTTTGTTTTAGTTGCGGGGAGACGGTCTATGCGAGGCGTCAACGGGCATGTTGTTAAGTCGTGCGAGTTTACCAATGTACCATGGGATTGCGCAGTTTCAATATTTTGAAAATCGTACATCTCTAAAGGTTCATGAACCACTGGTGATTTATAAATCTTAATGGATTTATGAACCTTATGGTTTCATGAATCCTTGGGGACCCAATGATCTTTCGAGATTCATGTATCCCAGTAGATTCTTGAATCTTCAGAGATTTATTAATATTTAGAAATATTTGTGTCTATGGATTCGAGATTCGATTCACTGAATGAATCTCATGAATGAATCTCAACGAAAGATTCATGGTACCCAACACTACTTCTTACCATGATGCTTTCTGGAGGAACCTTACTAATTGAAAACTGAGGCAAGTATGAAATTTATACTTGAAGAAACGTTTGTTACGTAAGGGAATACCACCACGGGGAACGCATATGTACTGTATCTCATTTTGTATCCCAGCCTGAGGGACCATTTCAAACATTTTCATCAACTTAGTTGCCCTATCCAAGTCCAAATCATTTCCAATACTGCCACAACACTGCTACTGCCTGCAAAGAGTTAAAAATTAAACCATTCGATCCGTTTCGTTTTTTGTTATACCTTCTTTTATTATGCAATATGTAAAATAGCTACAAGAATCGTTACACACAAGGTGTGTGGTTTTGGTTTAACGGTCGGGTTTTGAGTGATTCAAGCAGGCGCTTCCCGGTGGGCGAAAGAACTCAATCCCCCTCCGAAAATAATGGCGCTTATTGCTGGCTGAGAGTATTTAGTTGCAGTCACTATTGCACGTGTCATTAATCTCTGCGATTGCTGTTTGACGGTTGCTTTCTGAGTTGCGATGTATCGATCAGCAATGGTCTAATTCGACACTCGAAAAGCTAACAAATAGAGTGTGTGTGTGTGTGTGTGCTGCCTATATATATGTAGCAGAACGGGGTAAGAGTACGTTTCTTACGAAATATGAAATTAAATCATTAAACACATAAACCGATGGCGTAACGAAATGGGTACGCGCGGTTTTCGAACAATTTGCACAAAACTTTTCTAAAACAAAAGCCTAATATGAGGATAAACAAAGACAAAAAAAAACAGAAAGTAGGTCCCCAACCCCTACTTCCCAACACAAAATAAACAATAATCTTTCCTATACACTTGCAGCTCGCGAAGAGTCTCCTCGCAACTACTCGCTCGCCGCAAACGACCCGATCGGCGTGAGATGCTTCGCGAGCGTATTGATGTAGTCGAACGTTTGCAGTATCAGCTTGTCGTCCGGGCGGTAGATCGCCTCGAAGCCGCGGTGCAGCACCGCCACGTACGGGACGCCACTGTCCACCAGGAACTTGGCGAACAGCATCGCGCTCTCGTGCGACACGCTCACGATCACGGTGATGAGCGGGTGGCGGCGCAGGTACGCCTCCAGCCGCGGCACGTTCAGCGCCTCCAGCCGCGGCTCCTTCAGCGAGACGGACGCGAACGGCACGTTGATGCTGTTCTCGATCGCCACCTTCCGGTAGTCGGGGCTGCTGCGTATGTCCAGTATCGCGGTGCTGGCGGGCCGATCGCGCAGCAACCGTATCAGATCGTACACGCTGATGCGCGGGTGCAGCTCGGCCTGCACCTCGCGCAGATCCTCCTCGGTGTAGTTTAGGTCCTGTGCAAGGGGTAGAAAAAAAAAGGGAAGGGTTTAGCTCCACTGAAATCTGGCTGCAGCAGCAGGCCGCTTCCCGTACAAACTCTTCCGGGCCTTCCTCGTGCAGGGCAAACTTGCGGTAGGTGATGCTTTTCGGCGTAAACTGGTACATCGTTTCGGAGTCGTTGACGCACGACTCGATCACGATGTCGGGCAGATCGCTGAACAGCAGGATGCACTCGTTAAAGCCCGACTTGAGCAGCGTGCCCTTCAGCTGGCGCAGTATCGCGATGCCGATGAACAGCGGGTAGGAGTTGTCGCCTAGTATCAGCTTGTCCCACAGGTGGAATATTTTGTGCAGCGGAAACACGTCTGCAGCGGACAGAAAGAGCGGTAGTCAGTTAAATGTGAATTTCAAAGGCGCCCAGGCCCGACGACTTACGGCTAAACATGGTGAGAAACCACGGGATCGCGTACAGCTCCGGTATGAAGCTGATGCCGTGCAGGTGGTTCGCGAGCGCCGGCTCGTGGAAGAAGATCAGCTGAAAGAACTTCACCAGATACTCTTTGATGATGGCCGAGTTGTCCTTCAGGAAGAACAGGTGCAGATACTTCGGTATGAACCGGTACAGGCTGAGGAAGGCCCGCTCCTCGTCGTTGAAGTTAAGGTACAGGAACGGGGCGGTCAGTGAATCGAGCCCCTGCCAGTACACGTACTGCGGGTGGGCGGCCACCCACGCCTTCAGCAGGCGCTTCAGCTTCGCGTGCCCTTCCGGTGCGGACAGCAGCTCGTTGTACTGGTGGCAGCGCGGTATGTCCACCTCGATCTGCCGGTCGGTGTGCGTCGGGCTGCACTTGTCCAGCCGCTCGTACGCCCCGTTCGGTACCACACCGAGCAGGCAGGCCCACACCTGCCCCCGGCACAGCGGCGGTATGTCCTTCGCCGCGAACGAGCGCAACAGATCGTGCGTGTACGGGTAGCCGTGCAGCAGCGTGTTGAGCAGCACCAGCCGGTGAAACTGGTACAGCATGTCGCGCTCGCGGATCACCAGCGGCAGCACCGTCTTGAAGTTGGCCGACTCGAGGTACGCGTCCGTGCTGTAGATCAGCGGCAGATAGTCCTCCTCCGGGATGCCGGACAGCCGCTCGAGCAGCGTGCCGAAGTTGAGAAAGATGATGCGGTGGTCGTGCAGGACGCTTTGGCTTTTCGGCGGCGAGATCGACCTCCCGTTCAGCATTACCAAGCTGCAAAACAGGGGTGCAGGGGGAAAAAGGCGATAAATGTAAGCGCAACGCTCGCCCTCACATGGGGGTTCCCCCCACCAGTGCTGCAAAAAGTCATAAGCATCACGAGATGTTCACCAACGATAACAATGAACATATCCGTGGTAGATTGATGCTCATTGCTGATACCTAATGAAAGTGCGTCATGAGATGCCAAACGCGACATGCGACTGCTTGAGGCAAACCCGATACTCTGACTGACAAGCTGAGCTTAATGCCTCATGATAATAATCATGACTTTTTCTGGCTGTAAACAGTGCTGCTAACTGTCACTGTTTCAGTCATCACCTCTCATGACTGAAACGAAGCTCAAATCAGATCACGTACACAACTGCGATGATTAGAGGTGGTACTCAAACAGTTGCTGCGACCATCACATGCTTGGTTACATTTTTTTAGCACCCAGCTGTTAATCACTCACTTGGTCACGAAATTTCGGTCGGTGATAATCACGACATTCTTGGAATATACTTGACGTGTGGTCCCAAGTAACCAAATGAGCATACTTTCTCGCTCTATCTGGTTTGATGGTCTGTCAGGTCGAACAAAGCGAGAAACCATGCTCATTTTGTTTCTTGGAACCACTCACACGCACCGCATATCTCCCATGACTATTATGACGATCACCGACAAAAAATATCGCAAACAAGTGACTGACCAAGAGTACACAAAATGTCACCAAGCATGTGATGGTCGCAACAACTGTTTGAGTCTCACCTCTGATCATCACAGTAGAGCTCGTGACGCTGACATGATTTTGTGTCAGCCGGAATTTGCCATGACTATGTCAGTGACATTTTGCAGAACTGATCACACATGCCATGACATCATGACATAATGACTGACCAAGCGTTGGTCGTAAAAATGTCACGAATCATGCATTGATCAAACCATGATCGTTTCGAGTATCACCTCTGATTATCACAATTGAGTGCGTGACGCTGACATGAATTTTGTTTCGGTCATACTTTTTTTATGACATTTATAGTGACATTTTGCAGCACTGTTTACCACTTACTTTGGCAGCGATAGAATCGGCGCTTCGCTCTTGATGAGGCCCTCCTTTTTGAGCTCCTGCTGCACGTCCCCACCGGCCAGCTGCCACAGGTAGTAGATCTGGCTCAGCGACAGATGCTTCTCGACCAGCGTTTGCCCGCCGCCGATCGCATCGCTAGCCGCTGCCGGGCTGCTGCTGCTGCTGCTGCTGAGCCGCACAAAATCAAACACCGGATCCTCGAGCGCCTCCTTGGCGAGCGGGCGCCTGCGGGGCGAAATCGTGAGGCACTCCTCTATGATGCGGCGCAGCCCCGCGTCCATCGCTTCGTACACCTCCAGCCGGTTGTGCTCGCGGGCCAGCTTCTCGAACACGGCGTGCTGCGTGTTAACGAGGCTGAGCACCTTGCGCACTATCTGGGACAGCTTGAGCGACTCCCAGAGCGTGCAGCCGAGGGCCAGCTCGGCCAGCACGATGCCCAGGCTCCACACGTCGCTCTTGGCGTTCGCGCGGCTGCCGAGCAGCACCTCCGGCGCCTGGTACCGCACGTTGCCGATGGGAAAGGACACGTACCGGCCGCCGCCCGTCATGTGGTACAGGCCGTAGTTGTACAGCTTCACGCCAAAGTCCCGGCTCACCAGCACGCTGGTCGGGTCGAGATTGCGGCAGACCAGCCCGCACCGGTTCAGGTGGGCCAGCGCGGCCAGCACCTGGTAGCCGATGCGCAGCAGCGTCTCCTGCTTGTTGTTCTCGCCGATGAACGTTTCCGCCAGCGGGCAGCCGACGTACTCCTGCACAATGATCGTGCGCTCTGCAAAACAGGATGAAACGACTATTATTATACCACTCCGCATGTACCAGTGCGTACCTTCCACCTTACCGTGCTTGCCCCGTATCGCGTCCAGATAGGTGCAGAGGTGCTCGTGCCGCAGGGCGTCCGACTTGAGCAGCTGCGCCCGGCCAAAGATGCCGATCGAGTTGGGCGTCAGCGGCAGCCCGTTCGTCCCGCAGCACTCATCGTTCGGGTGCGCCTTGGCGAAGAACGTCAGCACCGAGACGCGGTAGTTGAGCTTGGACGGTGCCATCGGCAAGACCGCCCCACTCTCGACCGAGCAGCCGCGAAAGATGCTGCCGCTCTGGTACTCGGACGCGGTGCGGCGCTCCGTCGACGAGTTGGTCACTTTCATTCCCGCGTACACCCACCCGTTCCGACCACCGGCGCCCTTGTGCAGCCCGTGTCCAACAGGGCGTGTTGGTTGCGCAAGCCGATGCGATGCACGGCCCTAGCTAGCTTACCCACCGGTCGCGGACGTTCTGCCAACGCAGCACATCCAGCAGAGCTCTACGCTATACGCCCCCCTGTGTTTTTTTTTGCTGAGAACCGCCCGTGAGCCCGTGAGCGCTGCAACAGAATATACCAAACGAGTTGTATTAATTACATTTTTAAGAATAAGAATTTTAATAGAATAAAAACAGAGGATAGCGGAACAGTTGCTGATACATTTGTAAAGTTCTTTTATAGGGGTAACATATTGCATCAATTATTGATATTGAGATACGCCGCACTGTATGTGTATTATTAATGTTTAATACTGTAACAACGAAATTATGTTTACAACACGCTGTCAATGCTTTGTGAAGTTTCTTTTTTCGTTTGAGAAACAATGCAAATAAAATACACGTACACGTTCCAAACCTTACTTAACGAGAGCAGCATAAAACATTAGACAATTACTCTTAACAAGCTTATAACTCTCATTTTACACGTTACTTTCTAGGAGGCCATCGTAAAGTAGTGATGAAAAAACAAATAAATTATTTACAATATGCTTACACACTTACATTTACAGCTCAAAAACACCGCAACATGTATGTTGTTTGTTGTGTTGTGATTCAGGCACGATAGCTGACCGACCGTGCCAGCTGACAGCGCGCTTTGACAGAAAGCTTTCCCTGTCTCGCTATCTCCGGAGCATTCGCTCGGCCAGCACCGCAGTGGCGACATCTGGAATAATTTTAAATATAATAGAATAGAATTAGTTTGTGTCTACATATTTTAAACAAAACATTTGTTGCCTATTATTTTCTACATTAAGTTTCACGCACACGCGCTATGAAACGGCGGTGCTGGAGATCTTATTATTGCAACTTTGCTCGGGAATGAACCATCCCATCTGCATGCAGGGGTTTCCATCATGGTGCGCCTGTACAGCAGTTAGAAAATAATCTCTATCTCTAGTAGATTGTGCGGCTTTCGTTTCAACAAATAAAGCTCTGCAGAAATGGTGTTTACTTATCTGCTCATTGCGCTAGGGGGAAGAATGGTATGCAGTTTTAACACACAGATATCCAGGCACTTGTATGGTGTAATTGATAGAGGCCACGTACACTAACGTACCTGGACAGCGGGTTCAACTATCAAGTCCCATTAAGATCCTCAATATCATCAAAGTTCGCAAACGGAGAAAAAAAAATTATTTTAGGAAAGAGGAAACATAGACATTGAATAGATTCATGGGTTTATTTGACTGAGAGAGGTGCTGGGTACAATGAATTTAAAAATGGTTTATTACATTTCTCTAAGAAGTATGCTCTACTTCTGAGAGGTAAGCATCGAGTTTGAAGTGTCATAATAACGGCCAAGGATACACGTTGACACATATCTAAAAAATAAATTAAGTTTGATCATATCATACGTGTAATTTAAATTTCATTTGAATTAAGTTGCTTTCATTCATTTTTTTTGCTGTTGTACATGAATTTAATAGGAATAAAAATCTAAATATAAAAAAATATTTTTTGTTGTTGTACATGAATTTAATAGGAATTAAAAATCGTCGGTAAGCTGACCACTTCCAATACAAGCAACGCAATATACATTAGACATAAACAAAAACCAAACAAAAACTCTAATGCGTAATTCATCGTAAAATGTATTCTTCGTTCATATGTTGCAATGTTGTATCAATCAACTTTGTTTGCTGTACAAGAAACCACCACAAACAGATTAAATTTTAACGCTACTGTGCGCGATAATCAAATACTCTATCGTGACCATTCAAGAAACGTGCTGCTGCTACTCGAAGATGGCGACTGAAAAAAAAAAACAAAACCCTCCACAAACAGGAAATTTGCACGCGCCCTTAATTAAGTCATTTAAGCCGCACACACAGCGTAGGAGATTTTGATAAACGTTCAATTCATAATAATGAAGCAAACAAACCAAAAAAAAACGTTTTACAAGTCTATCAAAGGCGCAGGTCCACACCGGTACCGCACCGAGCCCACTGAGAAGGAAAGGATTTCGCCACGGTTGGTGCAGGCGTGTACCGATTTCCGATAGTTTTGTATCAAAACCTTGCGAGAGAAACCAATCGCACACACGCAATCGGCACACCCGACGGTTATCGCCGTACCGATCCGCGGCAGCAAAAACGCGGACCACACGATCTGGTAGGATTATTATCAAAATTGCGACAACATTTCGATTTCTACGCTTAATGTTTCTATTTACGTTGAGCTCATGTATGTAGCCTTCCTCCAGCGCGGTTTCTTTTTGGCCCCTTCGCCGAGAGGCACGCGGGCCTTGATTATGCTTTTGATTGCGGGAAGAGCGACACAATGGGGGGGGGAGGGGGGGTTCGTTTTTGCTCCCGACTGCATCCCATCCACTTTTGCATCAAACAAATTCTCCGAACTAATTTCAAGAATTCTTCAATTTGTTTTTTTTTGTTTCTTTCTCCTTTGGTATGCAAGCGTGCCAGTTACTATGGCAGTTTTAATTTAATTTAATCGCGACTCACTCTGCCCCTTTTTTGCTATTGAATTCCGTGGACGTTATCAGACGAAATGTCGCACCGCCAAGCCGTTTGGCCCGGTTTGGCTACGCCTGGGAGCGGGTGGGGTGTAACGCGCGACTGGAAAAATCGCCAGCAATTGTCAGGTTTACCAATAGATTTTGATTTTGATTTTGGTTGGATGTGATTTCCGAGGCAGCGCAGTACTACTATTGATCGGTAGAATAATAAGGCGCACGTGTTGAATTGTTTGAAGTTCGTAATACCATGATGTTAGGGACTCTAACGGAAATTATACAGTAATGGCCACTGCGCATTCTTCGACTTTAGTAGAGAGAATAGTATTCTTGTTTTTAGAAAGTTTGATTCACGTCCTATTCCTCATTATTTGGCTCCTGTAAGAATTGGATAGTGTATTACTCCACGATGTTAAAGACCCCATTGAATTTTTGAAACACCAAATTACCATAGTAATAGGAACATGTTTGTCGCCATTGTCCGGTTCATACTTGAATTTAATGTTATAACATGGTCTCCAAATACTAACAACTATCCCAAGAATAGCTATTAGAACCTTAAGATGGAATATGTTCCAGCTACCAACATATGAGACTAGACAGTTTCTTCTAGATCTACTGTCCTTAGAAAGGCGAAGGGGCGGTTGTGTTACCAGCAGTTTTTGTATCAAATTTGATTAAAGGCAAAACTGATGCACCCGAGCTTCATCTTAAGATTAATTCCCCCCGACTAGTGATGGGTTTCGTGGTGATTTAGCCGGTCTCGTGGTACAGTCATCAACTAGTACGACTTAATAACATGCCCGTCATGGGTTCAAGCCCCGAATGACCGTGCCGCCATACGTTGGACTGACTATCCTGCTATGGGGGGGGGGGGTAATAAGTCACTGAAAGCCAAGCCCCCAAGGCTTTCATTCACAGGCAGGCCTTGACCGACAACGGATGTTGAACCAAAGATGAAGAAGAAGAAGAAGTGATGGGTAAAGTTAGCAAAAAATTGGACTTCGGAAGGTAGGCCCGTCCAGCATTATCCAGAGTCGTTCGGACTCGTCCGGAGTTGTCCAGAATTGTCTGGAGTCGTCCGGAGTCGGCATCATCCAGAGTCATTTAGAGTCGTCCGGAGTCGTTCAGAGTCGGAGTCATCCGGAGTTGTCCCGAGTTGTCCGGGGTCGCCCAGAGTTCCACGCATAAAGTGAAGCTCGGACAACTCTGGACGACTCCGGACGACTCCGGACGACTCCGGACGACTCCGGACGACTCCAGACGACTCATGACGACTCTGAATGATTCCGACTCCGGGAGACTCCGGCCGTCTCCGAATGACTCCAGACGATTCCAAATAACCCCGGACGACTACGGATGACTCTGGACGACACTGACTCCGGGCGGAACTAGTGTTTCCCATTCAGCCGCAGTTGCCATCGGACTAACAATAGTCGGAGTCAGATCGGAGTTTGGAGTGCGATGGCAGAGAGCATTTCACTACTCTACTATAGCTACTTCACTGCTTAGAATAGACCGGGCCCGAACTTACAAAGGAGCTCATGATCCTTTCATCTTAATATACAAAACCTTTAATAAGTTCTACTGCTTTTTTGACTTCAATGTTACTGCTGCCCCGTTTAAAATCTCACCCTTTATTTTTAAGCATTGGTTAGGTGGATTTTCTTCCCCGTCTTAGTAGTTCTTCATAACAATAATATTCCAACCATATAAGCACGACCAATTTCCAGGATGTGGAAGCATTTTCATTCTCTTATTTTAGTAGCACCAATAGTTCCTCCTATCTAGTTCACGCGTTTTCCGCTTGAGTGCTGCAAGTGATTGATCCTGCTGAGAGCTGTCAAACGTGTAGAAAAAAAACACGATAGTAGCCTCGCGTACTAACCGAACCTTTTACGATGGGCTGGCTGGGCCGTCTGTTTTTTCCCTCGATAAAGAGCTGATGTGCCTGAACGAGTCAGATGAAATGAGGGAGAGAGCGAGAGAGAGACACACACCAATCGAAGGGTATGAGCGAGAGCGTCCGAGAACGATCGCATTTAGTAATCGAACAGCAGATCGTGCCAATGAACCTACCCGCGTCCGTCCCATGTGCTTGCCTGCATCTGATAAGGCAGAGCCGTCACCGCAGCGGCCCAATGGCTGAATGGGAATGAGTACCGGCGAGCGAAGGGCTGCTGCACGGGAGGGGGGGGGGGGGCGGGTTACGAGGGAGAAGGCACTCGCGCCGGAACGCATCGCTTCCACCGGCTAGGAAAGGAAGCACCGCATGTGTGCGTGGTCACACACACGCACACACAGAACCGGCCGTGTGTGAGGACCCTCTGGGTTCATTTTCTTACCCGGCGCAGTGGTGCCCCAGCGTTCATTCCAGTTCGATCGTTGCCCGGAGAAGCAGTGGCAAAAGTTGCAGCGCGCGCGCGTATGTTCGCAGAGCTGTTTCTGGTGTTGTGCGGAAGAAAAAAACTCCCCACCCTCGAGACTAACCCCGACGGTACCGACGGGTTGTGCGGTCAACACGGAGTGAGTGCATAAGAGTGTGTGCCGCGGGTGTTTGTGAAGTGTCGTGGCGTGTTTAAGGTGGCCGTTGCACAGCTTCGAAGGGAAGGAAAGCACAAGCCCACTTTTTCGCAAATCCCAAAATTGCGTCGATACAATAAAGGTGACGATTATTGTTCTTGTAATTATTATTATTTTTACAAATTACAATTCCACACTAGCAGTAGCAGAGTTTTGTGTGAGTGTGTCTAAGTGTATGTGTTTTTTTTAATGGATTAGTGGTGCGATCTACCTATATTATTTAGCTGACTTATCGAATAAACGCGTTAACGTGGAAGAGCGTGTTAGACAGTACCGGACAAGCACGCGCAACACGTTCAGCCCGACCGCTGAAAAAGGATCGCCCGCTTTGCCGGTGATTGCCTACATTGTCTCTACAAAAAAAAAAACTCTACAATCAAATGCAAGCGGGGAAAGCGCCATTTTGCGCCTTTGCCAATCCCGTTGTAAGCCCGCAGCAAGCGCAATGATGGGGCTGGGGTTTTCTGTCTGTCCAACCAGCCCGTTTGTGCCAAACTCATCCGATCAACCTCAACTAACTGTGCAAAACGGCACGCGCGCTGAAGACAGGGAAAAAGGACAAAAAAAATCAAAAACCACTACCATGAGTTTCGGTCGTTCCTCCAATCGACTGGGATCGACGATGGCGCAACGACACAAAAAAAGCCCAACTGTTATCAATGTTCTATTTTTTTTTTATTATTTTTTTTTTGCTAAAGTGAGAAAAAATAGAAAGATTTCTTCCTAAATTATATTTCCAACGGGGAAGAAATGGGGAAGAAACGCGGGCAAAGCAACCGATACAGTGGTGTACAACACATTACGCTGCATTTACACACCAGCCTGCCTCTTGTAGAGTGATACCGATAGGCCTGTATTTCTTAAAACAATACACAACCAAAAAAAAAAAGGAAACGGATCTTCCAGTCGAACGCCTCCTAGAAAAACCCTAGGCCCTAGAGAGATACAGGGGAAGCCCTAGATCGAAGATTGGTGGTTGGCATTTTCCGAAACGCGTGCGCTAGACATTTTTCCACAGCACAACTACAGCTACACAGAAAAAAAAGGTGCAACAAAAACATCACACTAGACAGCAAAGGGAGGGAAGCCCGCGCAAACGACGATGAGCGGAACGGGTCGGAAAGCCAATCGGATTAGTTTTTGCCGCCACGCAGGAACCGGTGTAAACGGATACACCCCGCGGCAGCTCTAGGCGGCTGCGCTCATTTTCGGTATGACAGTGTGGGGGGGGGGGGGGGAAGGTGAGGCTCCTCGGGGCTTCCTCGGCATTTCCCGGAACGCGAAGAACCCGGCCGGTATTTTTTACTATTTTTTTTTTGTATATGTTTCTTGGATAAAGAAATTTCCCATTTCTTTCTACGAGGGAAAGGCTTTCTCCACTACTTCTAAGTATTCTTGCAATTTCGTACGGGGGGGTTAAGATTTGTAACAGGATATATGTATAACCGCAACCAGAGGTTCTACGGTGTGCTTGCTTCCTTTGCGGCTACAAACACGAAGAACGCTAATACAATGTAACATCCTAGACAACAACAAAAAAAACGGAAAAAGCCATAACCTCGCATGTACAATGCCCTCCAGCGGTAATTAATACAGGAATGATGATCGTCTACCAACCCCACACCGTACTACTGATACAGCGATTGATTGGAAGACGACACCGACCGTTTTTTAATAAAGTCCTAATCACGCACAGCCCCGCACTTAGGGCGCGTATCAGAGGCCAAAAATCCGAGGAGCCATCGTTAACGCGGAGCGCAGAGACATCGAACGATGAGCTCCAATGGGGCGAAAGAAAGTGCAAAAAAACGCAGCAAGACGACACACACACACACGAAACAAAACACATACACGAAAAAAAGTATCTTCCCGATTACGGAAGCGACTCCGACGGACAAGATTATCCCGAGTGGTTCGAACTAACTAACAATCTTGCGCGCTACGCCACGGAAGCATCAGAAGCGCATTTGGGAGTTGTTATTTTTTTTTTTTTCGTGTTCTTGTTGGAATGCTCGAGTACCTTTTTTTCGTGTCGAGGGGAAAAAAGGTCTGCGTCATCTCGAAGTTTTTGGTTTGATTGGATTTTAGACAAGCGACTAGAGAGACGGGAGACAACAAAAAAACGGGTGAGGTTAAGTCTAGAGGTCGCCCGCCTCGTCCAACAAAAAACCTGCACACGGTTGTGAAATTGGGACCGGAAATCGGAAGCAAGCGATGATGATGAAACATTTCCCCGGATAGTTGTTTTATGCACACCGCACTGAAGAACTTCGGGAAGTTCAGGATATTCGGGCCGACCCGGCACGCTGCAGAAGACACTCATGCACCGAAGACACCGGTGGAGGAGAATTTTTTCTGTGTTGAGGTAGTACACAGTTTCAAAAACAATAATAAGCAAAACAACCAACAGTCTTTGGAGTACGAGATACGGTGTTGAATTAATAGAGCCAAGGCGAAAGACACAGGGGCTCATCAAAAAGGAGCATTGCGCGCAAGCTCATTAGGGAGTGCGGAATGCGCATATAGGCCTGTGTTGCGCTGATAGCGCACCCGCCCAGGGAGAAACCTGGGGGAAAAGGTTACGTGTGAGAGGGGAAAGCAGTTGTCTAATCTCTTGTTTTTTTTTTCTCTCTCTCTCTTTCTCTTTTGAATTTCAATAAATACAGGAACACATACCCTCCTACCACCCAAGTGGCCTGTGCAGCCGTGAGTTGCCACAACCAGACATTGTTGTGGAGTGGTCAGCAAAGTATCTTTACAACCTTCTCCGTGGGAGACACCAGAGTGGACACACCGAAACGGTCGGGACGCACGCAGCATGACGATCAACACGGACGACCAGTATGGGGACGCCGAATCCAAAACCACCATCAGCTCCAGTCGGGTAAGTCCGGTAGGGTAACGCCACCGTTCACAGATCGCAAGGCGGTTGCCTTGAACCTACTAGGCGCCATCCTTCCTTGGTGCTAGGAACGGTGCGCCGGTGCTTTTGCTGCATGAGTTCCGGGACACACTGCGCAATTACACCCGAAGGGTATCTTACATCGACTAACGCGCATCGCCATCAACACTCAATTCTTGGGGCCGAACGGCAAAAAACAACAAGACGTCCGTGAACCAGTTCGTGTGCATCTATCGTGCTGCTTTCTTGCAGTTGTTGCTTGCCGGTAAGGGGAAAAGGGACATGGATCATTGCGTGCCTGAGATAAGCCGTACACGGCGGGGATGGGCACAGAGTACATATGATCTGCTGCGACCCGAGGAAGCTTCCTGATCAACCAACGCAAGTCATCCAAAAGATCCAATGCTTCGCGCACGTTTTGAGAGCTGCCGCTGGGCCGTCCAACCAATGCTTTCGCTTTCCGGAGGTTCGGGCCCCTGCATCTGGGGCCAGGCGTCGTCGTCGGCGCCTCGATTCCGGAAGCATTGGCCTGTCGGTTGGGATAATGAAGCCCAACAACAGCTCAAAGAAACATCGTCGCGAAGGCGTCGTGTGCATTAGGTGCATTTGTTTGGCAGCTGGTGCGCGCCACGGCTTATTGAACATCAGATCCACCCCTTCCCGTCTCCTTGGGTAGGTGGTGTGAAGTTACACACCGATCCGCACATAACCATAACCTCAACTAACGCGCTGAGCGTTAGATGTAGGTTAGGGTTTTGCAAACGGTGTCCACTGACACGGTGTCTCGTCTCGCTCGTTCTATCAAGCATCTCGGAGCAGACGAAGGTCCGCACGGGGAGGGCTCTAATTAATTTGGATTGGCTGATTCTGCGCTGGCCCTACACCCCATTAGGCCACGGCGATGTTTGATGAACCGTGGATGCTTATATATAAATATATGGATCGTACCCAGTGCACCGTAACGGAACAACACTGCTGCTACTGAGATAGATGCTGCCGGTTTGTATACGTTTCGCCTCTCGGCTTGATAAGGCGGAGCACAATGTTGCCGAACGCTTATCACGAAAGCCCGAAAAATGCGCCCGTACACCGAACGGCGAGGAGTCGCGCCCGATTGGGAAGACGCCGTACAAAATGTGTTGGATCGCTACGCCGGCGGGCATTATCAAACAGTTCAATGCGGGTGTACGCGGGGGCGTACTACTACTGCTACAGTCGGCATTCCTGCGCACTGGATTGATTCATCCCTTGGACCGAAAGGTGTGTGCAATCGTAATGGAAGCCTGTACAACGTCGGAGCAAAGATGGTTTGAGGTGGCGGCGTGGGATCTAATTTCACTGCGCCCTGTACGCACGGAATCCCGGACAGGCTGGAGCCTCACGGGGGTGTTCCGGGCTGGTTCCCTCTGCCTCGCTCTCTGTCTCTCTCTCTCTCTCTCTCTCCTTTTCTCTCTGTCGTTCTCTGTCTCTTGATCAAAACGAAATCTCTACCGAAACTCAGCGAAACACAAACAGGTAGCATTGCCGGTGGAAGTAGCATTGAAAATGTCCTCCCTCCCCGCAGGGTGGTTTGCGCTACGGGTAGTTGTAGGTTTTCCTCTCACGACACACACACACACACAGACACACGCACACAAAAACAAACACAGAAGATCTTGATCGGAAACGCGTTATGGAGTGCGCGAGAAACCACATCTGTTTGCCAAACACAGCCAAACGCGGCGAGAAACCCTCTGCGCCAGAGCCACAATTCTTCCTTTTTGTTTATTTATTGTTTTGTTTGATCTGTCGCCCAAATTTCCAAATGATTGGATGCGACTGGACTGCACATGCCACCACAACCACATTTCGGGAACCGGTAGAATCATATTTTTGGGGCACAATCAAACACAACTCTGCTCCGGCCTTGCTCTGGTAGGCTGGCCGAACCGCAGCAATGCGTTCGCCACCGGTGAAAACAACTCCCCTACCGTTGTGCCGTTTTTGTTTTGATGCATGTCTCGCCAATTCGTTTGCGGTTTTCCCTTCCTCGCGTTCCCCTACTTACTGCACACAGAAACACACACACACGCACTGGGGTTTGGAAAATGTACCGGGCTGTGAAGCCCATCGCACTGTCACCTCATGCTACCCATGGCGTTGCGTTCCCCATCAGGCCCACCATTTCCAGCTGGCTGCGCTCACGAGAACGGCCCGCCAGAAAGGGAGAACCTGCCCCGTAAGGCTATTAGTAGCGTCACCAGGCTCGGGTTGTGTTGGCTTGCCGCCCGCACAAACAACAAAACACTGCCGACAAAGTAGTTGTCATTGCGGCAAACTTTGACTGATTAGTAGGCTTTAACCACGCGAAGATATGTGTGACACAGCACACAGAGTAATTGTAAGCCGATCGGTCGATCATTTCGCTGGTATCATTTGAGTCTGCTTTGTAGCATCAGAGCAGAAATGTAACGATAGGTGTTGCAGAATGACAACCGACAGCCTGGAAGTGATAAGGAACCTAACTGTTCAGTCTCTCTCTGGATTGTACTCTCTCTCTCTCTAATCTTTTATCTGTGGGTTCAGCTACAGAATTCTAGCAAGTCATCAGAAGCAGCAAATAACTTTGAAATCCTTATGAAATGAAATAGCTTTCAAATAGATCCTGTGAGGAGTTGAAATGATACACACATCCAGCTCAGATCATTGATGTATTATAATCAGTAAACTACTGCAATGTCTAAACAGCTCTTTCTGCCATTGAGAGCAAATTACGACAAACTGCTCAATAGGTAGTACAGGCCCAACCATTCTATAGATGTCATTTCACATTCCACAGCGATGCAAGTGTGGGTCATCGTGGTGATTGTGGACAATTTGACAGACTGTTTGTCTTCCTTCTAAATGCTCTATCGCTCCAAGCTGATAATGTGCCGTCGCTCTGCATCGTTTCCAGAACAGCGGAAACCTTCCAGACATTGTGAAGATGAAGAATCTTGATAATCTCGCCCCTCTCTGATGGAATTTCCTGAATTTCGGTAGTTTGAAACGGTAGATTCCACCATCCGTGCATTGGGGGAGTTGGAGCTTTGATAACGTTGGTCCTAGCGCTATCTTTTCTGTCTCTCTTTTCTCTCTCTCTCTTTTCTTCTCTGCATTCAATTTCCCGACCATCCACTCTCCACATCCCCCCCGGACGTCTGGGATGAGTTTACAGCGCGAGATCTACGAATGCACGTGGCGGTTAAGCTGCGAATCGAGAAATTACGACTTTCCCGTTACCTCATACGTAATGTCCTGTGTGTGTTTGTGTGTGCTGGGGCTGTCTCTTTGCTATTTGTGTTACCAACCGTTGGCATTCCCGATGCTACCACTACCACTTCTCCCATGCCGCCTGTGCTTGACTGCGATCTCTGAGCGCCACTCAGCCACGTGCGTCTCGATATGCTTTTGCGCTTGCATTCCCGCTTCCTTCCCGACGTAGGTGTTGTGGTCGAGTCGCTTTTGGCTATTGGAAGCTTGCTTGGGATAGCCGTGTGTCGCTGCAAACCTGCCCAACACCATGCTAATCTTTAATATTTCTTCCCTTTCTCTCTCTCTCTCTCTTTGGCGTGTAGCGTTACAGCAGCAGCAGCTACCAGGACCAGTCGATGGACGATGCGCTCAACACGACGCTGACGAACGACAAGGCGACGCTGATACAGGTGTGGAAGCCGAAGAGCTACGGCTCGGTCAAGGGCCAGATACCGCAGTGCGAGCGGCTCACCTACACCTGGAAGGAGATCGACGTGTTCGGCGAGGCACCGACCGACGGGAAGCCGCGCGAGCCGCTCTGCACCCGGCTGCGCAACTGCTGCACCCGCCAGCGCAAGGACTTTAATCCGCGCAAGCACCTGCTGAAGAACGTGACCGGGGTGGCGAAGAGCGGCGAGCTGCTCGCCGTGATGGGCAGCTCGGGCGCCGGCAAGACGACGCTGCTGAATGCGCTCGCGTTCCGGTCGCCGCCCGGCGTCAAAATTTCCCCGAACGCGGTGCGCGCCCTGAACGGGGTGCCGGTCAATGCGGAGCAGCTGCGGGCCCGGTGCGCCTACGTGCAGCAGGACGACCTGTTCATACCGTCGCTGACGACGCGCGAGCATCTGCTGTTCCAGGCGATGCTGCGCATGGGCCGCGATGTGCCGGCGAGCGTGAAGCAGCACCGCGTCCTGGAGGTGCTGCAGGAGCTGTCGCTGGTCAAGTGTGCGGACACGATCATTGGCGCGCCCGGCCGCATCAAGGGGCTGTCGGGCGGGGAGAGGAAGCGGCTCGCGTTCGCGTCGGAAACGCTCACCGATCCCCATCTGCTGCTGTGCGACGAGCCGACGTCCGGGCTCGACTCGTTCATGGCCCACAGCGTGCTGCAGGTGCTGAAGGGGATGGCGATGAAGGGCAAAACCATCATCTTGACGATCCACCAGCCGTCCTCGGAGCTGTACTGCCTGTTCGACAAGATACTGCTGGTGGCGGAGGGGCGGGTCGCTTTTCTCGGGTCGCCCTACCAGTCGGCGGAGTTTTTCTCCCAGTAAGTTATTGCGAAATCTTTATTTTTTTCGTCTCGTCCACTCTAAAGAGCATCATTTTTTGCTGCGTCATGGTCTCAGGCTCTTATCAGTTTTAGTTGAAATGACTTTATATTTTATTACAGAGTTTTTTTTCCAATTATCTGATGAAGCTTGGAGTCTTTTGGGACTTTTTGAATCGTAATGTGCATAGAATACAAAGAATCGATTCTTCGTTTTTACTATGACAGATTATAACGTCATGTCATTGAGAGTTCAGAAGATGTGTCAATAGTACCAGAATCTCCAAGACATTCTGTTGTAGTTGTAGTATTATAAAGATGACGTCAGGACGTCAGATCACGTCGTCCAAACCTATACCTAAGCCCTGACAGACTTGAGAGTCTTGACCTTAGGATTTCTTGTGTTCATCCTTGAATATGAGGTCATTGAACTAATGCAACAGCTATTAGAAGGCTTGTTAGATCATACGTCGTACGTTCGATTAGGACTCCTTTGGTCCGATAACCATATGACGCTTTACCCTACTGTAAGACAACAGTTCGACCCTCAAATACACTCTGTTATGGTATTCTCAGGATAATGCCAGGAAGCTCCTTATTTTCATCTTAAGACTTTTTGGGTAGTAGGCTTATCGTTCAATGCTTTCGATTAGGACTCTTTTGATACGATAACCACGTTATAATACGGCGCTTTAATTTGCTGTAAGAGAGTGTTTCGATCCTCAGATATGTTGGCAAACATTCAGACGATGTCTTAGTACTCCAGAATGTCTATAAACTATATGAGATGCAAAGAATGCATGTGAAACTGCATTTTCAAACTTTTGGACGCTTTAAAGACAAACATTATGATCTCATATGTGGATATGAAATATGTCATATGTCATCCTACTACTTCGGTAGTCTCTTGCAACAGGCACTAATGACCAATTTTGAAGACATCAATAAGAGAAACATACCCAATAAAGTAAAAATGGACTGAAGCTTTCAGTACATTTTTCTGCTCCATCCTGCAATTCCAGCAATGATCACGCTCCATATCCTATCGCTAACACCTGCCCGTTTAAATCTGTATCACCTTCTCGCCAGGTTGGGAATACCCTGCCCGCCGAACTACAACCCGGCCGACTTCTACGTGCAGATGCTCGCGATCGCACCGGCCAAGGAGGCGGAGTGCCGCGACATGATCAAGAAGATCTGCGACTCGTTTGCCGTCAGCCCGATCGCGCGCGAGGTGCTCGAAACGGCCTCGGTCGCCGGCAAGGGCATGGACGAGCCGTACATGCTGCAGCAGGTGGAGGGCGTCGGCAGCACCGGCTACCGTTCCAGCTGGTGGACGCAGTTCTACTGCATCCTCTGGCGCTCGTGGCTGAGCGTGCTGAAGGATCCGATGCTGGTGAAAGTGCGCCTGCTCCAGACAGCGGTAGGTAGTCGTGGGCCTTCTTCCGATTTGCCCGAACTAACCACCTGATTCCCATGCTTCTTTTCTCCTCGCCCGCAGATGGTGGCGACCCTGATCGGTTCAATCTACTTCGGCCAGGTGCTCGACCAGGACGGCGTGATGAACATCAACGGTTCGCTGTTTCTCTTCCTCACCAACATGACGTTCCAGAACGTGTTCGCGGTCATTAACGTGTTCTCGGCCGAGCTGCCGGTGTTTCTGCGCGAGAAGCGCTCCCGGCTGTACCGGGTCGATACGTACTTTCTCGGCAAAACGATCGCGGAGCTGCCGCTGTTCATTGCCGTGCCGTTCGTGTTCACCTCGATCACGTACCCGATGATTGGGCTGCGGACCGGCGCCACCCACTACCTGACCACGCTGTTCATCGTCACGCTCGTCGCGAACGTGTCCACCTCGTTCGGCTACCTGATTTCCTGCGCCAGCTCCTCGATCTCGATGGCGCTGTCCGTCGGGCCGCCGGTCGTCATCCCGTTCCTGATCTTTGGCGGCTTCTTCCTCAACTCGGCCTCGGTGCCCGCGTACTTCAAGTACCTGTCCTACCTGTCCTGGTTCCGGTACGCGAACGAGGCGCTGCTCATCAACCAGTGGAGCACGGTGGTGGACGGCGAGATTGCGTGCACCCGGGCGAACGTCACCTGCCCGCGGTCGGGCGAGATCATCCTCGAGACGTTTAACTTCCGCGTGGAGGACTTTGCGCTCGACATTGCCTGCCTGTTTGCGCTGATCGTGCTCTTCCGGCTCGGCGCACTGCTCTGCCTGTGGTTGCGCTCGCGCAGCAAAGAGTAAGCCGGAGAAGAAGCAGAGTCGTTTTTTTCTTCTTTTTTCTTAGTGATTCTCCCATTACCCACTACAACCCCCCCCCCCCCCTCTCCACACTAGCAGGCAACTGCACTGCACCATATTTTCTTTTTGTATTTTAAGACACGTGTTTTCCGTTTTGTCACTTTTGTCTTGGAAAAAATCAACACAATGTTTCCGTTTTTTGTTAGTTTTTTGTGTTTTTGTTTTTTTCCTTAACAGTTAAGTAACTTAAGCGTAAATTGTGTAAGGGGGAATGGGGTACTACTATACCACCCGCGACCCACAGCAAAACGAGAATGTCACACAAAGCGAAAGAGAGAGAGAGAGAGAGAGAGATGCAGAGAGAGAAAGAGGAAGAAAGATATATATAAATAACATTGATAAACATAATCATAGTGAAATGCAAGTTGTCTAGTTACCGGATTCAGATTGTGCGCGATTGTGTGTCAAATATTGTCTATTCCTCCCGCCCCCACCGCCCACCATTCCCGTTTTTCGCCTGGCATTAACACCAGCATCCCCTTTCCCTTATCAGCCGCTTTTCGCTGCCGAAACAAATGTTAAAACTGTAACAATTACAGATTCACCGGCTAACGCCCCCGTCAGTGGCGTCCTGTTTTGTATTGTTTTTTTTTACATAGGAATATTACGACAAGTGACAAGCAATCTGCAATAGGGAGCAGTAGTAATAATGATATTCGAATACAGTAATACATAAACGTCATTGCGAACAAACAAACCAAATGCTGCGATTATTTGCGATGCGATGTTTTATTTAGCAATTCTCCCTGTTATACATAATCAATGCCGAATCGTATCCGACTGGAGTAGGACGCGTGCTTCAGTCGGCCAGCTTGTTTTGCTTCGCTAACCGCTGCAACGCTTTGACCGCCGCCTGGTGTATGCCCGTATCCAGCATGTCTGTGTGCGAAAGTGGGAAGAAAGGAAGGCAAAAGGACAACAATGAGCAAATTAGCACACAAACGCACACCGGTGCACACTAGTGATGTGCTCTTTGATGATGATTGTTAATCCAATTCCGACTACGGCAAAATCCGAACCACTAGTTCCATCCGGAGTCGGAGTCGCCCGGAGTCGCCCGAATTCGTTTAGAGTCTTTCGGAGTCGTTCGTAGTCGTCCGGAGACGTCCGGAGTTGGAGTCGTCCGGAGTTGGAGTCGTCCGAAGTCGTCTAGAGTCGTCCGAAGTCATCCAGAGTCATCCGGAGTCGTTCACAGTCGCTCGAAGTCATCAGGAGACGCCCGGAGTCGTCCAGTTTCGTCAGGAGTCCTCCAGAGTCGTCCGGAGTTGTCCGGAAACAAAGGCCTGTATAAGACTCCAGACGACTCCAGACGACTCCAGGCGGCTTCGGAAGATTGCAGACGATTCCGGACTTCTCCGGACGACTCCGGACGACTCCGGACGACTCTGGACGACTCTGGACGACTCTGGACGACTCTGGACGACTCTGGACGACTCTGGACGACTCTAGACGACTCTGGACGACTTTAGACGACTCCGAGTCCGGACGACTTCGGGCGACTCTGGATGACTCTAAACGACTCTGGACAACTCTAGACGACTCTGACTCCGTGTGACTCCGACTCTGGGCTACTTCGGACTACTCCGGACGACTCTGGACGACTCCGGACGACTCCAAAAGACTCTAGACGACTCCGAACGACTCCGCATAATGCTGGGCGAACCTAGCAGTCGGAGTTGGTTCCGAAATTATCGGAGTAGGATTGGAGTTGACTCCAGGTGTTTGCACACTTTACCCATCACTAGCCCATCACACACACACACACTTACAGATTTTGTGGTCCCCCCGGACCGGAAAGCGTATCGGCAGCTCCTGCGGCTCCTCGCACACAAACACGAACGGGCTGTCCGATTCGCCGTTCGGGTGCTGCTTCCGGTACTCCTCCTGCGGCAGACAGTCCTGCACCGAGACGCAGCCGAGCAGGCAGCCGGCCGGATACTGGGTGGGGAACTGGAGTTCTGCCCCGTCGCCGTACAGCGTGCGGTAGAAGCACTCCAGCTCGCGGACCGTTTCCGGGTCGGCCGGTTTTGCCGTCGCCGCGATCCAGAGCCGGCCGCGGTGCGACGAGTACCAGGTGCGGCCCTCGTGCCGCTTGATGCCGGCGACGAGCAGTGACGCCCACGGCTGGTGCATCGACAGGCAGTGGCGCAGGTCTGACATCTGCAGGAACTCTTTATCTTGCACGCGGCTGTACACGCCATCGTACCCGGTGGTGCTGATGGCCGGCCGCCCTGCTGCCGGTGCGCCTGCATTAACGTCCACGAACTGAAATCAAGCGAGAGGGAACTCATTTATTGTGCTTGGAGTGTGAGGAATATTGCTGCAAAATGTCACTGTCAATGTCATAAAACAAGTCTGACTGAAACAAAATCCATGTCAGCGTCGCGTACTCAATTGTGATAATCAGAGGTGATACTCAAAACGATCATGATGTGACCAATGCATGCTTGGTGACATTTGGTTGAGCACCCAACTCTTGGTCAGTCACTTGGTCGCGACATTTTCAGTCGGTGGTCATCACGATAGTCATGGGAGATATGCGGAGCGTGCGAGTGATTCCAAGAAACAAAATGAGCATGTTTTCTCGTTCTGTTTGACCTGACAGACCATCAAACCATACAGAGCGAGAGCCTCATCTCTAATCATCGCAGTTGTGTACGTGATCTGATTTAAGCTTCGTTTCAGTCATGAGTGTTGGTGACTGCAAGCACTGTACACAGCCAGAAAAAAGTCATAATTTTGCTTGTGACGGCATTAAGCTCAGCTTGTCAGTCAGAGTATCGGGTTTGCCTCAAGCAGTCGCATGTCGCGTTTGGCATCTCATGACGCACTTTCATTAGGTATCTGCAATGAGCATCAAGCTACCACGGATATGTTCATTGTTATCGTTGGTGAACATCTCGTGATGCTCACGACATTTTGCAGCACTGGTGAGGAGTAGGAAAGTATAGTTACCGTCGGTGCAGGACCACTGAGGGTCGGATGCACGTCCTCACTATCCGGACCAGTCGGATGCTGCCCGGGCGGTTGCACGTTCTCCTTGCCCCGCCCACCCCCACTGACCGGCGCCTCGACCAAAGACGCCTGCCGCAGTATCTCCTCCACGTCCTCGGTCGACAGGGCCGCCTCGTCCAGCACCCGGCGACCGGCAAAGTCGAGCGTCACCTTCCGGGCGAGCCGGCTCGCGTGCCGCTTCTCGCGCAGCTCCTCCTCCAGCTGCTCCAGCTTTTTGCGCTCCGCGTCCGACAGCCACACCGAGTGCGTCTTGAAGTAGTCCGCCTCGTCGTCGATCACCGTCGTGCGCTTCTCGCTGTTCCGGTCGTACTCCAGCAGCCGGTTGCGGGTGGCGAGCGCCTCCTCCCAGCCGGCCGGCCGGTTCTGCTCCATCAGCGTGCGGCGCAGGCTGTCGCCCTTGCGCGACGCGCTCTCGATCAGCCGCTGCTCGTGCTCGGTGCAGACCAGGCTGCCGCAGAACAGGCACGGCCCGCTGCCCTCCTGCTCGCACACGATCCGGCCGCAGTGCAGACAGTTGTTCACCAGCCGGTGCTTCCCCGCCTGGCAATCGCAGTGATGGCGCCCCTTGAGCAGCACCACGTCCGCCAGCTCCCCGTCCTGCCCGTACAGGTTGACGTACTTGGTTTTCTTCTTACTGCCGCCGCAGCCGCCACCCGAAGCTTCCGGGGCCGTGGGCGTAGGTTTCGAGCTGGACGCACCGGACGTTGGCGGGTTCGCTTTGGATGGTTTCGTTTGCTGCTGCTGCTGCTGCTTTGAGGACGAGGCGGATGGTTGTTGTTTGCTCTTGCCGGCCGATTTGCCGGTGGTGAGGGGCTTCATCACCGGCAGCCCGTCGGGTGTGTCGTGGCCGAGCCGCACCTTCAGCTCACGGATGAAGGCCGTATGCTGTGGATTGTTGTAATCGAGCAGCGTCCGGAAGTAGCCATCAATCTCGTGCGCATTCTGGATGGTGTGGATGTAGCTGAAAAAAAAACACACGGAACGGGAGATTTGTTATTCAGGGTGTGTCAGAGATGGCACAAGCGAGACTTCTTTCGATACTTACGCGATCAGGTCGTCCGGTATGTCGAAGTGCAGACATTTCGACAGCTCCTCCTTTATCCACTGATTCATGTCTCTTTCTCTCTCTCGTTTGATTGATGGAATGCCACAAAACACTGCTATTTTCTCACCGCCACTGGACAACTGATGATCGAATGGGAACCAGTAGAGACCTGGCCAGTTTCGCAATGCACGCTCACTCTCGCAAAACAAGATGCAATTGCCCTTATTTTCCGGTTTGCTGATGCGATAAACACCGTTTTCGTCATCGGATGCAATAGAGCCGGGGCTTGACAGCCGGGCTCGGTTGCTCGGATGGTGACACGTCTGACAGGTCCGTAGCAGTTGTTTAACGCAATGTTTTGGTATCAATTTATAGCCCTACACGCCCTACACCCTTTTGCCGACCAAACCAGCTGACAGGAGGAACACAACCCAGGCCGATCGAAAACATTCGGGCGCTTCCATTGATGCCGTAACGTGCATTGAAAAGAGCATCAGCATTTCACTATTGTTGTTGTTTGTATGGTTTAGAGAGGCTTTGGTTCCGATGGAGTTCTTTCGCCGCTTCAGAATTTTCTAGGCTGCTTTTTGGTAGCTATTCACACTCAAATACAATGCTACTTTTTTATGAAAAGCGAAATTGACACATTACGCTATTTAAAAAAAAATAGAAGTTGACATATTTTTCCCTATTTTGGAATGTTTGTTAGTGTGAACAACACCGTTTCTCAATAAATAGACCTATCCGCGGCGAAATCAGTCATTGCCACCAATCCGAACGGTCGTCTATGGCAAAACTTCATGCATCCAAGGTTGTTGGCCATTGCTAATCATCTTGAGGGGTTTAAAAAGATAAAAACAACATAAGCCATTAGCGGTCCCCGAGATACACGGTTAATAGGAACCGAAAGCGCCCGCAAAATGCGACGTATCTCGAATTTCCGCATGAGTCGAATGCTCGTGATTTTCAGCGAAAATTTCACTAATTTTCGTATAATTTTGCAAGTAACGGGTAGCTTTTAGCCCCTTTATTAATTATTTTATATGATTCGCAATGAAAATAAAAGTTTAAAACCATTTGAAATGGCTTTTAACATTCGATCAAAAGCGTAATTATTAGGCATTTTACAACTGTGTCAAATCGGTACTAATTGCTCAAAGAACTGTCAAATGTTGGAAAACCGCTTATCTCCGAATCCGCGTATAAGACGTACCGTGTATTTCGTATAAGAGGTTCCGTATATTTATGAATCTTAATGGGTTCATGGATGTTATAGATTCATGAATCCTTGGGGATTCATCATAAATCATTAGAGATTCGATTCGAGATTCGAATCACTCACGGCATGAAGATTCATATGAATGAATCTCAACGCAAGATTCATGAAACCCAACACTAATCAGACATGGCATGGTAAGCTAGCCGCACGATTACACCAAGCGGACGCTGATGTTAAATAAAGTCTGAAAATCTGAACCAAGAATGCAAATTGTCGGGTCCATTTTCAACCATTGGTTGTTTATCCAAAACGGGAAAGACGCACGGGAAAATTTGTCTCGAACGAGCGAGTACAGTGAGGTGACCATACTGAGATGTAAACATACTCCAGTGCGTTCGCTAGCAGGAGTAACGATTCGCTGGCTGTATTGTACTCATTGGCGTTGACTTGAGCTTTTTGAACGCAAACAAAATACCCAAAGTTTGAAGGAGACGGTGCGCATTTGCGATAAACTTCTCCTCATTAGATTCTGGTTGTATTATTTGTTTGGAGAATCACTCCAATTAACGATTCTCCCGTGAAAAAAACATTAACTAAGCGGTCACCTACTGTATGGAATTGTAAGGCCTCATAAAGGATATCCCAAGCAACTCGTTACAGTTCTGCACGGTTGTGACTAAAAATCGAAAAACAAAAATCAGAATTTCAACGTTACGTAATAAATGGATATTTGCTGCATACCGGCCCGCAAGGCCACAAGGCACCACGGCAGTTTACACCGGTTGGTTCGGGTGCGTGCCGAGACGTTACCATGGGTTACGGGCACACGGGCCGTCCGCTCACCCGCATGCGACGTACACCACACCGGAGACGTACACCAGAGAGGTGCACTATTGCACAATATGAAAATAGGCAATTATTACAGCAAAGCAGCAGTTTAGGAAGCTACACTGTCCCCCCGAGCTGTCAAACAGGAAATCATACACTGTTTTGGACTGTCGGAAATGTCGAATCGAGAAGCGATCATTATCTAGAGCCAGAACACAGACACACACACACAGGGCAGTCGAAACCCTGTGGTTTCATATCAAACCCTATTTGTTTTGCTTCTTCCACTGCATCCCCCCCTTCCCTATCCCTCCCTTACCCTTTGGGTTGTCCACGTCCGAAACGTCCAGAAGCGGAATTGATTGAGTTTCGGCCCGAATCGATGAGTGGGCGCTTTGCCGACCCCACGGAGCATTTAAATGTGGCCAACAGTGTGGTACGGCACGTGAGATGCGGGCTGGAAGCGCACACGCATGCTGCTAGCGGTGCCAGAAAGTAGCGCGCTCATCGAGAAAACGGCTGCTTATCTCGCGCGCCCTCAGCCTCGTCACGATCGTTATCGCGTCCCGCAGTCCCTAAAACCAGTGTGAGAGTGATTGTGAGCGGTGGCTGGAGATCCTGTTTGCTGTTTGCTTGCGGTTGTCTTGTATAAGGGAGAGGATGGATTTCGTAGAAGAATTCACCGACGAGGAGCGGTTAAAAATTGAGCAAGATTTCTCCCGCCTGGCAGGTAAGCGCGGTCTCCCCCACTGTGAGCTTATCAAGCAAAGGATAAATCGTGTGTGTTTGTTTTGCACTACTTACCCACAGACAAATGCTATCTGGACCACGCGGGCACGGCACTGTACGGCGAGTCGCAGCTGCGCGCCGTCCAGGAGCTGCTGGCGGGCGGCCTGTACTGCAACCCGCACACCAGCCGCACCATGGAGGACCTGATCGATCTGGTGCGGTACCGGGTGCTGCGCTGGTTCCAGACCCGGCCGGCCGACTACAGCCTGGTGTTTACCTCTGGCACGACCGCCAGCCTGAAGCTGGTCGCCGAGTCGTTCGAGTTCGGACCGGGCGACGCTGAGCCGGGCTCGTTCGTCTACCTGCGCGACAGCCACACGTCCGTGCTGGGGATGCGCGAGCTCGTCCGCACGGGGCGGGTGCAGCCGATCGAGCGGGCCGAGCTGCTGCAGGCGCTGAACGAACCGGAGGACCCGCGGCGCCAGCACCCCCATCGACCCTCGCTACTCGTCTTTCCCGCCCAGTGCAACTTTAACGGCGCCAAGTACCCGCTGGAGCTGTGCGAGCTGATCGAGCGGAACGGGCTGCGCGGGTACGGCGGGGACGCGTTTCACGTCTGTCTCGATGCGGCCAGCCACGTCTCGACCAGCCCGCTCGATCTGTCCCGCTACCGGCCGAGCTTCGTCTGTCTGTCGTTCTACAAGATCTTCGGCTACCCGACCGGGCTGGGCGCGCTGCTGGTGCGCCGGGACGCGGAACCGCTGCTGCGCGGGAAGCGGTACTATGGCGGTGGCACGGTCAAGATAGCGCTGAGCGGGCCGAACCGGTTCCACGAGCGGCGGGACGCGCTAGCGGACCGCCTCGAGGACGGCACGATCAACTTCCTCTCGATAGCGGCGCTGCTGCCGTGTCTGGAGACGCTCGCGCGCCTCATCCCCGGCGCCACGATGGACCGGATCCAGCGGCACACATTCCAGCTCGCCCGCCACTGCTACCGGGAGCTGCAGGCGCTGCAGCACGCAAACGGCGGCCGGGTGGTCGACCTGTACCACGATACCGCGGTCGGGGACGCCCGCACGCAGGGCGCCATCGTCAACTTTAACGTGCTGAACGACGACGGTGGGCACGTGGGGTTCGCCGAGGTGGCGTGTATGGCCGCCAACCACGGCATCTATCTGCGCACCGGGTGCTTCTGCAATCCGGGCGCCTGCCAGCGCCACCTGCGGCTCGCCGATGACGATCTGCTGCGCCACTACCGGGCCGGGCACGTGTGCGGCGACGCGAACGATCTGATCGACGGGCAGCCGACCGGGTCGGTGCGCGTCTCGTTCGGGTACTGCACGCGCCGGTCCGACGTCGACCGGCTGGTGGCGATGGTGCGCCGGTGCTACGTGCGCCGCTCGCTAACAGGGCCGCTGTCGCGCGCGGACGTCCTGGCGCAGTACAAAAGCTACGACCGGCCGCGGCTGGTGCAGCTCTGCCTGTATCCGGTCAAGTCGTGCGGTCCGCTGCGCGTCACTACCGGTGGGTGGCCGCTCGCCCCGACCGGGCTGCTCTACGACCGCGCGTTCCTGATCGTGGACGAGCATGGGGCCGCGATGACGCAGAAGAAGCTGCCGACGATGTGCCGCATCCGGCCGGACATTGCGGACGAGCGGCTGGTGCTGCGGCACGCCGACCTCGAAGACGAGCCGCTGACGATTGAGCTGGAGGGCGGCGGTGAGGCGGGCGAGCCGGCCGCCGCACACCTCTGCCAGACGAAGGTGTGCCGGGACAGCGTGCAGGGCGTGGACTGTGGCGAGCGGGCGGCCGACTGGGTCAGCCGGGCGCTCGGCGTGTCCGGGCTGCGGTTGCTGCGACAGTCCGGGCAGGAGCCGCGCCGCCAGCGCCAAACCGACCGCGCACTGTCGCTCAACAACCAGGCCCAGCTGCTGCTCGTCAACCGCACGTCGGTCCGGTGGCTGCGCGACAAGGTCGGGGACGGAGATTGGGACGGCGCGGACGCACCGTCGCTCGACGCGCTGGTCGACCGGTTCCGGGGCAACCTGATCGTCGAGACGGTCCGCCCGCTGGAGGAGTCGGACTGGCGGCGGGTGCTCGTCGGCCCCAGCCAGTTCACCGTCGACGGGCCGTGCACCCGCTGCCAGATGATCTGCATCGATCAGGCGACGGGCGAGCGGACGGCGGAGCCGCTGCGCACGATCAGCCGCGAGTTTGGCGGGCGGATGCGGTTCGGTGTCTACCTGTCGCTGGCGGGCGATTGGGCCGACCGGGAGCTGCCCCTCGGTGCGACGGTTTCGGGTGTAATCGAGGAAAGCGAATAGCGATTTCGGGGGAATTGATGGTCAAAACCTTTTTTTCCTTTTTGTTTTGCTAAACACACACGCATTAAACGCACACTGAACATTAAACATTGCGGTTTACCCACAAACAACGCACCTGGATACTTTAGCAATAAAAAAAACGGACTAGAAGACACACCACCGCACATCTCTCTGGCTCTCTTTGCTCGCCCCAGCCCAGCACTACTGCAGCACACAGTCCGTGATCGGTTGCTCCGCCACCTTGGCCACGGGAAGGCCGTCCCGGGCGTTGCGCACGTTCTGCACCACCTCCTCGTAGCGCGGGAAAGCGAGCGAGCCCAGCTTGGAGTGGACGAGCGTGTCGTTGATCTGCACCTCGAACGAGCCGCGCCGTCCGGTGCGGCAGACCACCTCCGCCTCCGGGATCTGCTCCCGTATCAGGGCGGCCAGCTCCAGGCACTGCGGTTTCGAATTGCACACATTGCTATGGAGGGGGAGGCGCGAAGAAGCGGGAAAACAGGGAAGAGCTTTCATGTAGTTACACTACCAAAACGCGCATTGCTGCCCTGCACTGGCACGCCGCGGTCACGTACCAATACTCGATGTCGACGCGAGGTTTCGGGCGCGCTGCCTCACCCTCGGACATGGCTGGATGTGGTGTGATGTTTTTTTAAGGCGAATTTTGCGTTGCACAGTTAGGGCCCCGCAGTGTTTTTGTTTTGTTTTGGCGGCAGCCGGCTTTTGAGATTTGTTTTGTGACAGCGGAGCGTCTGTCATCGTGCGTCAAAATATTGAGCGGGCGCTGCAGCACGTTTGAAAAAAAAACCGTTACCGTTCAAATAGACATAGAGCGATAACGTCGCGCGCGATAAAATTTAACTCAAAATTTCACTCCACGTAGATCATAGTAGCTCATTCGACTCAGTCAACCAACTTGTTTAATGTTTGAAAACACAAAAAATAAGTTAAAATGTGTTCAAATCTATTTTTTGCGTTTAGCATTAATCTGGCTCGTAAACAAACTTGATAATTCGATTATTCGATTCCTAAACGGAGTATCGAAAGACTTCGTTTAACAGGCGGTGAACGACTGATGCTTTCTAAAATTAGTACAAAAAAAAGCCAGTGGTCCCAAGTGCCACAAATCCACTAAACGACCACTAAACGGCTTCTAAACGACTCAAGCACTCTACCTAAACGGAATACAGGTAGTCCCCGAGATACACGGTTCCTGTTATACGCGGATTCGGAGATACGTGGTTTTCTAAATTTGACAGTTATTGGAACAAATTGTAATGATTTGACACATCATATATAACATTCCATAGAACTTCCTTTTGATCGAATGTTAAAATATATTTCAAAATGTTCCAAGCTGTTATTTTAAGTCAGAATCATATCAAATAATGAATTAAATGGCTAAAACCTCTCACTACTTGCAAAATTATACGAAAATTAGTGATATTTTGGCTAGAAATCACAAGATTCGACTTACGCGGAAATTCGAGATACGCGGTTTTTTGCGGCCGTTTTCGGTCCCCATTAACCGTGTATCTCGGGGACCGCCTGTATAGAAAGACTTCGTTTAGCAGACGGCAAACGACTCATGCATTCTAAAAATAGCGAAAAAGCTGGTGGCGCTCTCTGTTGGTGGGATACCCCAACCTGTTGAGCTTCATCGCTTGGAGGAGAGCTTTCTCATTTCCTCTGTACTGTTGTATGGTTTCACATTGAAGTTATGCATCGCTAGACCTAGAACGGCGATACGATTGTTTAAATACTAAACTCCAACGGAAACCACCAGCACTGAAGCAAGTGAGATTTGATAATGGTCGTTGGTGTTGATACCCACGTATCTGACCTCACGACCATTCATAAAGATTTTTGCTCTGAAAGTTAGAAGGCTATTTAGGTCATGATAAGATGAAACTTGTCGAAACCACTTTGCAAGAAAAGGATAGCAATATAATGATGAGTTGTAATACGCCATCTATTGATCAAACCAATGAAGCTGTGGAGCTTTCATTTTTTTCTATGGATATTCAATTTTCCAGTCGTTTAAGCTTAATCTGTGGCGCTTGGGGTTCCAGGCGGTCCTTCTAAATAGCGCCTAAGCAGCTTCCTTAAGCTACGGTGCCGGGGATTATTTTTCTTTGTGTTTTATTTTCAAGCAAGCGTCATCGATGAAATAAACAACAGGATTTGTTTTGTTTGTGTACATGTGTATATTTTTTAATCCTTAATATTCATAAATTACACGAAACGTATCACAATTTACTGTACAATCACAATTACTTCCTTCAAAATCCCTTCTTCAAAGAACTAATCTAACTTGTACAGCAGCAATGAGATGATTGGCGACGTCTGTCTTTGACACTTTGACAAGACCCACCTTGTACCGATGTTATGCATTAAAAAGCTCTAAAGTTCCACCAAGTTTGGTACACGTTCTTAACAAGCCGTAAAGTTCCATCATGAACCCTACACATAGTGTTAATCAGCCGCAAAGTTCCAAAGAGTACCATGTGTCTGTTAAAAAGCTCCATAGCTCCGCAAAGTAACGTCTATCTCTTAATCAGCCACAAAGTACGACATCGGAACGATTTATCGTTAAACAGCCCTATATCAACTATAAAGTACGAGCTGGCTATTTGGGATGTAGCCTTCTAACTTTCTGAGCAAAAATGTATATGAATGATCGTGTGATCAGATACGTGGGTATCAACACCAACGACCATTTCTCAAATCTCACTTGCTTCAGTGCTAGTGGCTTCCATTGGAGTTTAGTATTGAAACAATCGTATCGTCGTTCTAGGGCTAGCGATGCATAACTTCAATGCGAAACCATACAACAGTACAGAGGAAATGAAAAAAACTCTCCAAGCAATGGATGCTCCGCTATCCCACCAACAGATGGGGCTACCAGCTTTTTTGCTAATTTTAGAATTCATTAGTCGTGTGCCGTCTGCTAAACGAAGTCTCTTTTATATTCCGTTTAGGTTGAGAGCTTGAGTCGTTTAGTGGTCGTTTAGTGGATTTGTGGCACTTGGGATACTTTTAATATCCATCATGAATCAAACACATCAGGCTAACCAGCTGCAAGGATCCAGAGTGTATAAAGTGCTTGTTAAAAAGCTCCATAGTTCCGCAAAATACCGCCTTTCTCTTAATCAGCCACAAAGAACGACATCGGCAAAATGTTTTGTTAATCAGCTCCAAATCAGCTATGGAGTTCGAGCTGGCTATTGGGGTAATCGCTAGCGCGAAGCTTAGTGCATAATTTCCTCCTCGTGAAGCTTAGTGCATAATAATAAATAATGATTCCTTTCGGGCAAAGTCCCATCTTTTTCTTATAAACCCGCTTTCGGATGGAATTTAGTGACCTGGCCCGAGATCCGCCGCCAACGACAAGTGGCCACTTGCAGCTGCATTTTATAACGCACATTTTGTAACGGTTTTTATTCAAATAAGTCATGCGTTGAAATGGCTGCGACGAGCCCTGTCCTGAAAATGGCCTCCACTGTCAAAAGTCAAATCAGACACGTCATTTTCTTGCACTTCCCGGCCCGGCCGTCCGCTACTGTAACCACCACGACAACCGTCTCTCTCTTTTGCTCCCTTGCCCGCTCGTTCCGTTTCATTTTCCAATCACAGCGGGCTGACTGGACCCACCGAATGGAGCGCTCACAATGCACAGTGGACAAAACGGCATGCAATTCATTTGGACAAAAAAAAATCCGTCAACCGAACCATTGACAGCACGGCGCGTACGAAACGAAGAGCAGCAGCAGGAGCAGCAGTCACAGCTTGCTTCCTCACACACACACACGCTGCTCGTAACGGTGAGCGCACGATAAGAGAGCCCTGTGCTTGCTTTTAACACCGAAAATTCCACCCCGTGTGCGTGTGTAAGAGTGAAACGATTGGCAAACGCGCGCGCTCTGCCACCAGGCCCACCACCAATCGAACAGGGCCGTGCGTGCGTGCGTACATTGTCCAGCAAAAGTTGCTCTCACACCAACAACAACAACAACAACAGCAACAGCAGAAAGTAATAGTAACGGTCCGCATTCGCGAAGACGTTCCCCCATTTCCAGAACCGCTCTGGTGTTTTTTTTTTTTGTTTGTTGCGGTTCTCTCTTTCTCTCGTACTCTCCCTTGTACGGCACGGATTGTATTCTTACTGCCGTTTTATTCTCGCTCGATCTCTGCCATTCTCGCAAACGCGGTCAGAAGGGTGTGTGTGTGTGTGTATGTGTGTACGTGCGTGTGTTTGGATGCGTGCTCGGTCGAGCAACGACGGCCTGTGATTTAACCTCCCTCCCCCGTCTCGTTCACACACCTTCCCGCACTGCACCTTCGTGTGTGTGTGTGTGTGTGTGTAGCCGTGTCGTTGTCGTGTGTTCGTGCGTGAAGCCAAATCCGGTGTTCCATCCATCCGTTCGTACCAGTGCCAGTGGCTCGATCGATTTGCTGTTGCGAAACTACAATCGCGGGTGTGTGTGTGTGTGCGTCACCACTACACAGTTGCAAAAAGGAGTGCGGGAAGGGAGCCGACTAATCTGCTTCCGGGGTGCGGGGGTTCCTCCCTACTATCAACTGTCGCTGCGCGGGGAACCAAGCCCCAGCGAGGTCCAATCAACCCCCGACAGTGCAGCCGACCATCAACCTTTGCGCGGATGCGGGCCTGGTACAGTCGACCGAATTGACCGAATGCGGTCAACAGTCGGTGGAGCAACCCGAAATCGCTGACCAGCTACGCCCGCCTCTTCCCCGGCCATTTGGCAGCAGGGAAGGAAGGAAAAGGGAAACGCGCGATCGATCAGGTGTTGCGAAACACGCGCACACCGAGAGAGAGAGAGAGAGAAAGGGGAAAACGGTGTGTGTCCTTCAACCTTTCGCGCTACCATCCGAACGGCGACGCTGGAAGCAGGCCAGGCGAAACACGACGTAAACACAAAGGCAAACGGGACAGGGGCGGACGTGCATGAATGCGAGGGACGAACGGACGGACCCTTAACAAGCCGGCGAATACGCAACAGCAGCAGCAGCAGCAGCAAGGGACAGGAAGCGCTTAAGAAGAAGCCCCGGGCCCACCAGCCTGCCACACGCACACACAATGCTACCCACGTACCAGCGGGTAAGTGGCGGCGGGAGCGGCACCGCCGGCACGAGCGTCTCCGTGACGAACCCGCTGCTCGGGCGGCGGTCGTTCCGGTCGCGCGAGAAGTGCCTCATCCTGCTCGTCCTCTCCACGTTCGGGTTCGTCTGCTTCGGCGGGTTCTTCTTCCTGCCGGACAACTTCAGCGCGGACCGGGTGCTGAAGGCGTACAAGCAGTTCCAGCGGGCGGGGCCGGAAATCTTCATACCGGCGCCGCCGCCCGCCCACGGCCGCACCGGCGAGGAGGACATCCACCGGCAGGACGACCGGGTGAAGCTGGCGGAAAAGATACGGAAGGAGCTGCCGGACGACTTTCTCGAGAAGCCGGACACGGGCGGCGGTGGCGAGGCGGGCGTTGGCGGTGAGGAAACGGAGGGCGGAGAGCAGCAGCAGCAGCAGCAGGCGCGGGACGGTGCCGGAGCGATCGATGAGCCGGCGCTGCAGCCGGGTGGCGCCGGTGGTGTGGGCGTTGTGGCCGGCCCGGCCATCGAGGGCCCGGCCGGGGTGGTGCAGCCGCCCCACCAGCAGCACGCCCCGGAACAGGAGGAAGGCCAGCTGCAGGAGGTGGCGGGCGGGGACAGGCGCGGCGAGAAGGCGCGCGCCCCGGCCGGGCTGCACTTTAACGCGTCCGTCGGCGAGGACCCGGACCGGGCCGTGCGGGAGAAGCGCAACAAAGTGAAGGAGGTAGGTGGATTTTGCACTGCTTTTTTTATTTTTAAATGATTTTTTTCACGGTTGAAAGCTGTCCAAAGGGGACGTCCATAAATGATGTTACGGCAAACAAGCAAAGTTTTTGTTGGATCCTCTTAGAGTCATTTGACTTAAATGAGCAAAAAAAAATCAGTATGTTGATCCTTCACTTTTGCTCAACAAACTGTATTTTTTAATTTTTTTTTTTACATAAAAATAAACTGTAATCGCCATTTTGGTAACGCAATTCGTAAACAGCTTATCTCGAATGTCCACGAATGTTGAATTGCCCAGTTTCGAGTAAAAAATTGCCCATTAGTTTGTAAGTTTATTAGAGGTGGTAGCTTTGAGTTCTACATTTGTTATTTCATACGACTCTGACCAAAGATTACAATGTTGAACCCTTTTCAGTGATTTCGGTACCAAATAAGATTTTTTTTTTATTTTGACAATGTCAAATCAGTAGAACTTTCTCAAAGATCATTCAACTTAAGAAAACTGCGAATCTCGGAATCCATGTATTAAGCGGTACCGTGTATCTCTGGGCCTATCTTGTATATGTCATAGCCTTTTTGTGTGTACCCAATTTTGAACGTCACTTTTTGACAGGACGGGCGAAAACTTTTGCCCCAACAGGCTTTCTGGTAACTTGACGAATACACAAAACACTCTTCAAATCTTCATCCAGAAGCAGAAGCTTGGGATAAGCCCACCTGTGTACTACACCCACTTTGATAGCTGCTCGAAAACTGCTATTCAATGCAAACAGCTGATAGGGTGAAAATTCGGCCCACAATCATTAAAGGGAAAAGGACCCATTGACAGATATTCGGCATACGACTTACACCTTGCTTTGGGATACTTTTTTCCGGTCCCAGTCGTTGCTCGGGGGGTCACCAGTGAGGAGTTTTTGAAGCATTTTCTGTTTGTTGCTGTTCAGATGGTGACACCTGATACCGCTGTGTAGCGCTTTGGTGCCGCTGAAATGAAGGAGTAATTTATGGATAAGCCCCCACGAGATCAATCCTAGCCTGCACAGAAATTTGTTTTGTTACTGCAGTTGAGTGATATTTTACTGATTTTTTGTTGTTGTTTTTGCACAGAAAATTCAGTAATCCTTTCATTAAAAATCATGTTTACTGAATCAATCGGAATTGTTGGGCGCTCACCAATATGACAGCTCGTTTACTGAAATCATAGCAAAGCAATTATGGCATTGGGGGGTTTTACGATACTGGCCAGCTGTGTTTTTAACATGCAGTTTGACAGTTGGCGGCTGAACAAAGAATTAAGACTCATTTCAAACAGAAAAAAGAAAACAAATCAATTTTAAAATACATCCTTGTTTGTACACAAAGGATAAAATCCAATATGGCGAAACGTAGCTGCAAATGGTTACAGCCCGGATGATTGCCCCGCTGACGGGCTGAAAATGTCAGCTTTCTGACTTGAAACATAAAAGCGACCATTACTGATTGTTGGGGTCTGTAAGCGCTAACAGACACCATGACATTTTAACATTTCACAGCAGGATTGTAGCAAAGATTTTACACACCAACAAGGCGGCCAATTGTTTCAAATTAATCCCGCACCTGAAATTGTATTGGGGCGTCTGTTTAAGTCTACCAGATCCACTTTTTGCACATCGCGCGCCAGTGGGCATCGCGTGTTGTTTTGTTATGATGCTATCACTGACAATTCGGTTTGACAGAACTTGCTAATTTATCATCAAAAGGCATAAGAAAACAACCATAAGCTGTAAACGAAAGACGAGACATTAAATACAGAAATGGAGAATGGTCCAATAACTCCTCTCCTATAAACATATGGTTAAAACTCTGATTATGGCTCTGGGATATGAAACTCGGAATATATACCACCAATCCTATAAAGAAGAAGAAGAAGACGAAAAAGATGAAGTCAATTTGGCGACGTTACAGCGCTGCCCAACGAAATTTCAAAGATCCGTTTTACTCGGAAGAGTACGTTGGAGTTGTTGGTCTCGAAACCCAAATCTTGGACGAGGTAACTTGCTGTGTATAATGGACTCTCTTTCAACGAAATATTGAATTGTGTTTATTTTCCTACAGATGTGAACGATTCAAGCCGCAGTTCTTCTTCTTCTTCTTCTTCTTCTTCTTCTTCTTCTTCTTCTTCTTTAGCCTCATACTCACACGGAATAACCATCTATTATTGAGCTAGACTAGAGTTTTGAGTAATTCTGATTCAGATTCATGAATCTAGATGAATTTTTGGAATGATTTAATGAATCTGAATCTCGGTTGGAAAGATCCACGAATCTCAAAGATTGCAATTACGTTACCTCTCTAAATATCCATGAATCCCTGTAGAAATATGAATTTTAATTAATTAATCTGTGAAGATGCACGAATCTTTCGAGATTCATGAATCCTTGGAGATTGACTCGAAGAATTCGAAGAAGTTTGAAGTTTCGACTCGACAAGATGCATATGAATGAATTTTATCGAAAGATTCATGAAACCCAACACTAAGCTGGACTTCTCTGTCTGTTGCTCTTTGATTATGTGTTGTATTGGTTTCTTATTCTTTGATTGTCACATGGTTGATTTCACAGAGTTTGTTAATCACAGGTCGTTGTTGTGTTTTGTGTATTCTCTATTGTCTCTTTTTGGTGTCTGCTCAAAAGCAGCAGTTCAAATCGTGGTGTGAATGTGCAACACTGAACACATGTCAACGCCTGCTTGCGCGTAAAAGCCAATGTCACGCTGAAAGAGTCAATACAATCATCTCGAAACCCCCGTTTGTATCATTTTTGACATGGTTTGAGCCAGAATACATGTTTTCCTAATCGGCTAATCTTAATGCCGTTGGAAAAACCCGCCCCAAAGTGGTGCCCGCGCTTATCGCTATCATTCGACCATTGTGCGCGGTTTGGCTTAAAAAAAACACTATACAAACGCGCTGCACACAATGTATGTTGTTGGCTTTACAACTCAAAGTGCACGGGAAAGTAATGGAGAACGGGGAGGGGGGTGGTGGGTGGGTGGAGTGGTGGTGAAAGAGGGGGAGAATGAAAAGCGTGTTTCCGGTACATTAAAGATATCGCACAGAGTGGGGTGGTGGAGGCCTTAATCAATTAATTGGATTGAACACCCACGCACACACACACACATACACAAAGCACAGGACAGAGGAAAGGGTTTGGCCAGGTCATGCTAATGTCCGTGTCCGTGTGTGTGTGTGCGTGTAGGTATGTTTGTTGAGCGATTGGGCCCAAAGAAAGGGTTTATTATTTGCGTGTCGCTTCCCCCCCCCCCCCTCCTCCCACGAAGGCAAGCGAAGCAAAAACCGTCACTAAGTGACGTGCAAACAAACGCGCCCTTTGTTTTTGTATGCATACCAAAGCGAGTGTGTGTGTGTGCAAGTGCATTTGTGTCTGTTTACGCCGGGCTGCATTGCTGCATTGCCGCCGCGTGCTGCCGTTTTGCACTCGGTTGCATATTTCGTCCCCATAATTATGACCAAAGCACCCCGCACCTCCCCCCTTTTTTACATCGTTCGCTCTGTTTTTTGTTTGGTTATTTGCTTCGTAGAGTTGCGAAAGGGCTGCCGTGGGTTCGAGGGAGCGGGGCTTGGTGGAACGGTGATAAATATTAGCGCTTAGCAAACACAAAAACAAACTCTACTGCACCTAGGACAAGAAGGAAGGGGAAGACCGGGCCGGGTAGAAAGAAGTAGGGGAATGTGGGGCGAAATGGTCACCTGCATCAAGACCATTAATTAACACGTTTACTGATGACTTGTAATGATTGAAAAAACATCAAAACCATGGATTTATGGATAAATTGTGAAAATAATAAAATATAAATCAAAACGATGTTATTTGCACCGTCTGGAAAATAATGTAATGTAAGCTGACATTTTTTTAAATGTTTCGCATAGAGGCAAAATGATCGATATGTGTTGACAGGAGCAAAATGACGAGGCTTGGGTGTAAGCAAAGATCGCCACGACATATTTATGTTACATACATACAACTATACTGTATAGTGCACTCTATCGACAAGAAAAATTACTGACAACTCGTGAATTATTGAAATATTCCAGCAAATTAACTAAATGATTTAACAAAACATTTAAAACTTAATTCTCTCTATCCTTACAATTCTACCTAGATGCAAGCAGTGTTGCAAAATGGCATGAGCATCACGTGACGATCACCATCGAAAACTATGCATATTTCCTTGGTAGCTTGATGCTCATTGCTGATACTCAATGAAAGTGCCGAACGTGACATGCGAATGTTTGAGCCCAGCGCAAAACTCTGACTGACAAGCTGAGCTTAATGCTTTCGCAATCATAATTATGACTTTTGCTGACTGTGAACAGTGTTGCCAATTGTCACTATTTGAGTCACCAACATGGTCATGACTGAAACGAAGTTCAAGTCAGCTCACGTACATAACTTTAATAATCAGGGATGAGACTCACACATTAGATGGTGGACCAATCAGATGCTTGGTGACATTTTTTGTAGCACCCAACTCTTGGTCACTCACATGGTGATGACATTTTCTCCCTATGGTCATCATGACATTCTTGGAGTATACATGGCCGTGTGGTCCCAAGCAACAAAATGAGCTTGCTTTATCGTTTTACCTAAAAGGCCATCTCAAAGCAGAGAGACATTGTGTTGCTTGGGACCATTCGCACCACCCCGGATTTCTCCCATGACTATCGTGACCAAGTGACTGAACAAGAGTTGGTGGCACAAAATGACACCAAGCCTGTGATGATCGCACCAACTGAATGAGTCTCACCTCTGATCATTACAGTAGAGATCGTGATGCTGACATGATGTGACATGATGTGTGTGTTTTATGACATTGACAGTGACATTTTGCAGCACTGGATTCAAGAGCGCAAAGCCTAAAGGCCAATGTTGTGTTCCTTAAAGTGAAATCCTGAACAGTGCCATTTTGCCCCGGCTTACCCTAAATAACGGTGTCCCTTTCCCACCAACCATCCTGCCAATCTCTGTACATTCTCCCCCTCCCACGAGGCGAAACAAACACACATACCCCGACGTGCACTGACGTCCGGTGCACCTTCCTGCTTGGGCGGTTACGGTCACTTTCTAATTGTTTTACACAACAACAAGAGATTTATTTTTGCATGAGTGGGTTAGAACAAAATACAACGCAAAAATCGATCTGTAACCCTTTTTTCTAGTTATATGGGGTAACACACTCCTCCCGCAAAGCGGTGGGGGGGGGGGCAAAATACTAACGACCAGTGAAGCTAATGGCATATGAAAATGGCAATTAAATTTCACTTTGTGCTCATCCCCCTCGGACCTAGCTCAAAGACCCTTACCTGATACTCCCAATGCTCATTTGAACCCCTTTTCCACACACACATCGCACGATGAGATAACCTTTACACTGTTGGGAGGAGGTTGGGGAGGGGGTGTAGCTTCAGGAAGCGGAAAGTAGGTCACAAATCCGGGAGTGTTTGCACGGTGCTTCCCGTTTGCTGTCGTCACTCTGGGCCTCCTGATGCATCATGTGAGGGCTCATCCATAAGCGACGTAAAGCAGCAGTTGAGAGTTTTCAAGGCTCTCCTACCAATCAAACTTGTTTTAAAAAACCGTTACAGGGGGGAAGTGGAAATAATAAAAAAAAAACGAGATGCTCCAAAATTGTGATTGGCCGGTAAAACCCACGACTAAAAATAGACAAACGGGTCGACCGGTTCGAGCCGGTCTAAAACGCCACCTAAATGTCACATTCTGCTCGCATAAACGCGATGTTTTATGTGTGTATGTGTGTGTGCACGATTTGTCGAATTGGAAACATCACAAACACACACACATACACATACTGAAAAAAACCAACCCCACACTCTTTGGTGTTTTGCATAAACGTATGCAAATATGTTCATCTCAAAGCCGTGGAGGAAGCGAAACGATTGGCTTTTGTGATGTGATTTTTTTTTCTTCTAATTTTCCACCGCAACATTAAACATTTATCAGCTTTAGTGTTAGAAAGAAGCGCACACATTTACCCAAAAAGAACTGCTAATACTGCGTGCGTTACCAAGCGTTACCAAACCAAAGAAGAGGAAAAAACGGAAATCTGTTTGAAAAACATTTAGCAAAAAAAAAAACAAAAACAATCCACAACGCGCTGCTTGTGAACCACACGACGTGTGGGGTGTTTTTAATCTCCCCCCCCCCCCCCATTCCCCATCCAACTGTGCTTCTTTGTTTTTACCCGTGGCAAATTTCCCCGCATTGTTCTATTTTGTTTGCGTGATTTTCCTTTGGGCGTTTATCGGGTGTGTCTTGCTTTTTGGGGGGATTTTTTTTTGGAACAGACCCGTGGGGGCTGTTGTTTCCTTTTGTTTGTTTACCAACACTCTGCACGCTCTGGTTTTGCGTTACGGATGCATGCGCTGATACGGTTTTGCCTCTGGGTAAGCGCGCGCGCGCGCCCAATCTTTCTCCGTGCGTTCTGCCAAAATGCCGAAGGTCAAGGCCAGGAGCGGAATATGTTTAATGGGCTTGAAGGGAGGAGGGTAGGGACGCTGTTATGTGCTGTGCTATGAAGCAAGCAACCAGCAAACGCAGCCCGAGCCAGCGCTCGATTTCCGGCGTGACGCGTGTAAAAATGTGGACGACGTGTTGCTTTTCTGTGTGTAAATTACGTGCTGTATTATGGTCCGTCTTCGCTCGGGTTATCAATCGGGGCTGGTGCGAAAACATGTGATGTGGTGATGTGGTGGTTGTCGCGACCCCACGAACCAATGTGCCAAATGTGTGATGAGGCCCTTCTTACAGGGTATTCCAGGAGTTATCATAGCAGGGGGACACTTTATAGACTCTTTCTTACAGGAATTGAACCTATTGTAATTGGAATTGGACTCTCTAGCACGCTTGCTGGACAAATCCAATAGGAATTTTCAACGAGCTTGTCCAAAAAGGGTGCCATAGAGTTCAATTTCCAACGTATCAAGTTCAATTCCAATCGGAAAGAGTCTAGGAAGTGTCCCACAACTATGCGAACCCCTGGAAAACCATGTAACGGCTTTTTAGTTTGTACGGAACAAAAAAAAAAGGTTCGCACATGATTATTTTGAATCATGCCCGTTTGGACGCGAAGTTTGGCGAAGCGACCGTTGGCGTTAGTTAATTTGTAGCTTCTTCTTCTTCTTCTTCTTCTTCTTTTTAAATAAATTATGATACACGACCCGTTTCGCGCTGCCGTTTGCGTACGCGCTTCGCGCAAAGATTAATTATCTGGTGCGACGTGGAACAATGTGGCCGGTGTGTGTTCGCGGTGATTGCCGCTAGAAATAGTGTGTGTGTGTGTGTGTGTGTGTGTTCGCCGTGTTCAACATTGTCTATCTACTAAATTGTGTGTCGCTCTATCTAAAAAGGCTTCCCTCGCAGTAGTATCGCACACACTGGCAAGCGTTACCTCAAAGGGTGTAATAACCCGCGTTGGTTGGAGCGCGGACGACACGCTGTCCCGTTGGTATGGTTGTCGTCGACGTCGTCGTCGGTGGAGAAAATAGCTCTACGGAACGTTCGCAATCAGGGCTCGGCAAACGATTCACGCAAGGGAGCAAAACCAAGGGCAATATGGGGGCTTTCATTGTGTAAGATATTTTTTGTTTTGGTTTTTGTTGTTTGATGGTAACTGAAATATTATGTCAACAGTCAACAGCTCGCAAAAAATGCCTATCAGGAAAGGTACTGATTATGAATGCATATTTCTACCCGAGCATAAATATTTTTTCAAAAAAAGGTTTAAAAACTATTAGAAACATATTTTAATAATACATTCAACGTATTCTAACTCATTTCAAATATAAAACATGGAAAATCAACCTGCCATTCGATACATGATTGGGCATAAATGTAGAAATCCAATATGGCGGAAGGCGGAATTGTCAATTGGGTGTGGAAAATACTATGAATACTATTCTAGATGACGCCACTGCGACCTTGGCCAAACGTACAGGTATATGCTGTAAAACGCAGGACTAAACGTGTGAACTTTCTCTGTAGTGACTCTTTGACTCTTCTAGACTTGTTACCTGTGAGAGTTTTACGATACTATCCAGTTTTTTTATATGGAGTTTGACAGTTGGTGGCTGAAATCATGTCAACACTCCATACAAAACCACACGCTCGTGAAGGATTGATTTTTGTTTTTGTTTTCTGATGAAGCATTAATATTTTGTCTAAAAACCTAAAAAATATTAGATAGTTTTTTTTTACTTTTTAAAACTACTGTAATCCATTTCAAACCAACACAAAAAAAAAAACAAAAACAAACCGATTTTAAAGTACATCTTTGTTTGTACACACATCCCGACATCGATGAAAATTCGATGAATGCGTAAATCTGATTAAAATGTGTTGGGTGTTTGCCGACCCCTGGTTCTAATTAATACCGTGCGAAGATTATCGGTTTTACATTTCTCTTCCATCTACATTTCCAACCATCTCTTTCCATCAACCATCTACTATGGGGGGAGCTGGACCCGCCATACGTGTGCTGGTGTTCTTCGGGTTCATTGGCACACATACAAGCGCTCTTCGTTTTGCGCGCGCTCTCGCTGTCTCTCGCTCTCGGCGACCTCCTGCACAGATCAAACTGGTTCGTGCAAAATTCTAGCTGTCGTTGTCGCCGCCCTTGTCCCATCCGCTCTCTCGCTCTCTCCCACTCTTTCCTGTACTATTTTGCGACCCATCCAATGCGGGGAATCTCCATAATTGGACCGGCGAGCTTTGACAGCGCGTGTGACGTGGCCTATGGAGCTGCCAGCAGGGCAACCGGGACAGATCCGCCACCACCGTGTATGTGTGTGCGAGTGTGTATGTCTGCTGCCATGCTAGCACGTACACCGTGCTGTGATGTCTCTAGTAATCAACGCGCCGAGCCACACGCACACACACACGCACACATATGCCATGCCGTATCGCTTTTTGCCACCACTTTTGATATACAAGCTTTATCTCGGCATCTCACGAATGGGGGGCACCTTACCGCACTGGCTGGGCACACACAATGGCCACCGCACGTATCGAACAGCATCATCCCCCCCCTCGGTAATGGCGATTGCAGAAGCAGAGCGATGACGACGCTTTGCACACACCAACGCTCGCCGGAGAAGGCAGAAGATGGCAAAAGAGACATCCGATCCGATCACGGTATATGTGGCAGAGCCGCGTGACGCACCACTGGTCGCCAACCCGCGCGGATTTATGCGCAACGTGTTTTCATGCTGCTGCTGCTGTGCGGGTGGTGGGGAGGGTGACAGACAAAAAACTCCTTCTTTGCATTGATTCTCAAAGTAACGACGAAAGAGCACCACCAGGCCGGCATAAAGTGCTTTGCTCCAGTTTTCGCTTCTGCTCGTTGTGCGATTGTGCAACGTAGTTGTAGGTGGTGGTGCTACTTTGAAACAAATAGACACCCGTCCATCAATGCAAACAATCGTTTTCCTTCTCATCCTACCACTCCCCCCAATGGTGTTGTTGCAAGTGCGCAGTCATTTGGTTCGAACACAGGTCCAAGTGCTTTAGCAACACAGTGGAACTCTTCATAACGAGTTTAATCCGTTCCAAGGACACTCACTCGTTATGCGAAAAACACGTTATGCGAGAGGCTCTTCTTATATGCAAACGGAACACCTCCAAGTGGCAACAGTAATCCATTAAACAATTCTTAGTATCGAAATTCTCGGCCTCACGAGAGATCAAGAATGCATGCAAGAACACACCTATCAATACGTATCACACTCGTGAAACACGCGCTTCTTAAGGAGGTACACTACACACTAAAATCCACGTCCTGCCCACTTCCACGGACGACGCCCGAAGAGAGCCTCCGATATAATGGTATAAGTACTCGTTCTGAGGGATTCCACTGTACACAATCGCGTCAAGAACGTCTAGCGTACGGATCGAATTGAAACTTCCGATTGAATTTGCCCGCAACCGGAGCGACGCGAGCAAATGATGCCGCATGAGATGTACTTCAATAGTTCTTCTAGGCAATAGCAGAGCTCCTCTCGGATTTGTTTGTGCAGGTGTAATTTGAAGGTTCAATATACCTTCTCCCCACCACCATTGTTGGAGACATCTTGTTGACTCTATTTATTTGGCATATGTTTTACCAGGCGTTTTTCTTCGAAAATGTCTCCGATTTAACTGGTCCAGTAGCTACGGGATGTGTAGCTGGTATGAGTTGGATGCTTTGTAAAGACTTTTTACAAAGATGTTGAAACCTTGGGAGGAAGTTTCGAGTGTCTTTGAGACGTCAAACTCCTCGAGACGACCAAATAAGACAGATGCTCTGTGGAGACTATTTTCCCATGGTTAGATGTAAAACCTTCAACGAGTTTCGATAAAGCCTTACGACACTACTGAAATCTTATGTTAAAGAAGGCTTACAACAACTCTACTTGCAACACACTTGTTATACTGCTGGGCGCTAATACCGGTTGGATATCAATAGTTCATAGAATTAATTATTTGTGAATGTCGAATCAGTCAAGATGATCAATTAATACCACCTGGGTAGTTGATGGTGTCTGTGGATCGTATTCTCAACTCGGAACTTAAGCTTAAACAACTCTCCAAGTAAACTCCCAAGATGCTCCCAAGTTTGAAGACCATCGTGGGAAAGAATTATCACAATAATTCTCGTGACAAGATTTATTCGAATGTCGAATCAGTCAAGATGATCAATTAATATCACCTCGGTAGTTGATGGTGTCTGTGTCCAACAGATCATGTTCTCAACTCGCAACTAAAGCTTAAACAATTGTTCAAGCAAACTACCAAAATCCTCCCAAGTTTGAAGATCATCCTGGGAAAGAATTATTACAATAGCTCTCGTGACAAGATCTAGTTCTAATCCCAATGGCGAATCTGTCGAGATGCTCGATTAATACCACCTCGGTAGTTGATGGTGTTTGTGGATCATATTCTCAACTCGGAACTTAAAAGTAAACATGTCTTAAGCAAACTTCCAAGGTCCTCCCAAGCTTGAAGATGATCCTGGGAAAGGGTTTTCACAATATCTGTCGTGACAAGATCTAGTTAGAATGATAGTAGTTGGAGACCAAATAATTCCACCAAGTTGATCTTCCTTGGAGATGCAGGTTGTGAGTGTTGATGTTAGTCGCAATATATCGGGGTAGTGCGCTCTACAGACATCTTGTTGATATCTGGACATCTTCGGGAAGAATCTCATTTCGATACGTTGATATGGATAAATCCTACATAAGGAGTAGTCCCGATTCAGTCGAATTTTACAAAATAAAGGATGCACCATAAAAAGCACAGAGTTAATGCTACAAGTCTAAAGTGTTTCCGTTTTCCAGCATAAAGTCACTCGCCTGCAAAGATTTCGCCCAACGTCTTCAAGCGTTATTTCTTGTCTCAATGCTACTGCGAAAAAACGAATTAAATTCCTTATCTAAACAGTACCACTCAATGCGTCCAGAACGTGCCAAATCTATAAAATTCTTGATGGAATGGTGCTGAAAGCAACACGTCTAGCTCAAATCGTCCAAATGGTTGCACGTTTTACAACACCGATGTGTGCCCGCCGCAATGCAACAACACCACCCCACGTAACGGCCATTTGTTAGGCGCTTGCCGTATTATTAAAACATTTGCAAAGCGTTTTTTTTTTCTTAGCCGGCTAAAGCAGAAGCACAACAAATGGCTAGACACCCTTTACCCCTCCTCAAATGCACGGGCAAGCAAGTGAGCAGCTCCCCGAAAACCACACAAGACTTTTGTTTGGTGAGAATGGTTCATAACGCACGCTTGTTGAAACTGGCTGGAAGCTGTCGATGCTGCAGCGGGCGTGTGCCTTAGAAAAAGGTCAAACCCTTCTTTATTACCTAACGTGTTTCCTGTTGCTTTGTTGCTCGTTTCTTTCCGCTTTGCTATCCATTTTTAACCTTCAACGCCCTTAAAATTCGCATATTAAAATGCAACATTAACTAACCTGCAAAACCGGCAGTGCTCTGTACACGCGTGTCTTTGCACACATAGCCGGGCCAAGCTTTTGTTAGGCTTGTGTCGCGGGTAGCAAACTTTTAAAACCCAAAACACTTTGAAATGGTAATCAGCTGATTTTTTTCTCCGTTTTAAAAACGCCCTGCTTTTTCACACCTTCAGTCGTTGTTTTACAGCCCGTACCGTGATGAGGCCAGGAGTGTCAAGCTATAAAGGGCACGTAAATGTGATTTATGCTGCAAATTTGTTCGCCTTTGTCTCTAACTTCTCGACGTCCGTGAGTAACAGTAAGAGTTTAAAGTTTTCGTTCATTAAACGCATTACAAAAGGGAACAACTGCTTTCGTGAAAGTTACTGCTGAAGCGCTCGTCGTCGAACGGTATTACCACCAACCGGCCGGTAGATTAAATTGTAAAACATTCAAATTAACGCCATCTATGTGCTTAGGCTACCCGCAACACGCGTACGTTTGCGCCCGGCGTGTAGGCAACCCGCGCTACAGAAACCGTTACCACGACCGTGCAGCGTTGTGCAGTACACGGTGCGCGGACTTTGCTTGTGGGAGAAAGTTAGCAATTTCGATTAAATCCCCCCCCTCCCCTTCCTCCTCTCTTCCTGGAATGCGCTCAGCATTGTACGAGTCGAATGAGGTCGCCCAGTAGTGCGAAGAAGGCAGGAGGGGGCAGATGGTTTGTTATACGTTAGTGGGCTGCGCTAATCGGAGCGGCAGAAACACTACCCAGAGGCGTTTATTTCCCGATGGTTTTAGCTGTGTCTTTGCTTCAGGGGAGGGATTGAAGGGAGGAACAACATGGATCCATGATTTTTCCTATGCTGTTGGGAGAGAGCGAGAGGAAGAGAAAAATAAGATAAAAAAATGTCTTCAGTACCAAATGCCATTCGGCCTCATCCACACTCATTAACGAGCACGAGCGAGACAGAAAGCGTACATGAAACGCGTGTTAGTTCGTTTGCCTTACACATGCACTACAGAAAAAAGCATATTTGGTCAAATAAAATCGAGCAAGCGATAGAGAACTAGAGAGAAAGAGAGAGAGAGAGAGAGAGGCCTACTTTCTCCGCAGAAAGTACCACCCTGCCCGCTGGACATAACGCGGAAAAAGCGACGATGCGGGTAAAATTGGGGCGATGGGAAAAGATGGGTAGGAAATAAAAAAAAAAAAAACACGGTGAGAAGGGGACACAACGTGGCCGTCTCGCCCTTTCGGGGACAGAGGCGATGCGTTGTGCCCTCAATTTGCATGCTGAATGCAATTAAATTCGCGTTGCGATTATCGCCAGTTTCACGGGCGCAGGCAAAATCCACCGCGACATCGTGCTCTTGTTCCGGAAGTGTTAATTCACTATGTTTGGTTGTTTGTTTTTTTTGCTTCCTTTGCTCGGAAACGAGCAAAAAAAAAATGGACGTCTGGACGTGGGGCGGAAGTTGTTGTACTGCGCTGCACTTTGTCGCTGTGGCGATCGTTCGGAGTATGGCGTGGCACCCAGCCACGAGAAAGAAGGGATGTCTATCGTAAGAGGAGACTGTTCGGAAACGGTCAATAAATACTGGGTGCTGCGTTAGGCAGCGTTCTGTCAGCCATCGAACAGGATATACGACTGAATCTCGGAAGGTCCATGATTTTTGAAGATATTGAACTATCTTAGAATGTTTCTGTATCTCAGAGGATTTATTGATTATCATTTTTTTCCTCGTTCTTCTGCCCTGTACAGGCTTTCCAGAGTTATTTATAGTACCATGGTTAGTAAAATGCTACGTGGGGACAGTCTATACGAGGCTTGAACCCACGACGGGCATGTTGTTAAGGCTTGCTAGTTGGCGAGATGTACCACGAGGCCATCTTGGAAAATGTGTGTACATAATGCGTAGATCTAGGCGTAGATCTCTATAGATTATAAATCTCTGAAGAATCATGATTTTCATGATGATCATCCGAGGTTCGTGATTCCTCAGAAAATTACGAATCTTCAGAAATTCATGATTCTTCTAAAATTCACGATTCTTCAGAAATTCATGATTCTTCAGAAATTCATGATTCTTCAGAAATTCATGAAGTTTCAGAAATTTATGAATCTTCAGAGTGTCTTGAATAGTGGTTCATAAGTCCTAATTTGAGATTCAGGTACATTAATTCATTTCAAAGATTCATTCGGACTCATAATTCCGAATCAGAGTTGCAACATCTCTACAACAAACAGGGACAGTTCCATCAGACAACAAACTGCAGTCACCGTCTCGTTTGTTTGTCCTGCCTTAAGACGCCATTTGTTTGCCAGTGTAGATGGCGGACCTCTTCCCGAAATGGGGCCAATCCCCGATCAGCCAGAACCAATATCGCACCGTGCCCTAGAATGCCAGTAAACCCTAATGAGTAAAGATGTTTGCCCATCGTACGAGCATACACACAAACGCAAATGGTATTATAGGTACCGCCCAGCGGCGTAGAACAACCGGGGGACGGTCAGCATCGTACGATTCTGATTACGGGCACCGATTGTGGCGCGCGCCCTGTAGTACGCCTGGAACTGACGTTCCGGTGTCCGCGGTGTCGTCCTTATCGGTTGTTTGCCGCTCGGCCATAATGGAATTCGATTGTTGATTGCGCGAGCGCCTTCTTCGGGACAGTGTGAGTAGCGACCAGAGGTCAATAGGCAGTTTTTTTTGGGGGGAAGTAGAGAGACGGGGAGTTGATATTGTGTTTTAGGTGACCTCACATTCGGTAGGGCGCGTGAGTTTTACAGACAGGAAACAAACATCGACCACGACCAGTATTTTAATATCCAGACAAAGGTTATTGCTTGCGGAAGGCTGCTCGATATGGAGCAACACCAAGATGTCTGCTGCCATCACAGTTACCCAAAATAGATGTTCAAATCATCTCTTCTTCTTGTCCGCCAATAAAAGCTGCATCATCACAATCTGCATTTACCGTTCACGCACGTGCAAACGTTGGTTGCCCCCAGATGGCCAGATGACCTGACCTTGTTGGTTTGTAGTCTCAGTCCGCGCGCGTGTGGTGCAACACGGTGGCGCCCGCTCCGGCCAGGCTTGAGGCGCACTCACCCACAACCGTGCATTACATTAGCTGGCCGGGTTGGGTCGCGCGCAACAAACAAACCCCTTTGGCAAACTGCAATGAACCGTGGAGTGTAGCGGTGTGTATGTGGTGGTGTCTTAAGACGATCTCTCGCACCGGCCTGGGTGTTGCAGCAACGTCAACGTCCTTGACAGTATGTATGCATGCACGTGCCGCAGCAGGATGGGAAGCGTCTCAATCAATTTGAACGGGCGGTCAACGGTGTGACCTCACCAAGCAGTGAAGCGTGTTATGCATTCGAAGGATGGGTTTCTTCGTGATCTTTTGCCGACTGTCCCGATCGCGGCTAACCTTCTCACCCCGTCCGGTGCTAATGACGAAGATCTTAGGTGCCGTAGTAGGTAGTGGTAGTAGTAGTAGTGTCGACAAGGACTGCTGGAATCGGTGTTAGGCACGAATTGGTATCGATTCCGCAGCGCAGCTTTTACAGTAGTACACCCGATGTACCGGCAGCGGGGGGGTATTCTAGTGTCACTGTTGACCCTCTTTTACAATATAGAAGTGAAGGAAAGCGTAAACATTGCCCGAACGCCGCACGACGAACTGCTGCGAGTCCAATGTGTGTGCAGAGCGTAAAGCAGTTTAGAGGCGTTGTCTGCACCTTTCCGCTATGATGGTGGGGTCGAGGTGGTGATCTCTCGCATAAACCTTCGCCGATACTACGTGCCGGAGGGACAGAGAAAGAGAGAGAGGGAGAGAGATAGAGCGCACTACCGGGCCGGTTGAAGGTCCCCCGATCGCCTGAAGTCCACCAGAGAGTGACCAACACATTCAACACGATCAATCAAGCAACGGGCCCGAGCACCGAGAGAGAAGGAGAGAGAGAGAGAGCGCGCGCAATGCGTTCAAATTGCACCCAGGAGCACTATGGGTTTTGTGATGGCTTGTCCAATCAGATACAAGTAAGATGCAATGGATCATTTCATGAGAATCACAACTGCATCTGAAGCTGTCAGACATTTTGTGGATTATTATTTTTTTATTGTAATGACTTTGTTGGGATTTACAAAATTTACAAACTCAGAATCAAATGTCAACCAAACGCTTTCAATAGCTCCAGACTCACTTCAGCTGTCAAGAGTTGTTTATTTCTCTGGTTTGTTTACATGAGCTAATGCTCAAAGCTTTTTGCACAGCAAAACCCGCAGGCTTACAATAATTTTGTTTTATTTGATTAACAATACACCTAAATGCATAAAAAAACATTACTTTCAATCAAACAATTCCTAAATACGTGTTTTAATGTGCAAAACGATGTACAAAATAGACATTAGAATAGGAAAAACGATCTTGAGCGTCTGAAAATGCATTTTTCTGCTATAAAACTACTGTTTTTCTTCTTCTTTTTTGTGATGGCTGGTTGTATCCTCCTATGTTTTGATTCCCATATTTAGTGGCTTACTTGTGTTCTTATTTAGACTTCTAGACTATCTAGAGTCTTCTTGCAAGGGTGTAGAAATACTGTTGGTGCAGTGAAACAATCACTTGCGACAGCTAGTGAGAATCTAGAGCTACTGCAAATGGTTTGTTGACATTTGATTCTGACTCGTCAAACCCTGCATTACACGAATAATGCCTCTAGAGCGACCTAAAATCGTTTAGATTCACCGTAAACTTAAACGTTTAGATTTATTATTATTATTTCAGTTGAAAATACGTTAAGGAAATCAGGTGGTAGCATATCGATCTTTTTATCAATTCGCCTTAAGGTGACATAAGGTCCCCAGGATTCAAACCATTTTTTACGTCTTTTAATTCGCTTATGGATTTTACCTACAACATTTTTTTAATGAAATATACGTATGAAACGTATTTTGGGCTTTGCGTGTTCTTATTTAACATTAAAATACAGACTAAACACAGACTAAACAAATCATCTACTCTTTTATTAATGTGACTCTTGTTTCGGATAACATTCAAAAACTTTCGTGTGCAGAATCTAATGTTTAAAGGTTTTAAAATGACGCAATGTTACCTTGTGTTCACTACAAAACAAGCAGAAATATGACGTTTGACACTACAGATGTGCACACTGAGTAAGAGTGAGTTGAATCCTGCAAGTGAAGTATACGGATTCAAATCAGCAGCATAATTTTATTTAACTAGTTTATTTGGCCCGGTTACAAGGTTATGCAAGATAGTTTCAAGAAATTTAGGAAAGAAAAACTTTAGGATTGCAAAGGATTGTTGAAAAGACAACGCAAATTCCTGGTGACTTTCAAGGGATTCATTAAAAGAAACTGATTCAGAGCCCATACCGATCCTGCGACAGATCCCGAACGCATGTCAATCTAGGAATTTTACAGATCTCATACTGATGAAGGAGCTTTCTCCAATTCCATCCCAATTGAACTTGACTCTATACCGGTCCAGAAGCCGCTCCCAAAACCGTATCGATTCTGGAATTGATGATTTACTGGTCCTTGAGTTGATTCAGATTCCATATCGGTCCTGAAACAGATCCTGATGCCATTTCAGGACCTAATACTGCTCACTTTTTAATTCGGGTCCAAAAATAGTACCTACATCTAGTCCAGTTTTTTTCCTTTTTTTTGCATTGGGAGGTTCCACTGTATTATCATCAATTCGGACACTTAATAACATGCCCGTCATAGCTTCAATCCTTGTATAGGCCGTCACCCTAAGCAAGGATTGACTATCCGGTTGCGTCCGGTTGCAAGGAAGTCTCGAAAGCCTGTATAGGCCGGCATGATCCATTGCCCCTAAAAATCAGAGGCGAAAGAGACCCTAAAAAGTCCAAAACCTCATTCTACGGTTAAGCAACAACAACATTACCCCCAAAATAAAGTTATTTGTTGCAGTAACGTCGTTGTTGAAACGTTGTTACCAAATTTCCAATTATCCGGACCTACAGTGGCGGCCACCTGAAGTAGGACACCTGGATCACTTTCTGGAAAATTTTCCCTATACATCGTAGATGACATTAATCTGTTAAATTCTGGCTCTGGGGCCCTTTCCGCTTTAAGTTCGCAGGCTGAAATTTTAGTCTGTCAGCTGTTTGCATTGTATAGCAGTTTTCGAGCAGCTATCAAAGTGGGTATAATGTACAGATGGGCTTATCCCTGGTAGTATGAATTTAGTAGGCTGATTTTTATCGCATGCTATGAGACCACCTGGTATACATACACTTTGATTCTAGATTCCACCACCTGATCTCTTTAATGCACCTTGGGAGAAATGTAAACACCATCTTGTTATGCAATTTGTTTCGAGCAGGTACTCGAATCTAATTCTAGCTTTGAGGCTAGAATAATCTAGACTGAAAATTGCAGGCCAGTTTTGATGTGTGGTTTTGTATGGAGTGTTTACATAATTTCAGCCTCCAACTGTCAAACTCCATACAAAAAACAGACTAGAACCGTGAAGGGCCCCAAAGATGGCAATTAGTAGCGATATAAATACCGATGGGCAACTGTCCCACCATTTGCCCATAGTGCGAGCGCCGCTTGATGGAGCTCGATCGCTCGTCGCCTAGTAGCGAGCGAGCGAGCGAGCGAGAGAGAGCGCCGGTGGGGCTAAGCCTACAGCCGCAAACCGTCCCGGCTAGTGTGTCCAACGACGCCGCCTGCACCAGTTAGTAGCGAGAAAGCCGCGAGCGGTCGGAGAAGACGTGCTTTCGTCTGTGTGTGTGCGTGTGTGTGTGTGTTGTAGTCGTGCGCGCCATACTCCCCCGGGCCTTAGTGGCGTGTACGAAGGACCGCAGTGCGTGCGTGTCCCTGTGTCCTAGCCAACGCTCCCTTCGTGGAAGGGGTGGGGTCAAAAAGGGATTTTGTATCAGATCGCGCGCCTCCGTTGTGGCCTCGATCGCACATCCGGCACACCGGCAAACAGATCCAACGATCTAAGAGGATCGTGTGGGGATTTCCCTTTTACAAAAAAAAATCTAAGAAAAATCCCCAAATTTCCCCCCAAAAAAAAATACAACATCAAACCGGTTGCGCGCCACCAAACCGGTCCCCCGGGGAACGCTGAGCTGGACCTGGACATCTGGAGGAGATCGGGCCCCCCCACCCTGTGCCTTACTGACAAACGCGTCCGTGTTTTGGTTGCTGTTGTTTCCATCCCGCACGGCCCCTAATCAGTTGCTAAGCGCGCGTGATCGCGGATGCGAAGGCCAGTGCGTGTCTACCGGTGACCACCGGTTCCGCCCATAGCAGCAGCGACCACGTGCCGGGAAGCTGACCCAGTGCTCTCTTCGACTGGCCGCAAACGGGGAGTCCTTGCCGCGTCACACCAATCTAACTCACTCACTCACACCTTCCGTCCATCAACCTGCGGTGGCAGCCAAGACGCCGACTGCCCAAGACTGCGCTGTTTTTTTTTTAGTGCTGTGCGCGATAGTGAAACAGAAGGTCGTCACCCCGAGATGACGGTGGCAGTAACGGTCCGATAGGGCAGCAGTTACCGTCGGTGTGTGCTATAGCGAGTGTGTGTGTGTGTGTGGCGAGCCTTTCCCTCCTACTGTGGAGCCTTGTGTACTTCCTTCCAAGGGGAACATCACCGCGCGAGTGGGTTTTAGCTCAGCCCGTTCCTTGCTTACGCTCTCGCTCTCTCTCGCTCTCTGCAAGCGTCCTCCAGAACCTGCGTCCTATAACCGCTCTAGAATGAGTGTCGTTGCTACGGCTATGTTTCTGGTGGCAATGACCGGCGTGACGCTGGTGGTGCGTCAGCAGCGCGATCTGGCGGACCCGCTGCAGCCGGCTGTGCCGGTCCCGCACCACCGGTACCAGGAGCGCTTCCTCAGCTACGACGATCACGTCCGGTTCGGTGGGCTCGGCGGCAGCAGCCCACCCGACCTGGACCCGAACGGGCAGCAGCAGCAGCAGCAGCAGCACTACTATCACTACACGCACAGCAAGCGGCAGGCGGCACTGGAGGAAGGACCGGCCCCGTCGGCCGCCGACATCGAGGAGGCCCGGATACGGCGCTCCCTCTACGACAGCAGCTCGTACGTGCCGCGGTACATCAACGCCACCGGCTGGCTGCGGATCGAGGAGGGCGCCGCCAACCCCGTCGGCAGCTCGATCGATCACGAGAAGCGCGACTACGTGCGACAGGTCGGTTTACCCAGCAACAGTTTCGCGCCGAACATCCGTTCGGTTTTCGCTTACGAGGCGAGTTCGATCCGTTGCGCTTTTATTTGTTGTTGTTGTTGTTGTTGCATCGAAGGCCTTCCAGGTCAAGCACTACTTACCCCAAGGCGCGCCCAGTGCGATATCAGCTGTCAGCAGATTTTGTTCTTTTTTGTTTTTTGGCAGCAGCGGTGCCTTCTGTTTGCGCTCACCAAAGCGTTGCCCCTTTCCCCCAATGGGACACGACCTCGGCGCCACGTACGAGGAGTGGCCTGTTGTGTGCCTTTCGAACCGAGCCTCTGTGTGTGTGTGCGCGGTTTGTCGCGATTCGATTCGATTGGCGATGCAAGACGCCACGCCACGTTTGCCAAGGCTGTTTGTTTCACTTTACCGTACGGGGTTTCGGTGACCGTGAAACGATTCCACGATTCGGTGGCATTGCTATTGAACTCTCATCTCAAAAGTTTTGAAAATGGCGGGGAGAGGGGGGGGTGAACAGGGCAGCATCCTCAGCATGATCTGTGTGGTCGATGGCCCCTGAAGGCCAGCTACTCCTGCCACGGGGGGGAGGGGAGCTAAGTTAATATGCATATTTGCATTCGCCCGCGAACGTTGAACCAAACGCAGTCCGGCTCTCGGTCGGGTTACCGTTTAGACTTCCGGGTTTGGTGGAACGGTTAAGCGCGGGGTTTTTTTTTTTTTTGTTTGTTTGCTCTGTTGATATGAGCGGTTAATTTTGGCCCCATATGCACGCTGCGGGCAGAAGCAAACGAACCGAAAGATGAAAGGACGACCAGACGCGATGGTCAATGGGCAGACTTTGCTGAGTGTGTTTGTTTGGCGCTGTGTGCTTCATATCGGCTGGCTTCCAATGAATGGCGGAGAGCCGAAGGTTGCATCAAACAAGCAACTCAGCAATGCTGTGACGCACTGCTGGGGAATATGGCCTCAATGTGAAGCATTCGCTGAAACTCACCATAAAGCAAAATAAATGTCATCCAGCAACGATTGCCAAATAAAATGGACTAATTTTGCTACCGTTCTGCGGATGACGCGATAGTCTAATCGAAAGACGCGCTGGGAAGCTCCGCTTGACAAGTTCGGGCGTGATTTCGATTCCCATCATGGAGCAAATCCCCATATTAGCTTTAAATCTTTTCTGATTACATTTCTGAAATGGGCAATCAAAAAAGAAGAAGAAGATGAAGATAAGAAGAAGAAATGAACATTATTGTTGCCAAGAACCCTCGGGTACCTATAAAATTGATTTACTACAGGCGCCCGTTTTGCTTGGAAAAACAATTTAAAGAGAACGTTCATAGGCTCCCAGTAGTAAGTGCTTTGTTGCGATGTAGAAACCGTTTTCAATGAAAATCAACTCTCTCACACACACACACACACACACACACACAAACTCTTGCTCAATAGTGTGCCATACAGACCCTCAATCAGGGTGTGTGAGAGAGAGAGAGACCCTTTTATTAAGCAATCGCAACCCCCAACATTAACCAACAAAACAGAAAATGTGTCAAATGCTCTAGCGAGACGGGTCGCGCAGAGGCCAGTGTGTGGTGTAGCGGCGCGTGTTGCCTTCGATTTAACCACGCACTCTTTGGGGTTCTGCTTCGTGTGTACTAACAAATTTCTTCTTGCTTCCACCACCGCTTTCCCCTTTTTTCCTTCCAGATGATGGTGCACGCCTGGAGCAACTACAAGCTGTACGCGTGGGGCAAGAACGAGCTGCGGCCGCTGTCGAAGCGCGGCCACAGCAACAGCATCTTCGGGTCGTTCGATCTCGGCGCGACGATCGTGGACGGGCTGGACACGCTCTACCTGATGGGCCTGCACAAGGAGTTCGACGAGGGGCGGGAGTGGGTCGAGCGCAAGTTCACCCTCGACAACGTGGACGCGGAGCTGTCCGTGTTCGAGACGAACATACGGTTCATCGGGGGCTTCCTCACCTGCTACGCCTTCACCGGCGACCGGATGTTCCTGGAGAAGGCGCGCTACGTCGCGGACAAGCTGCTGCCCGCCTTCCAGACCCCGACCGGCATCCCGTACGCGCTGGTTAACGTGCACAATGGGGTAAGTGTTCGTCGCGGATAGGGGGATGCATATTTTTCAGTGGGTTGGGAGGTTTCCTACGCTGTCTTCCTATAGCTATTGCGCCCCGTTGTGGAATTAGTAGCACTGTAGCGAATCGCTAGTCTAGCAACGCACGGGGTGGTAGTGTTGAAACTGCTGGTCGTGCTAGTAGTTAGCAGTATTTCTTCATCTGAGACACCACCACTACCAATGTTTTAGTTTGAATTCGTAACCTGACCTAGTGTTCTGGATTAGTGACGGGTAAAGTTGGCAAAAATCCGGAGTCGACTCCGACAATTTCTGAATCAACACCAGAAGGTCCGCCCAGCGTTACCCGATGTCGTTCGAAATCGTCTTGAGCCGTCCGGCGTCTCTCAGAGTCGTCTGGAGTCGTACGGAGTCGTCCGAAGTTGTTCAGAGTCGCTCGGAGTCGAGGTCATCCGAGTCGGTCTTCGAAACAAAGGCCTTTATACGATGTGCATGCATAAAATGAAAGACAAAAAAAACACAACGAAATAAAATGCCTGATCACAAGCACATTGCTCCAGTTATCTACAATCGACTTCGATTCTGATCGACTCCGGACGACTCCGGAGTCAAGAGTACGACTTCGCTCGATTCTGGACGACTCAGTATGACTTCAGACGACTACGGACGACACCTGACGACTCCCGACGACTTCGGACGACTCCGGATGACTCTAGACGATTCCGAATAACTCCGGACAACTCCAACCGACTACAATTCCAATCCACTCTGGACGACTCCGGACGACTCCGGATAACTTAAGACGACTCCGAACAATTCTGAGCGACTTTGGTCAACTCAGGACGACTCCGGATGACTTAAGACGGCTCCGAACAACTCTGAGCGACTTTGGTCTACTCAGGACGACTTCGAACGACTCCAGGCGACTCCGGACGACTACCACTCCGATCGACTCTGGAAGACTCCGAATAACTCCAGACGACTCCGGAGTCTCCGGAGGACTCCAGCTTCGGGCCGAACTAGTGGTTTCCATTTTGCAGGAGTCGGTATCGGACTAACAATAGCCGGAATTGGATCGGTGTGCTCCACACAGCATATCAATATTCTGGACGATCTAGAAAGTCTGAGGATTCGTGTTGTGTAATGGAAGTTAGTTCCATCGCTCAGCAGCCAAACTGGACATATACTAATAGACAGCTAGACTACCAAATTAAAACATACCACGACGTACTTCATCCACCAAATTCTATCTCTATGCTCTCTGATCTACTTGTAACACCCTTAATCTCACGGACACATTGCTCACCATCATCATCATCATTGTGCGCTTTTGACTAGATTACTTTTTGTGTTTTGTTGCATACATTGTTTTCGTAGTCATATACAATTTTCTCCCTCTGCGCCCATTCCACGTCGGCACACGCCGGCAGACTCCGAGTTTGGCCGACGTTGCGTGGGTTAAAACCAAAATAAAAAGCACTAGCAACAGCAGTCAACAGCTCGCCCTCTAGCGGATATGGTCCGTACCGATAACTGTTTTTTCCCTTCTCTCCTTTCCATCTCCGTCCAATTCGCGTTCGGTTCGGATTTTGCGGAACACGGAAACATGCGTAATAAACTGTCAACCCACTAACACCATCCTTATTCCCGAACACTACCGTGACACTATTGACGCTAATTAAAAAAAATGCTACACACACACATACACACACCAACATGAATTACGCTCTCTCTCTCTCTGTCTACGGTCTACTGTGGCGCCATCTCTGTACGAACGAACACTGACGACGAATACTACTGCGACTACTACTACTACTACTTCTACTACTGCTACTACACCCTGTATCGCGTGAACGCGCGCCTCTCCGATGTCAACTGCTTCCTGCCTGTGTTGTAATTGCCTGTGTGTTTGTGTGTTTCATTTTGTGCGTATACGTGTATGATTGCCAATACTATTCTTGGACTGTTGTTTTTTTGTTTGTTTTTATTTAAACATAAAACGCCACTTAAAACCTTTTCCCCATTGATATCTGTATTTGTGTCGTATATGTGTGTATGTGGGCGGAGGGATTTGTACACACACCCATCAATAATAACAACAACAACGAATGTGTGAACCGTAACCCGCAATACATTCCTCCCCCGTTGTTAAATGTCGCGAAAAGCCTCAAACCATGCTCGAACGCATACTAACGCACGTAGAGCTATTCTTTACCACCCTGTTCTATAAGGTTAGTAACGTTTTCCTCGTAGCCTGGACGGCCATCTTGGGCCATTCCGCCATTCATTTTGTTTTTCTTTCCTCCTTCGCTCTCCTGCTCTCGCCAAGTAGTAATGGTCTCCAACGTCACATCCCCCCCCCCCCCCCCCTAGTAGTAGTGGTAGTACAACAAAACCCGCGCATATCACGCGCGGTGTAGTGTAAACCCGTGTAGCGTCCCTTTTCACCTCCATCCACCTTGAGTACACACAAAATGGTCGCTCGACGTCGGGGTGTGGTCTTTTGTGTGCACTGTTGCAGCTATAATTGGCACACGAAAAACAAAAGCAAAAAGAAGAAGAAGGAAGAATTGTTGTAGTTTCTCATCTCCCATCCAGAAACGGTCTCTCCTCCAGAGTAGTCGCGCACACTCGCCATTACACATTTGCTCCATCATATGCGCACGTTTGCAGCAAACGATATTCGTGGCCCGTTCGTCTTCCGCACAAACGCTAATCTCTACTTTCTTTATTTTTACACACACACACACACACACACACACACACACACACACACACACACACACACACACGCACAAAAAGGTGAGCAAAAACTACGGCTGGGCAAGCGGCGGCAGCAGCATCCTGTCCGAGTTCGGCACGCTGCACATGGAGTTCGCCTACCTGAGCGACATCACGGGCGACTCGGTGTACCGGGAGCGGGTCCAGACGATCCGGGCGGTGCTGAAGGACATCGAGAAGCCGAAGGGCCTGTACCCGAACTATCTCAACCCGAAGACGGGCAAGTGGGGCCAGCAGCACATGTCGCTCGGTGCGCTCGGCGACAGCTTCTACGAGTACCTGCTGAAGGCGTGGATCCAGTCCGGGCAGGAGGACTGGGAGGCGCGCGAAATGTACGACGACGCGATGCAGGCCATCATCAAGCACATGGTGCGGAACACCCCGTCCGGTCTGACGTACGTGTCCGACATGAAGTTCGACCGGCTCGAGCACAAGATGGACCATCTGGCGTGCTTTGCAGGTAGGCTGGACGAACCCCGTCCAAAAAAGTTGCACTGTTTTTAACACATCTTCTTTTCTTTTTCTTCTTTTTTTTTGCAGGTGGTCTGTTCGGGCTCGGCGGTACCTCGCTCAACAATCAGTATTCCCAGCAGTACATGGAGATCGGCGAGGGGCTGACCAACACGTGCCACGAGAGCTACATCCGCACGTACACCCGGCTCGGGCCGGAATCTTTCCGCTTCAACGATGGCGTCGAGGCGAAGGCACTGAAAGCGCAGGAGAAGTACTACATCCTGCGGCCGGAAACGTTCGAAAGCTACTTCATCATGTGGCGGCTGACGCACGACCAGAAGTACCGCGACTGGGGCTGGGATGCGGTGCAGGTAATGCTCTTTTTTTGCCATTAACCTTTGCATTACTAACTCGCATATTACACTGTTGCAGGCACTCGAGAAGCACTGCCGCACACCGACCGGCTACACCGGGCTGAAGAACGTCTACCTCACCGAGCCGGTGAAGGACGACGTGCAGCAGAGCTTCTTCCTCGCCGAAACGCTCAAGGTAGGGGTCGCGGCCAACAATTGGCCAACAGCGAGATGCGCGTGCCAATTGTGCTAATCTGCTTTCTCCTTTCCAACAGTACCTCTATCTGCTGTTTTCCGACGACTCGCTGCTGCCGCTGGACGATTGGGTGTTCAACACGGAGGCGCACCCGCTGCCGGTCAAGGACCGGAATCCGCTGTACCGTCCGGCGGCCGGTTCCAGCTCACCGTAAAGCGGCGCGCCAAGCGCGGTCGATGGAGAGGGTCCAACAATACAGTGACACATACACGCGCGTGGACACACAAACAGAAACAGAAGAAGAAGAAGAAAAGTAGAAAAACAAAACCGCAAGATTTCTTATCCCTGTATCTCAGCTGAAAGGAGCCAGATAAGTTTGGGCGAAGAAGAGTGTTAATTTTGCTCGGCCACCGGGTGATACCTTATCTCTGTAGTGCGTGGCAGGACAGGGGGGGGGAGAGAAGACGGTGGTAGGTAGGAAAAGCATAAAAAACAAGCAATATGGAGCCCAGGAAAAAAAAACAAAAACAAAAAACACAATCACACGTTTAGTGTAGGGCCTGAGGTGGGGGTTGGGTATGGCGAGAGGGAAATGAGAAGCAAATTTCATTCTTTTACCGACAGTTTACGTGCCAATAGTATGTGTGTTTGAGTGCGTGTATGTGTGTGTGTGTAAAAGACAAACATAGGGAGAAAATGTGGGCGGGAATTAGGAAAAATGGGAGTGATAGGAGAGATATAGGTGAAGGCAATGAGGGCCCAGCAAACGATCGGGCAAGGCAGTGTACCCAACGGGGATTAATCTTATTCCTCCTAACCAAAAACAAACCAACAAAAAACAAAAGCAAAAATTAGGAAACACATTTTAGCAAATATTGTAGAGGGGCGCGCGCCACGTCGCAATAGGGTCCGGTAGATGTTTTTTTTTTTTAATGACACTCCCTTTTGCTGCCTCTCCACCTTACCACGGTGCTGATATTACCCCCCTCCCTTGTGCACCGCTCTCCTCCTTCACGTTTTTTTTATTGTGATGCGTTTCCCTCGAAGCAATACAACGACTTACTAGCGTGGTGGGCTCAAAGGAGCAAACACACACACATACACACGCTTCCATCATCCCTCCCCCCGCAGCTGCAGCGGTTTGAAATCTGGGCTCCGTGGTGGGGTGTGAGGGTGACGCACGACACCTTCCGCTGGTGGTCGACCTTTTTTTATGTACAGCCGGTCGCCGGATAAGTAAACTATGCCCTCTTATACACCCACACCCACACACACAATCACTGCACTTTGGTTTGGTAGGCGTCCATTTTTGTGCACATCTCTAGATCCCGCACCACCGTTTACGCAACAAACAAAGGAAAAGAAGAAAAGAAAAAGAAGAAGAAAAAGAAAAAAAGGAAGAAGAAGAAGAAGAAAAGAAAAGTAAGAAGAAAGAAAAGAAGAAGATGAAAGGAAAAGGAAGAAGAAGAAGAAGAAGAAGAAAAGAAAAAGAAGAAGAAGAAGAAAACACACTCCCACACCTTAACGAAACGATTTGCGGGGGGGAAGTGGAGAGAGCGAAAGATAGAGAGAGAGAGATATATATATAACCATCTCCCCATCCCGTTGTAGACTATCAAAAGGATAGCGAGAAGTACTAGCACCTATCTAATACCAGAGCTAAACACTACCACACACACAGACACACACGCAGAGGTAGGACTTAGTAGTACTAGTAGTAGTAGTAGTAGTAGTAGTAGTGACTTATAGTGATATGTATAGACAAGGGCCCGGCAGAACTCGGAGGAAATGGTCCACACTTTTAATTAAATCGCTTACTGCTCGGCGACGCTCGTGGGTGTCCTTCCCGGTACCGGATACAATCGTGTGTGTGTGTGTATGTGTGTGTGTGTGTGTGTGTGTGTGTGCTGGTGTGAAAGTGTACAGGATCATGGTTGCTGTCACACAACCATACCTGTACCAAGAAGGAAAACGACCCCCCCCCCCCCTCCCCTTCAGGGACACAGATACCGACACACAAACAGAACGGAAAGGATAATTTTGAACAAGAGAATGCAAAAGGAATGAAAAAAAACGATGATAGGGACTGTGTGCGTGTGTATGTGTGTGTGTGTCTTTTGTTTAATTGTTTGTTTTCTTTCTTTCGTTTTCTTTTTATATAATTATTTATGTAGAACCTAAGCGAACAGTTGTCTTCGTCCCACCCCTCAGCTCTTGTGTTCGGGGTCGTTGTCGTCATTGTTGTTGTTGTTGTTGTTATAGTTGTTGTGCGCCACTTTAACAACGGAAACAGGTACCCGGAAAAGGGGGGGGGGGGGAGGGAAAGGGCCGGGTAGTCACACGGATGCCGACGGTGGTGAGCAGCGCGTGCTGCCGGCGGGCGGGATGCATACCTTACACCTTTTGTTGTACATAGCATATATATCTCTTCTGCGATGGTGTGTGTGTGTGTGTGTGTGTGGATGTGTTTAGTGAGCAGCAAAGGTAAAACAAAACCCTTTTTAAAACGCCCTTCTTCCTTTCCCCCGGTTTTCCCACGCTCGTTTTTCGGCGGTGATCATTCTCGCGTGGGATGAAAAACGCAATGCAACACTGCAACAGTCGTCGCAATCTGTTGGAAAAGTTTGCTTGCTAAGGCTAGAAATGTTTTCCATTCTTTTTGTTATAAAAGCAAAAGGCCATTTCTTCCGTTGGCCATTTCGGCAGGCCCAAAAAAAACACATTCAAACACAAACACATACACACATTGATCGCAAAGAGGAGCACTTCGTAGGTATGGAATATGATGGGGTGCGTTAAGGCAAATGCAGCGCGGTCGGACAGGGGGGAACAAGAAGAAAAATTTACTAGAAATGATTTACCCTGTTTAGATGTAATAGAAATATCTTATATTTAAAACAAATATATACATACCTTAGGCTATATATCGTGCATTATTATAACTCTTCTATATTATATATCTTAAACGTAATAAAAAAAATTAAATCATAATTGCAAAAAATTAAACAAAAAAAAGAAATAGGATAGTTCGAAAAGCACTGTTGGCACACTCCCAAACACACACATACACACAGGATCGTTTTTAGTAATTATCGTAGTAGTGGTGTAGTAGTAAAACAATGCGGGACTTTAAACAAATTTGAACATTAAAACGCGGACAACAGCAACAACGGAAGCAGCGGCAATGGTTGTTCCGACACACAGACACACACACACACAGCGCAGCGAAAAGGAGTGAAGGGCAATTTGTGGGGGAAGTGTCGCCGCAAGTAAGCTCACAGGAGGAGGAGGAAAGTTAATATTATTATAATATAGAGCACGACAGGAGTGGGGAGGGGGGGGGGGATGGGCAGTCCAAAAACCAACCAAACGATGCTACGGCGAAGAGAGGGGGTAGAAAATATACAAGATAGTGGTGGGGCAGCAGGGCGTAAATAGGGATAGAGAGAGAGAGAGAGAGAGAAAGCGAGGGAAGCGAAAGAAAAAAAAACAAATAAATCTGCGAAATAAACAACAATAACAAAAAAATGCATTTGTTCGTTTCATTCGTTGTCTTTGTGCATTTTTTTTTTCGTTTTTGGTTTTCTTCGATTGAAGTTACAAGAACAGGACACGTAGTACGAGACGACAAAAGCACTAACAAATAGTAGCTCCCAGCCGAACGAAAGGAGATCGCAAAACCCTTGCGATTACACACACCAAGGCTGATTAGTGGCACGGGGAACGGGATACGGGGACGGGCGGGTCAGTCGTCCCCGTGCAGCTGCGCCAGCACCGCGTATATGGCCGCCTCACCCACCTCAACCTCCTCCGGTGGGCCGGTGGGAGTATCCTCCTCCTCCTCCTCCTTCTCCTCCCGCACCTTCTCCTCCTTCAGCTCCTCCTTCTTGGCCGCTGCCAGCGGGGTTGGTGCGGGCTGCTTCGTGGCTGGCGTGGCTGCCGCTTCTTCCAACGGTGCGGTCGCAATGACGTCACCGGGCGGCGGCATCGGCGGTACATTCTCCACATTCGCTGGCGACGGTGGTCTCGGTGGTGCGGCGGGGGATTTCATTTTCTCCTTGCCGAGCGGCGCCCCCACCGCGCTCTCGTTGCTGCGGCGGGCGGCGGCACAGGCCCGCACCGGCCGCCGATTCCTGCCGGCCGTCGCCTCCGCCAGCGGGGCCGGCGGTTTCGGCTGGGCGGCTGGCGGTGCCGCCGGCTGCTTTTTTGCCTTCAGCTGCTGCTGGCGGGCGGTACCGAGCCGCGACGTGACCGGCGGCAGTATCTCGCTGGGCTGCTGCTTGGCACGCTTCAGCGGTGTGCTGGCCGGGCTGGTCGAGGGCGTTCGGGTGCGGATGGTGCGCTTGACGGTGGCGTTGCGCGGCGATCGGCCCACGACCATGTTGATCCGGCACTGGAGCGGTGTGCTGTACGAATTGCTGGATTTGCGAGAAAGGGAACGCAAAAGTTAGTTAGGTGTGGGGTATTCGTTGGGTGTTCACAAAATAGTGTTGGGGTAACTCCGATTCAGATTCATGAGCGTAAATCATTGTTTCAAATGATTCAATGGATCTTAGTCTTAGTTGGGTAAATTCAAGAATCTCAAAGATTCGTGAATCTACAAAGATTCATGTCTAAACGATAATGGACAGTCATTTTGGGAATTAGCAACTGCAACGTCAACCTAAACTACTCGCCTGGAGACTCGTTAAGTCTCATCCGGACTCATCCAGATTGCTCCGAACTGGTGCGGATTGAGCCGGACTGATCCGGAGTTGAATACGGTTATGATCAGGAGTCGGAGTCACATTTTGAGCACTGGAGTCGGAGTTGATCCATGACTCCGCTCCGGATCACCCATCACTAATGCCCACCTATACAGGCTTTCGAGACTTTCTGGCAAGTACCACGCAGCCGCATAGTTTGTTTTGCTACGGGGAGACGGTCCTTGCGAGGCTTGAACTCACGACGGGCATATTGTTAGGTAGGATCGCGCAAACTCAATATTTTGAATATCATACATCTCTGAAGATTCATAATTCCCTGTAGATATATGAATTTTAATGGATTCATGAATCTTTCGAGATTCATGAATCCTTGAAGATTCATTTATCTTTTAGGATTCATGAATCCTTGAAGCTTCATGATTTTTTTTGAGATTCATGAATCCTTGTAGATGAATCTTTAAAGTTGAATCTTAAGAAATGAATCCTTGGAGATTAATCTTTAGATATGAATCCTTGAAGGTTCATGATTTTTTTGAGATTCATGAATCTTTGGAGATGAATCTTTAAAGTTGAATCTTGAGAAATGAGTCCTCATTGATGAATCTTTATAAATGAATCCTTGGAGATGAATCTTTAAAGATCAATCTTGAGAAATGAATCCTTGCAAATACGTCTTTAGAAATGAAGCCTTGGGATCTTTTAGGATGAATTATAAGAATTGAACCCTTGGAGATGAATTTTTAGAAATGAATCCTTGGAGATGAATCCTTGGAAATGAATCTTTGGAGTTGAATCCTTGGAGATGAAGCTTTAAAAATCAATCTTAAGAGATGAATCATTGGAGATGAATCTTTAAAGATCAATCTTAAGAAATGAATCATTGGAGATGAATCTTTAGAACTGAATCCTTGCAGAAGAATCTTTAAAGATGCATCTTAAGAAAAGAATCTTTAGCGATCAATCCTTGGAGATGAATCTTTTAAGATCAATCTTAAGAAATGAATCCTTGGAGATTAATCTTTAGAAATGAATCCTTGGAGATGAATCTTTAGAAATGAGTCCTTGTAGATGAATCTTTAAATATCAATCTTTAGAAATGAATCCTTGAAAATGAATCTTTAGAAATGAATCCTTGGAGATTAATCTTTAAAAAGATGAACCTTTAGAAAAGAATCTTTAGAAATGAATCCTTGGATATGAACCTTTTGAGGTTCACGAATCTATGCAGAGTCGATTCTAGAATCGAATCACTCATCACTGAAGATTCATATGAATGAATCTTAACGAAAAATTCATGAAACTCAACACTAGTCCATAAGCTGTTTGCAATCAATCTCCACACTTTCGCCACGTTCGCCCCGTAACTTACCTTTGTGCCGTCGACTCTGCTTTGGTCTGCTTCTCTTTCGTCTTGCCGCGCTGCTGCTGCTGCTGCTGCGCCTGCTGGCGCCGGTACCGCTTGACGTTTTGTACCATCTCCCGCACATCCGCTTCCTCGTCGTCGTCCGAGGAGGCAAACTCGGACGAATCGCTGTCGAGGTGGGCGGCGGCAGTAGTTGCAGATGCCGGCGCCAACGCCACCTTCACCGCCACCGCTTTCCCCGCCCGGTCGGACGTGACCGGCGGCTGCTTCATGCGCACCGTGCGCTTCTTCGCGGTGGTGCGGGGCGATTTCGTCCTGATGGCGATGGTGGCGGTGGCGGCACCGACGCCGGGTAGCGTTTTCTTGGCGCTCTTGGTCGGCTTGCGCTTGCCGGCATATTTCGGGTCCGCCTGTTCGCGCTTTTGCTTGTCGTTCAGCACGAGCGCGATCCGCTTGCGCACGTCCTCCTGGTGGATCGCTTCGCGCACGTGCTGGTCAAAGTTGGACCAGTTGATCGAGCGGATGCGGTTCCATTCCTCCAGCGCGCCCGGGTCGACCTTGCGCTTCTGGGCGGACGGTTGCGCCGGTGCTGCAGATTCGAGCGTGGGTTGGGCCGGGTCGGCTGTTGGCGTTGGCTCTGGTGGTTGCTGAGCCGGCAGCACTTCCATCCCAGCGTTCTCGACCACCTGTTGCTGTTCGATCGCTCCCATCTCGGCGTACGCTTGGGCCAGCGGGTTCGAATCCAGCGGTGGCGCTGCCGCCAGCACCAGTTGGCTGGCGTTTGCATCGGGTTCGTCGGTAAGCACCGGCAGGCTGTGCAGCGTGGCCGGCGTGCTCTCCGAGCCGACCATCTCCGTGCGGATCTCGACATTCTGGCCGATCGTGACGTCGTCCTGCTGGTACGCCAGCGTCATGGGCGGGCGGCAGCTCTCCACCACACTGCCGTCGTTATCGTTCACCACGTACAGCAACATCGGCTGGACGTGCGCGTTCTGCCCGACGACGCCTGGCAGGTGTGCCGTCACTTCACCCTGGCTGCCCTCCGCGACCTGGTAAACAAAGTGCTCCTCGTGCAGCTGGGTGGCCGGCAGCTGCACGGTACCGACCAACCGGTGCGGTTCGGCAAACTGGTAAATGATGGGATCGTTCTGCAGCTGGGCCACCGGCTTGCCGGTCGTGTCCTGCACCACGAAGCTGTCCAGCCGATTGTGGCGTATCTCCGGCTCCGCGCACGCTGCCACGTTCGGTTGAATGTATGTGTTGGCATCGGCCGGTTCGGAATTGCTCACCGTAATGAGGCATTCCGGCTGTGTCTGTGGTGGTGGTGGCTGCTGTTCAGCGTAAGCTTTCGAGCGAAAATATTCCACCACATGCTGGACCTTCTCCCAGGTGGTATTTTCGTGCGGCAGGCTGACCTCCCGGTGGTGCTTCATGAGCAGCAGCTTCACTGGAAGCACAAAATGGCAAGTTAAATTAAACAGCCCCACCATTGCGACCGCGATCGCGTCACTTACTTTTCCGGTGCAGGTCCACGTATTCGCGCACCACCTCCTGCAGGCTTCGCAGCGGTGCGGTCAGGTACATGCAGCCGCGCGGGCACCGCCGTATGTGGGGCAGGAACGGGCTTGCCTTGGAAAACTCTTCCGCCACCTGCGCCAGGCGCTGTTCGATCAGGTAATCTGAAAGGCGGGCGTGAAAGGGCAATTAAAAACAAAACACACACGGTACAGCAACGAAAACCCTCCTTCGGAAATGCGCAAGAGCTACTTACTGTAAACTATGATCGCAACATCACACTCTTCCTTGTAATCCATCGTTTGGCCCATCTCGGCCCTTCACCAAGACGCTTGCTGTGACACCGAAAATGCCGCCTGCGAAAGCATTGGAGTGCATGCAAACCACAGTAGCACGGTGGATTTATTTTACCCGTATTTCACCGCTTACTTCCTTTTTGTTTTGTTAGTGCCGAGTCAGTGCCTTTGAGCGGCTTGAGCAACTGCACAAGCCCGTGGTTCGTCGAAATTGTTGTTATTGTGCGCCGTTTCAAACGGTCAAACGTCTGCCGGTATGCGTTGCCAGCTCGCGGCTACACTCTGCTGACCAATTTGACGTGTGCGATTTGAATGCGCCGTTACGCGTACGGGTACAGTTTCAGTGCTTTTTTTATTTGAATGTAAAGGCCCTATCAAGGTGGAATATAGAGGAGGTGTCTTCTTAGCTTTTGACAGGTTGCCGTTTTGAGATTCTGTTTGACAATAGCCGTATAATGTTGTGTATAAATAGTAGCCGCAATATAACGAGCAAAATGCCGTTTTTCAAAGTGTGGTTGAAAAATTGAAGTTTTCATCCAAGTACCACAAATCCACTAAACGACCAACTGGTTCTAAACGACTCAAGCTCTGTGCCTAAACGGAATATAGAAAGAATCCGTTTAACAGGCGGCAAACAACTCACGCATTCTAAAAATTCCAAACAGCTGGTGGCGCCATTTGTTGGTGGGATATTCAATCAGTGGAGCTTCCTTATTCCCTCTGTACTGTTATATGGTTTAGCATTGATGTTATGCATTGCTAGAACTAGAACTGCTAGTTTAAATACTAAACTTCAATGTGAACTATTTTGCTTGGAAAGTTGGCACGACGCTCGCTGGCTGCGCTGGCAGGTTTTGCCTCGCGCGACAAAAAGTAGCTAAATTTTGCAAACAGAGCTACTAGCCTCGAGGGATATTTCTGCGTCATCCAACACAATCAAAATATCTAGTTTTTTACGAGATTAATTTCAAATTCAAACGAATAAATTTGAACACATTTAAACTTTATTTTATGTTTTTAAAGAAAAAAACAAGTAGGTTGACTGGGTAAAATGCGCTACTTTGATCTATGTGGAGTGAAATTTTGCATCGCATTTAATCAAAAACCCCAAAAAAAAAAATTAGCTGATTGCGCGAGTCGTTGTCTCCATGTCTATTTGAACGGTTAAATCTTAATCTCGTTATACTCCTCAACAAGAATCAGGACTTTTCCCTATCTCGCGCCTGTACCCTGTTTCAGTTGGGAACACAAAATAAACACGCTGACACACTGCTGCTGCATGGGCACCGACAAACCGCTGCGTCAAATCGTTTGACATGTCCAACTCCGTTTACATCGCCGGTTTGGTGGATTCTGTTGACAGCTGATTTCACAATACGGAGCAGCGAAATAAAAACATTCACGTCCGGCAAGTTTTGCTTTCGACGACCGAGCGGTACTCTATTTTTATTGTTATTCGCAAAAAAAGAAGAAGTAATCGCAAGCCAAAACAACTGCGAACAAAGCACAGAAGCAAAGAAAAGGTGGTGTAACATTTTGTGAAATTTTCGTGCGTTGGTAAACAACGAGCCAAGATTGTGAAATACACCGACAGGCGCGTACGAAATCGTCATACGTTCTGGAACAACAAGTCTGCCGCCCCACTGCGAGATGCGCTCGGTGAAGTGATTTTCCGCCTGCCAAAAAGTTCCTGTAATGCTATACCGAAGTAGGTGCCCGACTGGTACAGGCTTTTCCCTCCGCGCACACCGACGTGTTATGTAAACCTGGCCTGGACTGTGCTGCTTTCTGTAGGGTTTGTATCGATCCAGGAGTGCCCCTGGACCTTGCACACTAACGCAATGTACCGGTTGCTTTTTTTCCTTTTAGACTCTAGACCCATTTGGAACACATCGATGATGCATCATCTGGAGCGGTGTAGACAGCTGATCAATGGCACCGTGGTGAGGCTGGCGGTGCGCCGGCTCGAGCCCGTCCTGGCGCTCGCGCACCGCACCGTCACCAGCGAGTCGCCGCACCGGGACGCGCTCTGGCGCGAGCTGCAGCGGGTGCCGCGCGGTACACAGCCCGCCCCGACCCGGCGCCAGCTCCGGCAGCTGCAGGCCGACCAGCGGGCCCTGCTGCGCATGCTGTGCGATGCGGGCTCGATCCCAGCGTACGTGTTCGCGCGCCACCTGCACACGGCGTGCGGCAACCGGGCGCCGCAGGGAGCGCAGCCGAGCGGCCCGAACCAGAAGCCGCCGGACCGGGACGGGTCTGACCCAAACCGCAAGAAAGATGAGGATGAGGACGACAAGGAGAAGATGATGTCGGTGGTGACGAAGACGCTCATCTGGATGATCACGATCTACCTGCTGGTCGGCTTCCTGTCGATGGTGCTGCCGTCCCGCAACCGGCCCGAGTCGGCCACGCGCTACGTCAGCTGGCACGAGTTCGTCCACCACATGCTGGCGGTCGGCGAGGTGAAGGAGGTGGTGGTCCACCCGGACATGGAGATGGTGACGATCATCCTGCACGACGGGGCGATCGTGAAGGGGCGCCGGGTGCAGTCGAACATCTTCCACATGGCGGTGGCGGACGTGAACAAGTTCGAGGAGAAGCTGCGGTCGGTCGAGCAGCGGCTCGGCGTGACCGACGGCGTGTCGGTGCAGTTCGAGCGCAGCGGGGACGTGAGCGGCCGCATCCTGTTCACGCTGTTCGCGACCGGCGTGATCATTGCGCTGCTCAGCCGCATCCGGGGCGGCCGCGGCCCAATCTCAATGGACAGCTTCACGCAGATGGGGCGGGCCAAGTTCACGCTGGTCGATCCGGTCGAGTCGGGCGGGCGGGGCGTCTGGTTCCGGGACGTGGCCGGCCTGCAGGAGGCGAAACAGGAGGTGATGGAGTTCGTCGACTATCTCAAGTCGCCCGGGCGCTACCAGCGGCTCGGCGCGAAGGTACCGAAGGGCGCCCTGCTGCTCGGCCCGCCCGGCTGCGGCAAGACGCTGCTCGCGAAGGCGGTCGCGACCGAGGCGCAGGTCCCGTTCCTCAGCATGAACGGCTCGGAGTTCATCGAGATGATCGGGGGGCTCGGGGCAGCCCGGGTGCGCGACCTGTTCAAGGAGGCGAAGAAACGCTCACCGTGCATCATCTACGTGGACGAGATCGATGCGATCGGGCGGCAGCGGGAGGGCGGCGGCGGGGGTGGCGTCGGCGGCGGCATGAACTCGGGCGAGTCGGAGCAGACGCTCAACCAGCTGCTGGTCGAGATGGACGGCATGGCGAGCAAGGAGGGCGTGCTCATGCTGGCCAGCACCAACCGGGCCGACATCCTCGACAAGGCGCTGCTGCGGCCTGGCCGGTTCGACCGCCACATCCTGATCGATCTGCCGAACCTGGCGGAGCGGAAGGAAATCTTCGAGAAGCATCTGTCTGGCATCGCGCTCGAGCATCCGCCGGCCACCTACTCGAGCCGGCTCGCCACCCTGACGCCCGGCTTCTCCGGCGCGGACATCGCGAACGTGTGCAACGAGGCGGCGCTGCACGCGGCCCGCACCAGCCAGCGGGTCGTGCGCACCAGCAACCTGGAGTACGCGGTCGAGCGGCTGGTCGGCGGGACGGAGAAGCGGTCGCACGCGCTGTCGCCGACCGAGCGGCGCGTGATTGCGTTCCACGAGTCGGGGCACGCGCTCGTCGGCTGGATGCTGCCGAACTCGGACGTCCTGCTCAAGGTGACGATCGTGCCGCGCACCAGCCTGGCGCTCGGATTCGCCCAGTACACGCCGAAGGAGCAGAAGCTGTACACGCGCGAGCAGCTGTTCGACAAGATGTGCATGGCGCTCGGTGGCCGGGCGGCCGAAAATCTCACCTTCAACCGGATCACCACCGGCGCCCAGAACGATCTCGAGAAGGTGACCAAAATGGCGTACGCACAGGTAAGGATCGATCATCGCCGGTTCGCTTCCGGTGCCTTCTCACGCTCACCGTGCCGCTCTCCCCTTATTGCAGATTAAATACTTCGGCATGAACAGCACGGTCGGGCCGATCGCGTTCGCCGAGGACAGCGACAACAGCCCGTACGCGGAGAAACCGTACTCGCAGGGGCTTGGTAATCTGATCGACTTCGAGGCGCGCAAGATGATCACCGAGGCGTACGAGCGGACCGAGCAGATACTGCGCGACAACGCGGACAAGCTGAACCGACTGGCCGAGGCGCTGCTCGAGCAGGAAACGCTCAACTACGACCAGGTGGTGGAGCTGATCGGCCCGCCCCAGTACGACGATGCCCGGCGCAAGATCGAACCGGTCGAGTTCGAGGACAGCCTGAAGCGGCTCGCCCAGAACGGCACGGAGGAAAAGTAAAGTAGACGGAAGGGAGGGAGCGGGGCAGGGGTGTAGTCTATGCGGGATAGCAAACAAAAAAAAAAACAAACAACACTGTGTATGGTTGGAAGCCGAACGCGCGCGGGTATGTTGCGTTGTAAATAAATTAATGATGCCTATTTACGTTCGCGGACAGTTGCATTGGCAGGGCAGGGGAACATGGTTTCACCAGCTTCTGCCTAGTCCAATGAAAGAACTAACGATTTCGATCACAATTCTAATGCTTATGACAATATTAATTGAAGAAAACACAAGGAAACAAATACGATAATATGAGCGAAAAGTAAGGTCAGGTGCATTTCGGTAGTTCGACAACTTGTGGCGTTCAAGTTCAAATCCATAATTCACCTAGAAGAACATGTGTGGAGTATTTTCTAACGCAAAAAGAAGAGCATTTTAGCAGTTCCCTTCCTAAGCACGTTCAAATTGACCGTTGGTCAAAGCACCGCGCGTCACAGGTGCGCAAAATTGACTGATTAATGTATAAAAATTGACAAACAAGCGGAGACGATTTCAACAAATATCGGAACCAGTTCCGAAGCATCGAAGCTTTAAAGAGAGAGATCCGTTCTTGCTGGTGTTTTTATTACACGTAACTATTACATTATGGTGTTATAGACTAGTGATGGGTGAAGTTGGCAAACATCTGGAGTCGGTTCCGATTCGACTCCGCCAATTTCGGAACCGACTCCGGAAGGTACTCCGTCCAGTATTATCCGGAGTCGTTCGGAATCGTCCGGAGTTCGGAGTCGCAGCTATCCGGAGTCGTCGGGAGCCATTCGGAGTAGTCCGGAATCGGTTGAAGTCGGCGACATCCGGAGTTGCCCCGAGTAGTACCTTAGAAACAATGGCCTGTATACGAAGCTTACGCAAAAAGTAAAAGACAAAAATTACTCCGGATAACTCTGGACTACTCCGACTCCCTGGTAGGTCCAGACAACTCTGGTCGACGCCGAACGACTCCGGACGTATCCGGGCGACTTCAGACAACTCCGACTCCGGGCGGAACTAGTGGTTTGGGCTTTACCGGATTTTAGCCAGAGTCGGATCGGAGTGGTAGATGCGCTCCAAAGAGCACATCACTATTATAGACTACAGGTGTCCCCCGAGTTACGACTGTATCTGGGACCGAAAAAATGTCCCAAACCAAGGCGTAAGTCGAAATAGTCGTATGTCGAATATCTGTGAATATATAGTTTATAACCGTTGTTGAGAAGTCGGAATCTGTGAAATCGAGTATTTTATTTAAAATAATGTACGATAATGTGTAAACGGCTTTTGGGGGAAAATTAATACGATATAGATATTCAAGTCGCCTATTCTTACTGCGAGGTAGGCGCTTCCTTCGATACCACATCTATCTGCGTCTGGATACGACTGGACATCATAGTAGCCGAATGATTCAGCCGAGAAGTTCTCTCTGGCGTGTTGTTCAACAGAATACTCCTTCCTGTCGTCATCGATATCTTCTTACCCGTCTTGCTTGCGCGTATTAACGGTTGGTTCAACTTCTCTTTATCACGAGCAAACACAATGTTTTTCAAATTCCTCTTCAGTTTCAAGCACACACCGATGTCAACGTTCAACGATGCACTGCCACGAGCCTATCTCAAACGCTTATTGAAATTCTGGAAGATTTTCCAATGCACTCATCTTCCTTCCCGAGGATTTCTTGGCGAATGTTTTTTTTTCGAGGACGTTCCACATTTCCTTCACCATGGTCTTCTCTTGTATAAATCCCAAGTACTCAACCGAGATGAAAAAAACCAGCAATGTCTTGGCCCTGGCGTCCATTTCCTCGAACTTGGCCACTTCACTAGCCTCTGCTGGCACATCCTTTACCACTGCGTCTTACACCTTCGAGGCTTTCAGAAATACTTCCACGCGAAACTTCCAGATGGTGTAGCCTGTTCCGGAAAACAGCAGGATTCTGTTAACAGCCAATTCTTTCTGCTTCTCTGGACTCATAACCTAGAGAGATCCGTTCTTGTTGGTGGTTTTATTAAAACTAACTTTTAAATTTTGCTGTTATAGACTACTGATATCTATCTTTGCATACAATCAGAATTGTTCGGAGTTACAGTCGGCCAGTATTAAGGAATGTCAGAGCACAAACATTTGATGCAATGTTCACTTGCTCCGTGGATTGTGCGCCATTCCCTTCTCAAAATGTTTGGAGTGTCAATGGAACCTCTTAACATACCGTCAACAAAAGGGATTCTGCAACATTCCGAATCATTCCGAACGGGTTCGTCCGAGCTAGCGATTCCACTTCTCCGGATTCGGAACCGTAATCAAACTAGCCGGAACCGTGGGTGCGCTCTAGGTGAACCCATCTCTACCCAGTACAGTGTGCTATGTTCACAAACCTGTCAGAAACATCAGATGATGATGCTATACGGCGGATGCCAGCCAGGCAACACAAGCGAATTCAAACACAGCTTCTATCGTTGAACTTTCGCTGACGTTGATTGCAGCGATTGAAGCTATTTGCGATAGACAAAATAGATTTATGTTCGATGGAAGAAAGGTTTTCCGTTAGTCAGGCCATGAGCTGGTGTGGATTACGACCCAGGGACTGGATTAAAGGAAGGAAAAGAGATGGCAAAAGAAACGGCCAGTACCTTTCTGAGCAGCACGAAACAGGGAAGATGTGTTCGAATTTTCTATTTTCTTTTTAAGATTTCAAGTTCGTTTTGTATGGAAGGAAGCAAAAATTAATGCAAAAAACAATAAATGTTGGAAATACTTTTGATCACGACCAACTGGAATTAGAGAGAGAGAGAGAGAGAGAGAGAGAGAGAGAGAGAGAGAGAGAGAGAGAGAGAGAGAGAGAGAGAGAGAGAGAGAGAGAGATGGCGTAAACAGCGACATGCTGGGTGTGTTCGATACACGCAAAAAAAAAACAACAAAAACCAAAATAAATTGCAATACAAAATGCCATTTCACATAAAAAAGCATGCAAAATCAACATGTCCTGCGTAAATTGTAGCATCTTTCATCGTTCAATATTCAAAAAGTTCAAAAAGTTGAAGCAACAAAAAACAAAAATACGCACGTGGAACGTCAAACCATTCGTTCGAGCGCTGGACCCGCGGCTGTCAACGCGCCGGCAGCCAAAGCTGTCAAACGAGGCGACCGCTCCAGGGCCGCATTATCCGTGCCAGCACAGTCGAGTCGGAGACACACGCACACTGCGCAGTGTGTGCTCGGGGAGATCGCGATACGGCAACGGGAAACCACGAATGCACAGCGAAGAGTAGTTTTCTTTTTGTTTCTTCCCTTCCTCTCTCCCCCCCACCCCACCACTCCACGCCGTCAAAAAAACTGTAGGCGCGGTGCGAAAAATCGTCGTCCGTGGTAAGCTGTCCCATCCCAGCCCTTCGCAGCGGTTGTGAAAAAGTGGAGAAAAAATACCGAACAAGAGAAAAACTCTCCTCCCCCGTAACGCTGCCACACACCGCAACGGATAGTGCCATTGTGTGGGTGTGCGTGACAAAGCAGCCGGAGGCAGCGGAAATAGAGGCGAACTGTGCGTGTGTGTGTGTGTGTGAGGCGGCGGCTCGTGTGTGTGTGTGTGTTTTTTTTTCCTGTGGCAAATTTCGGAGCTTTTCCCGAAACAAATTCGGACCACACTTCTTTTCAGCGCGTTGTGTGGAAAAACTTTAGAATCTCTATGTGCGTGCGTGTTGTGCTAGTTCCCCCGGCTCCCCTTATCCCCCATCCCGCAATTCCTGCTTCGTTACATCGCCGGCTGCGGAAAGCGTGAAGAGCGGCAGGAGAGGAAAAGGCAGGAAAAGCGTAAAAAAAACCGTCAGTCAGCGCTTTTTTCGCCATTTCCCGTGCTTCGCCTAGATCGAGAGCGGAAGCGAAAGAGAGAGAGAGAAAGAGAGGCCATTGTTAGAAGCCATGTTATTTATGCTGCTGCTGCTGCTGCTGCCGTTTTGATGCAATTGATTAGCCGGTGGTTTTGTTTTTTGTTTTCCTCTTCTGCAAAGTGGTGAGAAAAAAAAAGGCAGCCTGCAGAGCTTTTCCTCCGCGCAGCCGGTGTCCGGAGACGTTCGCCAACCTCCCCCCCCCCCCCCCCCCCTCCCATTTGCCTTGCGCACCCGTTGCGCATCTTCCGTGCGCGTTCCTCATCAGCACACCGTGTTCACACCTTGGTCGGTGTTTCTGTGGTCCGTGTGTGCGTGTGTGTGTGTGTGCGTGTATTTGCCGATGTGCCCGACAACGTAAAGGTGTGCGTGTGAAGATGTCCGGGCCTGTGTTTACACCAGCAAACAATTTTCCCTACCTTTGTGTGTGTGTGTGTGCGGTTGAGGACATTTTCTTTTCTCGTCGACGTGAGTGGTTCGATTTTTCTTACCGATCGATTTTGACCACCCCCCACCCCATTCCGATGGTGCAATTTTCCTAATACAATGCACATCGCACGTGGTGTGTGTGTGTGTGCGCGTGTTTAGTTTTTTTCTTTTTATCTTTTATTCACCCCCATCCCTTCTCGCCTTTTCTCCTCTACAAGCACGGTGGGGTGTTTTTTTTTTCTTCTTCTCCCGAACGACTTCACCATCACGTACACGTCCTGTCGTGGGCTTTTCCGGCATCCTCTACCTCTGCGTCTTTCTCTTTCCCTTCTTGGCCATCTTGCGCGCGTGTGTGTGTTTGTGTGTGTGAAAAGATTTTCTCTGGAATGTCCGTACACTACAGACACACAAGGAGGGGAAAACTGATTAAAAGATACAGAGAAAACGAGATAGAAACAGAGAGAAGCACTAGCAATTGCACTTGATAATTAGGTTTTGCTGCTTTTTTTTGCTATTAAATGATACAAAAAACCGTTATTAATTGACCCCGTTTCTCTTCTCTCTATATTGTTCGGGTAAATCAAAATTTAGCATGATAATGCCATATTTTCCAGTGACATCATTGTTTTATGTTGTATACTTTCCCTGTAGTGTACCCCCTGTTGGTGTCGGTGTTGGAAAACTCGACGTGCGTGCCCCCCGTGTGTAGTAACGGTTGAGCCACGTTCGTATTGCTCAAAGAAGAGAGAGAGAGAGAGAGAGAGAAACGAAAAAAAGGCGAGTTAAAAGATAATTGAAGAGAATTTTGATTCACCGGAAAAAAACGCCGCTAATCCACGTCAGCCCCTGCTTCATGCTGGCCATGCTGTGTGTGTGCGTTTGTAGCCGCCCGTTCCGGACCGTTGGGTGGCTCTACTACAATTCAGCGAAGAAGGAAAGACCCAAGGAAAATGGTGCAAAAGACGTCTCCTTTTCCAACACACACAACCAGGGATGGTGAAAATGGGTTTGGGCAATAGAGCGCTGACACGCAACGAACCACCTGCACCAGCGGGCGGTGGAAAATCAATGTGCAGCGCGAGGTGGTGCATTGTACGGTTTTCCACACCCGCTCGCTTGCTACGAACTCTGGAAATCGATGTCGTGTGGTGGCACTTCGGGGGCCGAATTATTATAGTCGTCGTCGTCGTCGTCGTCCTCTCGGCCCTTTCTGGGAACCATTTTCTTAAAACTCTCATGCACGCTCGCCGGAGTCGCTTCGGGATGACGTTTTCCATCGGAACAGCAAACGGTAGAGTGAGAGAAAGAGAGAGATAGAGAGAGATATATATAGAGAGAGAATGAAAGATGGAGAGAGAAGAAGATAAAGAGAGAGAAAGAAAGATGAGGAGAGAAGAAGATAAAGAGTGAGATAAAGAGAAAGATGGGGAGAGAAGAAGATAGAGAGAGAGAAAAAAAAAAGATAAAAAGAGAAAGCAGGAGAGCGAGAGAAAGAATGATGGGAAGAGAAGAAGATATAGAGAAAGATAGAGAGAGAGAAAGAAAGAGAGAAAAGAGAAAGAAAAAAGCAAGAAGGTGATAAAAGAGAGAAACAAGCAGAGAAAAAAAGAAGAAAAGAATAAGAAAAAAAGCGAAAAAGACAAAGAGAAAGAAAGACAGAAACAGAAAGAGACAATAAGAGAAAATGAGAAAGAAAGAAAAGCGAGAAAGAGAAAGAGAAAGAAAGAGAGAGAGAAAAAAAAAAGAAAAAGAGAAACATAAAAAAAACTAGAGACAAAAAGATTGAAAGAATAAGATAGAAAGATAACGAAAGAGAGAAAGAAATAGAAAGAGAGAAAGAAAAAGAAAGAGAGAAAGAACAATGAGGAGAGAAAGAACAATGAGGAGAGAAAGAACAAGAAAGAGAGAAAGAAAAAGAAAGAAAGAAATAGAGACAGAAACAGTAAAAGGAAGAAAAACAGAAAAAGAATAAGAAAGAGAGACAGATAAAGAAAAAGGAAGATAGACAGAAAAAGAAAAAGAAAGAGAGACAGAAAAGAAACAGAAACAGAAAAATAGAAAGAAAGAGAAACAGAAAGAGAGAGAGAGAAAAATAGAAAGAGAGAGAGAGAGAGAGAGAGAGAGAGAGAGAGAGAGAGAGAGAGAGAGAAGCTTTCGGGAAAGTTCCTTTTTTGGGATCTCAAAAAGCTGTTTTTCCTCCCTTTTCCCTTCCTTTTCCATCCCAAAAAATTGAAGGTCAGTCACCTGTTTTGGGTGTGTTTGTTTTCTACGCTAAACGTGATGTTGCATTCAAGTATCTCTTACAAGCAGAAAGTTTAGACTCCGAAAATTTTGTTCAAGGATGCGTTACTATTTGAATCCCTGTTAGAGTTTTTTTTCGTGACTAAAGCTGTTTCAGGACAGTTTAACATGTCATCGCGGACCCAATTGTTTGCGGTAGAATGTCAATTCAGCGTATATTGCAGCGTTCAACTCCATCCGAGCATCGCTGAAACGCTTTTGAAACTCATATTTACAACCAACGCGTGTTCCTTTTTCCCAGAACAAGCCTTGGGGATGCTTAGACTTCCCTCGCAGGTGGGTACCACTGTCTACGAGAAAAGCCACCCATGCATCCATTCAAATGGATGGCGATAAATCGAAATGTAACCATTTTTACGAACTCCACTCGACTTGGAACCTTTAGCACAACCATTTTCCACTCATCGCATGACACACCAAAACACCAAACAGAAAATGGCAATCGATTTTCCCTCGTGCCGATCGGGCGCGCTCTCCGGCGCTTTTATTTTTCCTCTCCTCGTGCTTACCACACACACACACGCACGCACGTTTGTGTCTGTGTGTGTGTTCTTGCTGCTTTCTCGGCTGTCGGCGGAGTTTCTCGGGTTTCCGTTGCGCCGTCGTCATCGTCGGTTTTCACGAGCCAGCAGCCAGCGGCAGCAGCTTGTCCCTCCAGTTCGCTATGTAGTGTGGTTCGGTTCACACGAAACCAGCACGGACCGCACGGGTGGTTTGTGTGTGTGTGTGTGTGTTGTTTGTTTCATTCCTCACATCCGTTTCGATCCCTTCCACCGCCCATACAGGTGCACAGCAGGTGGACAGAGAGTTGGTGGACGGAAGCCCAGAGACATTTTTCCGGGCAAAACAGATTAAAGCAAACCGTGCGCGTGTGTGTGTGTGTGTGTGTGTGCCACACAAACAATTTAAGTTGGAAGCGCCATTATAAGAAAAAAAATTGAAGAGTGAAAAAAAAACGGTTCAAAAGAAGTGATTGCAGCAAGAAGAAGAAGAAGAATCAGTGTGTTTGTGTGTGTTTTTTTGTATGTGAGTGTGTGCGGGTTTTCCGCCGCTGCGGACGATTCTAGCGAAAAGCTCTCGGGAAAAGCCTCCCAACAACAACAACAACAACAACAGTGAAAGGAAATCGTCTGTACACGCGTGTGTGTGTGTGTGTAGAGTGTCCTAAATATAGCCGCGCACTGTGTGTGCGCGCGTGTGCGAACCTCTGTGTGTATGTGCGCGTTGAGGAGACGCAGCCCCGCACCACAGCAGCGACCTCCGCGCCCACCACCCATCGCGAGCGAACGGGGGCAACAACACTGTTAGGCGCTCCTGCTCCTTCTACCCTTTTCCAGTAGCGTACACACACACGTGTAGACAGCAACAGCAGCCAGGATGTCGGGCGTGCGGGAAATACCGGCGGAGGACAGCATCAAGGTGGTGTGCCGCTTCCGCCCGCTCAACGACAGCGAGGAGCTTGCGGGCTCGAAGTTCGTCGTCAAGTTCCCGTCCGGGCCGGAGGAAAACTGTCTCTCGATCGGGGTAAGTAGGAGGAAAGGAGGGGTAGGTGAAAATGGGGATGACCTTCGGGGAGGAAATTTGGGAAGGTTGTGTGTCTGTGTGTGTGTGTGTGTGTCTTTGTCACTTGTTTTCGTATTACGCAACGACAAGAACGGGGAAAGCTTTTCCTTTTCCAGGGCTGTTAAGTCCATGCCGAGTGGTACGGGAAAAGCTTTACCAGTGAAGCGAAATGTGCAAAGCAGCCCCGCCGCCCGTAAAGGGCAGCCAAAAACAAAGCCCACCTCAAAATGGCGGAACGTACGCGAAACTATGAGCCAAACGGTAATAAAATGTGTGGCCTAAAAAGTGGAAAAATCAGCTGTAATGACATGTTTTTGCCTTTTTTTTTCTCCTGCCCGAAGCTTTCTACGTTTGATTTTTCCATTGTCTTTCGCTCAGCTATATTATCTCTCTCCCTCTCTTTCATTTGGGGTTTTTGGAGAAAAAAGAAACCCCCCATGCATGCCCCCCATGCAACAGAATGTTTGTGCAGTACGCGCAGGCCTCAACGACAGTCATTGCCATTGCTTTCTGTTTTTTTTGTGTGCGAGGGTTCGAATGGAAAAGTGGAAGAATGGAAAGCTTTTCCGATTTGCCACTGTTGCGGTGCATTAGGTAATTTCCCAGAATGTCTTTTGCAAATCGAAATGTGATTTTCCGATTTCTGTTTGCTGGTAGAGCCATCATGTGACCGGCCATTCCAACGTTCCGGCCATGCCTAAATGCTAGGAGGGAGTTTGGCAAACAAAAAAAAAACAAACGTTTGCGACCTTGAAAATTTGGGCTCTGCAAGTTTTGGCCCTATTTGGTACACATGCGCATGGGGACACGGGATGCAGTTATTTTTTTTGGTTTTGAAGAGATTTTGGGTTTTGGTTTTGGTTTGGAAGAGATATTGAACGTTAAAATACTGCTACAATTCGTGAAAAATATAACAAAAAAGGGACAACCATTGAAGGTGTGTATGTTTTGTTTAATTTTAAATCAGTCTGCTGTTTTAATTTTTTTTATTGTTATTATTTGGCTTAGTAGCGGCAGCGCAAGGCAAGCAAGCAAAAGAGACAAGGCAGCGCTTCAACAATCAATCCAGAGAGGGAAAATCAATTTTCTCCTCCCCATTTTCTTCGGCTGCAAGCAGGCGGCAGTGGGTGTGCTTTCTCCATCCTCCCGCGGCCGCAATCAACCACAACAGCACAGCAGCACACGCCCCCGGCCTGCCCACCATTCAACCGAGAGTACCACCATTCAACCGTGTGGAACCGAACCCAATAATAATAATAATAATTGCCCTTGCTCTGTGCTTGCTGCTGCCCCAATGCTGCTGATGGTACACCCCGTTTTGTTCGCTTCACGAGACACAAAACACACACCTTTTTGTGCACTGGATTTTCCTTACCTCTCTATTGATTGTAGTACTAGTATTAAGGGGATTCCAATCAGTTTGGGTGTACATTTGTTATATATTACCGTATATGTGTGGGGGTTAACACATATACGCCACACACACCTGACCTAGGGCTACAACACGCCATCGGGGGGCTTTGGAGAGAGAGAGAGAGAGAGAGAGAGAGAGAGAGAGAGAGAGAGAGAGAGAGAGAGAGAGAGAGAGAGAGAGAGAGAGAGAGAGAGAGAGAGAGAGAGAGAGAGAGAGAGAGAGAGCCGGGGACCCGAGATTGATCTTTTTTTTTCTATTCAATCATTTTTAAATAATCGATAAGTATGGGTGTGGAAAAACATTTCGAAATTAAACTGCATCAATATTGCTTTAAACTCAATGTGAGATTCTAACTCGAGTCCGCGCTGCTTGCATGCATGCACCCAACAAAGTGCGGCTCGTGCCGCTACCACTTCCACCACGGAGGCGTACCGTGATCGAGCGCGCTTAAAGGCGTACAGGTTCGTTTGCGTATAAAGATGCGTTTTTTTTGGTTTAAATCATTATTAATTAAATTCCGGCGCAACGCATCGCAGGTTTCAACCTACGATTCATCAAAACCGAAACATGCGTATTTGCTTGTGTGTGTGTGTGTGTGTGTGTGTGGGTGTATGTGTTGATTTAATGTTTTTTGCTCTCATTTACCACACCCTTCCCACACACAAACACACAGCGCGCGCTTGCGAATGAGTCACCAGAGTAAACAATTACCCCCATTGGCGCACAGCAAACCCCGTCCCCTTCTAAATAGTGTTTGTGTGTGTGTGTGTGTGTCTCCTTTTTGTTGTTGTGGTTGTTGCTAGTTCCTGGAGCTAGCGGTCATGCGTTGGCGTGCATTTAATGGCCGGCAGCATGCGGCCACCATCTTCGTCATCATCGTATGCGAAAGCTCGGCTTGCTGTTGCTTGTACCGTTGTACGCCTGCAGCACGGCACGGCACATAGCCTTTCTTCTCGCTTCCCACTCGCCGCTCCCTCTCGCCTACACCACCATATATGCTGCGCTGTGTGTAGAGTGGGACACTGTTAAGGTGGTGTTGTATTGCGGCACGTTGCCGCTGCCAGCGTTGGTTCCCCAGTGTGTACAGGATGCCCACATTTGGGGGAGTTTTTGGAGCGATGTGCAGCTAGACAAGGCACAACAGAAACCCTTTGCCGATGCCGATTAACCCTCCCGCTCGTGCGGTACTGAGTGGCCGTTTCTTGACACCTCGTTTATCAGCGCATCAGCCAGAAGAAGGTACCGAGTGACGTCAGGTTCGGCGGTTCGGGCCGCGAGACACGCGCGTGTCGGGGCTAGAAACGGAATGAGCGCATCCGACACCAGCCGCTGGCGGCGTCATGTGTTTTTAGTTAAATTCAAATTATGGTTAGCAGCCTACCAAAAAAAAAAAAAAAAAAGACACCCCACGTGGTGGAGGCAAAGAAGGTGAACGATTGGCAGACAGTAAGGAAGAGAAGCAGAGTTGATAAAAAAAGGAACGATGCCACTCACCAAAAAACTTACCCAACTTCAACTCTCCAGCAGCGTGTGCGTTGTGCTGAATCATCGTCCATCCCCCCGATCGACCAGTGGAATGGTGGTTGTGTGATGATCTCGCAACGATTCCTCTTATCCTCTTTCTTCTTCCACTTTGGGGCGTACGTACGCGGGGAGTCATCTTGTGCTGAATTTTATGATAGTTTTTTTTTTGTATTAGTTTTTCGTAGCTTCTTCTCGGAGAGCTGCAAAAAAAAAACCTACTGAGCCAAACCAGTGGAACCACACTGGAGGGGGGCTGCGTACATGAAAGTGTGTGCTTTTTGCCCCCGGCCCCCGTCCCTAGACCGACCGAGGGAGAGCGTGGCCAGCCTTTTGGACAACTGGTGCGGGCAGAAGGAAAGCTATAAATAAAAGCGCTCGAAACTTTCCGACTTGCGCCCGTGGTGGGGTTTTTTTTTTGCTTCTTTATCTTCATCCCCCTTTTGCTGTACCCTTCTTTCGTTGGTTAAATTGCTCGCTGCCTCTGTCGCTCCTCATAATGCTCGGGCAGCGGTGCACACCGGAAGCAAACCGCACTGAACCGTGGCGTGATTAGTGCTCTGGAAATATGTATGTGTGTATGTGTGTATGTGTGTGTTGTGCTTTTTTCTTCTTCTTTTGCTATATATTCGCTAACGTTTATTATAATATAATTTATACATACACCACTGCCTTAACTTCGAGCTCATATACCAACGGGCACATATACATCGCGTGGAGGGTTGCACGCTTCAGTGGGTCAGCTGGACTTTGCTTGCCGCTAACGGCGCGATGGAAAGTCTGACCAACTAAGGAGAAGAAGCAATAGAAGAGAAAAACCTTGCACACACGCGCGCAGACGAAAGCTCTAGAAATTTGGTTGTGTGTGAAAGGGAAGAAAACACCAATCTGCCAAGCCTGTCTTCACGGGCACGCAATACCCATTGCACAACAAATGAAATACAAGGCCCCATTGCCTTGTTAGTGTGGTGGCACACACTGCCAACTAAGACACACAGTTGCTGTACTGATCCTGTGTATCAAGATGGGCTTCTGAATGGATTGGAATGTCTATTCCAGCAGACGTTCTAATGTTTCGAGATGCTCCAAGGACCGCAGAGACTCTGCTGGTGTACATTGGAATTGAAAGCGAGAAGAAATAAGCTCTACAATGGCTTCCAAAGTTGGTCTGGAACAATGCTGCGGTGTTTCTCATACGCTAGAATTTATTAATAATAATCAAATTAGCTCAACAACTTAGACGACAGAAAGAATTAGATTTTTTTGTAATTTAAAGTTGCCTAGAGCGTCTCCAAAAAATAGCGTTCATAATTCTGGAAGACTGAAATCACATGCAAGGGCTTAGAATGCAACAGGAGATGTTTCTAATGCTTTTCTGGAATGGTGCCTAAACAACTGATGACCAGATTCTCTGGGTGGTTTGGATATTGTTTATTTTAAAGGTTTGAATATCTTTTCCAAAAATTGGGATACGCTTGGAAAATGGGCCAGCGCCTCAAACAATCATTCTATCAGCCATTTAGAAATGTATTTTTCAGGAAATATGTTTTGAGTGATATTCTCAAAATTACGCATCCCACCTTTGCATAACAGATGAAATAAAAGGTCTCCCATTGCCTTGTTGATGTGGTACTGTGGCATTCACTGCCAAGAAAAACACAGTTGCTGTACTGATCCTTTGTATTAAGATGAGCTTCTAAGTGGATTGGAATGTCTATTCCAGCAGACGTTCTAATGTGGGAAATACTCCAAGGACGCCAGCACATTGGAATTGAAATCGAGAATGAGTAGGCTCTACAATGGCTTTCAAAGTTGGTCTGGAACAATGCTGCGGTGTTACTGATACGCTGGAATTTAATAATATTTATTAAATTAGCTCAATAACTTAAAAGGTGGAAAGAATTCGTTTTTTTTCAATTTTAAGTTGCCTAGAACGTTTCCAAATGTTGTTTCTATAATTCTGGCAGACTGAAATCACATGTAAGGGCTTAGAATGCAACAGATGTTTCTAATGCTTCTCTGGAATGGTTCCTAAACGTCTGACAATCAGCATCTGTGGATGGTTTGGACATTGGCTGTTTTTTAAAAGTTTGAATCTCTATTCCAAAAATTGGGATACGCTTCGAAAATGGGCTAGTGTCTCAAACATTCATTCTATCAGCCATTTATAAATGTATTTTACAGAAAATTCCTTTTGAGAGACTTTTGAGAGACACTGACAACTAAGACACATAGTTTCTTTACTGATCCTGTGTATTAAGAAGGGCTTTGGAGTGGATTGGAATGCCTATTTCAGCAGACGTTCTAATGTGTATAAATGCTCCAAGGACGCCAGAGACTCTCTGCTGGTGTACATTGCAAATGAAACCGAAAAGCAGTGGGCTCTAAAGTTGGTCTGGAACAATACTGCAATGTTTCTTATACGCTGGAATTTAATCGCAATAATCAAAGTAGGTCGATAACTTAGAAGACAGAAATAATTGGATTTTTTTTTATTTCAAGTTGCCTAGAACTTCTCCAAAATTTTGCTTCCATAATTTTGGCAGACTGAAATCACATGCAAGGGCTTAGAATGCAACAGGAGATATTTCTAATGTGTCTCTGGAATGGTGCCTAAACGTCTGACAATCAGCATCTGTGGATGGTTTGGACATTGACTGTTTTTTAAAGGTTTGAATCTCTATTCCAAAAATTGGGATACGCTTGTAAAATGGGCTAGTGCCTCAAACATTCATTCTATCAGCCACTTATTAATGTATTGTTCAGAAAATTTCTTTTAAGTGACTTTTTGTCCTGAAAATTACTTTTTGAAAGACATCTTACTCACTAGAACATCGGAATGATACAAATTACTAGCTCAGTAGTCGTACCCTTTTTTACGCACAGATCTTGCGTCAGATTAACCGTAACGCAGCTCAATGCTGTAAAAAAGACCATTAAAGTATAGTGCACGCCGAGCATATACGGGAGGGCCTGGTAGCGAACAAAACGACTGCTCCAAGCTCCCGCAATTCCACCCGGAGCGGCCGAGTGATATCGATTTTATGTACCGCTCATTAGCTGCGCACACCTCAACCATCACCCGCGCACCGGTGCTCGTGTGGCGTACGTGTATGATTGCAATGAGATCATCAGCACTGCCGTTGTTAGAATGCTAAAAGAAGCCTGCATGTTGTTCGCTTGCCACGGGAAAAAGAAGAAAAACAAAACACACACACACACGCCCGACAGAGAAAGAAGAGCCGAAATGGGTTCAAATTTCTCTTCACACAATTCCTCTATCACTGGTACCGATCCTGTCCCCACCCTTCGCCAAAAGTCAAAAGTGACAAGTTAGATAGAAGGTTACAAAGGTTGGTGAATCGTACATTTGCGCTTCACTTTAGCATGGAGTGTGTAGCATGTTTGCTCATCTGCGCCAACAATCTTCGCCGCCACATAGGGTATCATGTGGATTACCCTATTTCTATCTCTCTCTCTCTCTCTCGCCCATTATAAACCTCATCGTCTCGAGCGAATTGTTTGTGTGCTCTGATTCGGCGGCGGCGTTGCCTCTTCACTATCTGTTTTGCCAACCTACTCTCTCTCTCTCTCTCCTCGGCAGGGCTGTGGCGAGTGTGTTTATTTTAAAAGGCATGACGAATCGCGGCAGCATATCCGCGCGGATGCGTCTTGTCTCACACAGCGATTGCGTGTGACGTTCGTTTTGCTCATCCCAAACCCCCTGAGGGGAGCAGCGTTGCTCCAATATATGATCATCGCCGTGCGGCTAAAGCATTTCCGGACGTCGAGGAACGTTGCGAGGCTTTTTTTCTTTGGGGAATGTTGTTGGGCTTTAGTGCATTTGATAACTTCAACTTGAAAGATGCTCTAACATCAACAATCATCGTTGTAGAGATAATTCGATACGTCACGACACTAACCACCTTCTCTCTCCCACACGCAGGGCAAGGTGTACCTGTTCGACAAAGTGTTCAAGCCGAACGCGACACAGGAGAAGGTGTACAATGAGGCGGCGAAATCGATCGTGTCGGACGTGCTGGCCGGCTACAACGGCACGATCTTCGCCTACGGCCAAACGTCGTCCGGCAAGACGCACACGATGGAGGGCGTGATCGGCGACCCGGCCAAGCAGGGCATCATACCGCGCATCGTGAACGACATCTTCAACCACATCTACACGATGGAGATGAACATCGAGTTCCACATCAAGGTGTCGTACTACGAGATCTACATGGACAAGATCCGCGACCTGCTGGACGTGTCCAAGGTCAACCTGAGCGTGCACGAGGATAAGAACCGGGTGCCGTACGTGAAGGGTGCGTCCGAGCGGTTCGTCTCGAGCCCGGAGGAGGTGTTCGAGGTGATCGAGGAGGGCAAATCGAACCGGCACATCGCGGTGACGAACATGAACGAGCACTCGTCCCGCTCCCACTCGGTCTTTCTGATCAACGTCAAGCAGGAGAACATGGAGAACGAGAAGAAGCTGTCCGGCAAGCTGTACCTGGTCGATCTGGCCGGCTCGGAGAAGGTGTCGAAGACCGGCGCGGAGGGCACGGTGCTGGACGAGGCGAAGAACATCAACAAATCGCTGTCCGCGCTCGGCAACGTCATCTCGGCGCTGGCGGACGGCAACAAGACCCACATCCCGTACCGCGACTCGAAGCTGACCCGCATCCTGCAGGAGTCGCTCGGTGGCAATGCGCGCACCACGATCGTCATCTGCTGCTCGCCCGCCAGCTTCAACGAGTCGGAAACGAAGTCGACGCTCGATTTCGGCCGCAGGTAATGTTGTGTGCGTGCGCTGCTTTAATATTCATCTTTTTAATGTGTCTTTTTTTGGTTTCATTATCCCCTCAACCACAGAGCCAAGACGGTGAAGAACGTGGTGTGCGTGAACGAGGAGCTGACCGCGGAGGAGTGGAAGCGGCGGTACGAGCGGGAGAAGGAGAAGAACACGAAGCTGAAGGGCAAGATCGAGAAGCTCGAGGCGGAGCTGGCCCGGTGGCGGGCGGGCGAAACGGTCAACGTGGAGGAGCAGCTCGACCTGCAGCAGGACGCGATGGAGGCGAGCACGCCGAACGTGGAGGTGCTGCTTGCCCAGCCGGCCGATCTGCCGGTGCCGGCGACACCGGGCGGCGGCGGCCTGCCCCTGTCCGCCGAGCGCGACACGCTCGAGGTGGAGCGGGAGCGCCTGTACCAGCAGCTGGACGAGAAGGACGAGGAGATCAACCAGCAGTCGCAGTACGTGGAGAAGCTGAAGGAGCAGATCATCGACCAGGAGGAGCTGATCGCGAACACGCGCCGCGACTACGAGAACCTCCAGTCGGAGATGACGCGCATCCAGCAGGAGAACGAGAACGCGAAGGAGGAGGTGAAGGAGGTGCTGCAGGCGCTCGAGGAGCTCGCGGTCAACTACGACCAGAAGTCGCAGGAGATCGAGCTGAAGAACAAGGAGATCGACATGGTGAACGACGAGCTGCTGCAGAAGCAGACCACGCTGAACAGCGTCCAGTCGGAGCTGCAGCAGCTGAAGGACATGTCGTCCCATCAGAAGAAGCGCATCAACGAGATGCTGACCAACCTGCTGCGCGACCTGTCCGAGGTCGGGCAGGCGCTCGCCGCCGACCAGAACGAGATGAAGATGAACGTGGAGGCGTCGGCGGGCAAGGTCGAGGAGGAGTTCACCGTCGCCCGGCTGTACATCAGCAAGATGAAGTCGGAGGCGAAGAACCTGTCCGCCCGGTGCGCCAACCTCGAGACGCTGCAGCAGGACACCTGCCGGAAGGTGGGCGACTACGAGAAGGATCTGAGCGAGTGCCGGCTGCTGATCTCGCAGCACGAGGCGCGCATGAAGTCGCTGCAGGAGTCGATGCGCGAGGCGGAGAACAAGAAGCGCACGCTCGAGGAGAACATCGACGCGCTGCGGGAGGAGTGCGCCAAGCTGAAGGCGGCCGAGCAGGTGTCGGCGGTGAACGCGGAGGAGAAGCAGCGGGCCGACCAGCTGAAGGTGGCGTTCGAGAGCCAGATGGACCAGCTGCGCGACGTCCACACCAAGCAGGTGTCGGCGCTGCGCGACGAAATCTCCGAAAAGCAGGAGCTGATCAACGAACTGAAGGAGTAAGTGGGGGGTGTGGAGAAGCTGCTTTGTCCTGTGGGGGTGTGTGTGCGAGCGTATTGCTAATGATTCTTTTTTTTTTCTTTCTTTTTTTTGTATTGCAGCACCAACCAAAAGCTGACGCTTGCCCACCAGCAGATGACGGCGGACTACGAGAAGCTGAAGCAGGAGGAGCAGGAAAAGTCGGCCAAGCTGCAGACGCTTATGTCAGTATCACCCTTCCCAGACTCGCTACTATTAACACCGCCACAGCATACTACTACTACTACTACCACTACCTTCCACAACCATCATCCATCTAACCTCGATTCGAACAAGCTCCTAGAACAGCAACAGTATCACGAAAAGCAGCAGCACGACTGGCTAGCGCTGGAGGCGGACCCACTGTCCGCCAAGCGCCGGACGCCCCTCGACTACCAGTCGGGGCTGGCGTCACCCGCCTCCAGCGTGGAGCTCGTGCGCCTACTGCAGGCCGTCCTCAGTGAGGGCGAACAGCAGCACCAGCAGCCGTGCAAGCTAGCGTCTCCCGTCGGTCAGCGGCTGTCGAAGCGCGACAAGAACCGGGCGAACGAGGAAAACGCCAAACTGACACCGTCCTCGACACCGGAACGGCACCACCAACAACAGCAGCAGCAGCCGCCCGCCCGCAAGCGTGCCACCAAATCGCGCCGGGTGCTGAACCTGCGGGCGAAGCGGGACGATGAGCGGGAAACGCCCGGCCTGGCGGCGGCCGTTGCACCGCCCGTGAAGCATCGGTGCCGCTCGGCCGACTCCTCCCCAGCACCGTGCGTCGCCGGCACCGAGCTGGAGGGGGTGTGCGGGTGGCCCGGCCGGCTGATCAGCTCGCTGCTGCCGAAGGGCATGCCGACGCTGCAGCTCCATCTGCTCATCTCCCTCACGATGGTGCTGCTAACGCACCGCTGCCCGCAGTTTATGCTGGTGCTGTAAAACAATCCACCCACGGGACTACCCCATTCTCCTTCCCCCCTCTCTTTCGTTTTTTTCTGTGCGTGTGGCAATGGTATCTCCTACTCACTGTGTAATGGTGTGGCAAGTTGATATCGTTTTTTTTGCGTTTCGGTCCAATTGTTTTGTATAAAGTTTTAGAGCAAAACGAAGCTTTCTTGGCAGAAAAGCGAAACGCTCAGTATTAGAGTTGCAAAAAAAAAGCTCCTCTTTTTGGCTTATCCCGCCCATAGCGATAACGGCGATAACGCATCTCAGAGAAGCTCAAAACTCAAGCGCTGCACATTGCGACGCGGTTTGGCGTGATTTATTGTTAGCATTTCCATCCTTCCGGAGCATCTCTTCTTCTTTCTTATGTTTTTCATCATGACAGGAAAATGAAGATTTTTTCCGCATCGAATCTTCTCATCCTTTGACCTGGAGACGCACGCTCTCTCGCGCGCGCGCAAACCGTCTCGTTACTGTGTGTTGTTAGTTCTGGTAGTTACGATCCGACCGACCCGCCTGTGGCTGGTGGGGCAGATATGGTGGAAGCGCTTACGTTCACGTTTCCCTTTCCCACCGCCCACGGTGGGTGGCAGGATCGACGATAAGTTAGATTACGCCCTAGTTAAATGTTGTTGACTAATATGTAGAGCTACTAGCACCACCGGACCACTCCCAGGCACGCAAAAAGTCGGTGCCGGTCGGCGGTGGTTGTACGATAAATGCTGTAGAAGAAAAAAATGCTGCTCCTTTTGCGCTCCCAAAATCTCCACCCCCAAAAAAAAGGCCTTTTTGCTTCTGTGATACCAAAAACAAACCCCCCCCCCCCCCCCCTCAGTCCCTCAGTCATAATAGTATTATAGAGCAGCGACGATGTGGTACGAACAGTTGAGAGTGGTGGGGAAGACTTCTTCTTCTCTAAAAAAATTAAAGATTGTGTAAGATTAAATCAGGGGGACACACACTTTATCTTATCGTTCGAAGAAGAGCAAGAAAAAAACTAAGTTCGATTAGCATATCTACCGGTTTGCGCAGTCACTTTTGCTGCATTGTTACGTCACGAATGTGTGTGTGTGTTTTTTTTTTCAAACAATTTTTATGTGTGTGCGTGTATAAATTTCCGTTTTGCATTGTACGTTAAGCTTGCCGCTAAGCCCACTGCCTCTCGAAGCGGTGGAAGGATTTACGTTAGGTTTTAGCTTTTAGTTTGCAGACTATTTTCTGTATCCCGCACCATCATCGTTCGTGGTGGTGGTGAGGTAGTAGGGTAAGCGTTTGCTGATGGGTGTGTGCAATACGGTGGGCCACAGCCAGTGCTGCAAAATATCACTGTCAATGTCATAAAAACAATCGGACTGAAACAAAATGTCATGTCAGTGTCACGTACTCAATTGTGATAATCAGAGGCTGATACTCAGCAACATTGATACAGATTGGTGTGATCAATGCAATGCTTCGTGACATTTTTGCGACCAACGCTTGGTCAGTCATTATGTCATGACTTTTTTATTTACTGAGATCAGTTCCGCAAAACGTCACTGACATAGTCATGACAAATTTCGGCTGACATAAAATCTCATCTCTGATCATCTCAGCTGTGTACGTGAGCTGATTTGAGCTTCGTTGCAGTCATGAGTGTTGGTGACTGGAAGCACTGCTCTCAGTCAGAAAAAGTCATGATTATTAAGCTCAAAATGTCAGTCAGAGTATTACGTTGGACTCAAACATTCGCATGTCGCAGTCATGACACACTTTTATTGAGTATCAGCAATGAGCATCAAGCTACCGCGGATATGTTCATTGTTTCCTATGTTTATTTTCTCGCGATGATCATGACATTTTGCAGCACCGGTCACAGCTCTGCTGGCGGTGTGGCACACACTATAGGGTTTATAGGGAAGCGGCCCTCATCAGCCCAAGGAACTTCGCCTGCGCGGCGTGGCAATATTGAACGAGCTGTGATAAAGATAACGCAAGAGAGAGAGCAAACGCAAGTAGTGCATTAGGTTTTCGATTAGCGATTGCTTTTGTGTTAGCAATACAATGCCCCCCTCCGCCCCCCTTAGGCTGCCACTCCTGTTTCGCGTGCTCCAACGCTTCCCCAAATAAGCCCGATAGGAGATCACACTCTTGATAGGCGATGAAGACGACGCACAGAATCCGATGAAGAAGGTTCGAATCATTCGCGAACGCGCCGGTAAAAACATCCACAGACACACACACACACACATAGACACATACATGAGCCCACTAAACGTGCCCAATTTTCTTGATATGTGTTTTCGTTCTATCGCGCTAGCCATCTCCCTTTGGTCCCCTTCGCTTTCGAGATGTGCGTTTTGGATATTTTTTTTTTTTGTAGTAATTTTAAATTGTATCTCCCCCTCTCTCCCTACTTCGAGCATTTTCGTTGTGCTGATGTGTGTACATTCCGATTAGGTGTTAAGCTTTTACAACGTATTATTGATTATCCGTTGCTAACTTTATTGTATTGTTGTCACTTTTTGTTGTTATTTTTTTCTCCTTTACCTTTAACTCATTAACTTTAAACTCATCCATAATTTTGCAGGTCGCCCCTCCCGCCAAGTTGTTTCACTGTCTCGTTTTGTTTTGTTGTAGTGTTTTAGCCCAGTTTTTCTTTCACAATTTTTGTTTTCAGCTTTTCTCTTCCCCCCATGTATGTCGCGCTACCATTACGCTGGTTGCGCCGCCGAAGACGTGGCGGCAGTGGGGGCTGATATTTCTGTATTTTAAAAGAGCAAAAAAATACCCTAATTAACCAAAAACATTGAACGCCCCGCTAAGCGCCGAAAAGCCGAAGCCCACCCACCCCTGGAGCCGAAGAGAAGGCCGGTTTGCGCGTGATTCGTGTGTCGGTTGTGGCGTTTTTTTTTCTTCTCTTTTTTTTGTAACGGGACTGTCACACCACCAAATCGATGGATTGGTTAGGGCACATTTTTTGTTTTGTTTTTAACAAAAGACTTCAACAGACACTTTCCCAGGACGGCCCAGGAAAGTAAGGGTAGGAATGAAGAAGCATTGTAGCGAAAAGAGAGCAAAAAGAAGAAGAAGAAGAAGACAGTTAGAGAGCAGAGTACGAAGGTGTCCAGACCGCGACCCCAGACACATCGGCCGCATATCTAGTGCTTCCAGGCCTTCCAGGTTCCTCTGGCGCGGTCCTCAGCAGCGTCCGTCCAGAATGGCGTGACCAGTGATCCAGGCTTCGGGGCGGGCGAGTGCGTGCGTGCGTGCGTTTCTGTTCTGATTTTTAGGTATTTCTAGGTTTGCTCCGGCGGGACTGCTGCGCTTCCTCCGCGCACTGCTTACGGCGAGCAAGCGTGCGCGTGCGATTCGGCGTGCCAGGTTGCTGTGCTACGATGTTGCGATGTTACTGGGAGCTCAGCGAATCAGATGGATGGCGGCACTAACCTTTCCCATACCTTCCGACCCATCTTGAAATCTTCGATAAGAGAAACACGAAACACAAAAGCGAAATGAGAACATATATGAGCGTATTGTATCGCGTCGAAATCCGTTTTTGCCGGTAAGCCAGGATCGACCATTAAGACTTCGGAAGCGGTAGGCTCTAGCAAATATCTAGACAGACTGACTAGGAGCTAGGATGCATCTAGGCTTGCAGTCGTTAGGGATACTTTTACGAAAGAGAGCGAGAGAGAGGAATAGAGAGAGAGAGAGAGAAGTTTGACTGCGTTAGTATCTATTAACAACCACCACGACCAGATGCGACCATGCGGCTTGCTGGGGTTGCGGGCATAAAGAGGAAAGGGCTTCCCGGGCTGCGACGTCTCCGGCTGTAAGCGACGAACTTTTTTGTTTGTTTTTTGCCTTTGTAAAGCAGTGTACAGTAAACAAACAAGCAAAAACAAAAAAAAACCTGCCCCTCCCCGCACACCACCACCCCATCCGCCTTGGTAGATGTTTTATGTTTCAGTTCCATCTCTTCCGTTCTGTATTATGCCTGAACAGTTTTTTGTTGTTCTTTTTTTTCTCTCTCTCTCTGTACTACTGAAACTCTCATACTACCATCCTATATATATGTACTCCTTTTTGCGTTTGAAATGTACACACTCTCTCTCTCTCTCGCTCTCGCTCTCTTTAGTTCAGCTTTCTAACGAAAATAAAGGATACGGATACGTACGAACAGAGCACGCACTATAAACATGCACCCCAAAATAACTCTAACAGACTTAATTGTGCACACACACCACAAAAACCCCCACAGACACACATACACAGCTATATAACTTAAACACACACACACACATATCATACGGAGAGAATGTTCGGGCTGCTATATCTGCGCGCGTAGACAACGACCAGCTATCGCAAATCACTAACGCCGCGCACACAATCCACGCGAAGGCAGGCAGCGCAAGGGGTCAGCTAATACAGGACAATAATCGGGTGTGAAACCGGATGGGGCCAGAAGACGCCCTTGCTAAAGAGAATTCCTTTTTTCCATAAATTATGCCGCGCTTGCTTCCGCTTTTGCAGTGCCGGGTCGATTTGTGTAGGCAATCGAATGCAAGCGCAGTTACGCTAGAATTAAGCATTTGACTGGGCAGATGATGCCCACACAGTAATGTGTCCCCCCTCCCCCCGTACTGGACGCAGGGAAGGTGCTGTAGTGAAAATGAGAAGAAAAAAAAACAAAAATTGCCCGTGTGGCTTTGTGTGTACAGTAAAGGAAGAGGAGAGAAGAAATTCAGAAAATCAAAAAGAAAAACAAACCAAATATGTTATGTACAGTTTATAAGCTAAGAGAGATGATCATATATATATATATACAGATATTTATATATACATACGTATAATGCAGAACCTGGCAAGAGAGAAGGCTAATCGGAATGTGAAACAACAACAAAAAGTGTAAATGTATGTTTTTTTTTTGCTGGAACTAAACGAAAAACAAAACCAAAGATGTTGTCAACGTTACCGTGCTGCGCGCTAGGCAGGTGGAGAGCAACACTGTAATCGTAATGCGAGGAAGAGATAGGGAGCGATAGATCGGCAGCGGAAGCGAAGCATGAAAACACGTATGAAACAACCAAGCAAAAACCGAGTTAATTAAACGTAAAAAGACACGAATCTGTACGCAAACTCTGTTCTCATTTCGTTTTACGTTATCGATTATCGTTGATTTTTACGTTACACGGCTAGAGTTTAGTGCGCGCTCGTATCTTCCTTACTAACCGCGGGATTATGTGTCTCGCTGTGGTTTTGTTTTTGTTTACTCTTGCAGGCTTACCGACGAGCGACGCGAACAGGCCCGCAAGGATCTCAAGGGGCTGGAGGATACGGTGGCCAAGGAGCTCCAGTCGCTGCACGCGCTGCGCAAGCTGTTCGTGCTCGACCTGCAGGTACGCGTGGTGTTGCGCGCGCGCGTGTGTTGCTGGTTTGATTGTATCTCATCCCTTTTGTCTTCCCCTTGCACAGGCCCGCATCAAGAAGTCGCTCAACTCGGAGGACACCGAGGACGACGGCGGCTCGCTCGCCCAGAAGCAGAAGATTTCCTTCCTCGAGAACAACCTCGAGCAGCTGACGAAGGTGCACAAGCAGCTCGTGCGGGATAATGCGGACCTGCGGTGCGAGCTGCCCAAGCTCGAGAAGCGCCTGCGGACCACGGTCGAGCGGGTGAAGGCGCTCGAGACGGCGCTGAAGGAGGCGAAGGAGGGTGCGATGCGCGACCGGAAGCGCTACCAGTACGAGGTGGACCGCATCAAGGAGGCGGTGCGCCAGAAGAATTTGGCCCGCCGCGGACCGCAAGCACAAATCGGTAAGCCAGCCGCCAGGGGGCCCTACTCGGAAGCGCTTTTTGGGTGGAAAATTAATGCTTCGTTTTTGTTTTCCATTCGCAGCTAAACCTATTCGAGCCGGCCAGGGGCAATATCTGTTCAAGAGTGGCGGTACGGGCGCGGCCACCACGGCACCGGGCGGCGGCACCGCCATCACGCCGAAGGCAATGGCGGACGAGAAGCGAAAGTCCCAGATTAAGGGTAACTATGTTCGCAGCCACGGGCGGAGAGGGAGCGCCATTATTCATACCTTCTTTTCCTTTTTGCTATTTTCAATTTTTTTTTGGTTTTAGACATGGACAGTTGAATGCATTTTGGCGAGTAGCGAACAAAATGCGCGGCGGGTGGTTAAGTAGTAGTGGATAGAAGCGTCAAATGATGGAGCGAAAGCAGCAAATGCACCAACAACAACAGCAACAACAGCAAATGCCGCTGCGGAAGAACTAGAGACGGAGAAGAAAGAGACACACACAGATTCATTACACAAAATCGTGCAAAACCCGACAATGAAAAAAAAACCGGTATCTAGGAAGCTATTACAACGTGCGACAGGAAAGCAGGCCCCCTCCCTCGCCCCACGAAAGCTCATTTATAGACATACTTACAGACACACACACACACACTATGAAATCACCGTTCGGCTCTTTCTCTCTTGCTCTCTCGCGTGTCCCGGTCCCACATTTAAGTAGGTTTGAAATTTATGCTCAATCCCCTCTTCCCCTTTTATTTTTCATGGCGTTTAATAAACAACACCACCCACCCCAACATAGAGACAGAATAGCGAAATTGTAAAGATATCTACTATTATGTTCTGTATGCGTACTACATTATTAATATTATTATTATTGTATTTTTATTATTCTTATTCTTATTCTTATACCTTAATAACGTAATTTTTTGTCATTCGTTTAAGCCAGTAGCAAAAAGAGAAGAGCAATGTGTAAGACAGAAAAAGAAAGAAGGAGAGAGAGAGAGAGAGAGAGAAGAAAGGAAGCAGAGTAGCAACAAACATACATACACACATACATACACTACACCGGTTAACAGAATGAGATAATTAGAATGAGTGTGGACAGGGAAGGAACACAACAGGGCTCGCGCCTAGGTAAACGGCAAAGGCTTGTGAGACGATTACAAAAAAAACTGAGTGGGCTATAAACAGGAAGGTGGAGAAGTAAATATTGTGCTTATCGCTTTGAGTAAGTTTAAAAACAGAAAAGAAAACGAGGAAGACGAGAAAAAAAGTAAACAGAAAACCACTTTATAACAATTTAACGCTAACTATACTTGTGATGGCAGCCAATATATACTGCGCGCTACTACGATAGGATGGGAGCAGGCAGGGGGAAGAGGGGGTTTAGTTTTTGTTTGGAGAGAAAGTGCAATAGGATATCGTGAATCATTCCTCCTTATTTACGTTCTTTTTTTTCTTCTTCTTAAATATATCTATCTCTCCCGCACGCATGCATACGTACACACGGCCACTAATTCACACAAAACAGTTCACCTTTTTGTTTGTGATCTCGTTCAGTCAATGGTATGCTCTAGTTAAAAACAAAAACCACATGCTCTTGCCGGTAAATGGAAACAAAAAAAATTGAACAAAAAGTGAAGCATAATTACAGCGAGAAGGCCAGATAGAGAGAGAGAGAGACTGGAGGGAATTCAGATTGAGAGAAAGTGCGTTAGAAAACAGAGTATATAAGGTGGAGGGCGGTAAACTAATTGAAGCAAAGCATGCCCTTCGAGGCGTCTCCATTTCTTCTCCAGATATAGACACACACATACACACACATCCAACAGCTCTTAAATGGACGGTCCATTTTAGGGTGAAAAACGCTAAACCGGAAGTGAGAGAATGCCGCCTTGGTTGTATCTCACTTTTCCCAGCGTGTGTTTGTGTGTGTGTGTGTATTGAGCTGAGTGTTTTTTTATCCTTTTAACACCGATCAATGTCTTGTTGTGTCGCTTCGCAAACGGAAAACAAAACCCGGCGCGCTCTGTCTAAGATGTTTGCACGAGGAGTGCGGGGCTAATATATGGGCTAAAGTGGGCTAAAATCTAGGGAGTAACAAAGAAATTTGAAAGTTAGAAAAAATTGACTTAACACACACACACACATACATTTATATCTTCTACATACAGACCACAATCAGTCTGGTCGTGTGGTGTGGGTGGTGCTTCGAATCGATTAAAAAGATTTACAACAAAAAAAAAGCCGGGGAGAAAAATGGAGGCAACCCCCATCCTACTCATACCCCCCCCCCCCCCTCCTCCTGAAGGCGATGGATATGATCCATTCCCGAGGGGAGGTTGTGGGTGGGCTTGGAAATTCAGAAAGAAAATCCCTGTGCGCGTTTGGGTGCTTATAGAATGCAGCAGAGAGAGAGAGAGAGAGAGAGAGAGAGAGAGGGAGAGAGAGAGAGAGAGAGAGAGAGAGAGAGAGAGAGAGAGAGAGAAACCAAGTGAGAAGAAAAACAGGAAAAATCAACAACACAAACACATACACACACACACACACATGTCATGTAATCACACACGCTTTTCAAGCCGTTGCTGCTGCCGCCGCCGCCGACGCCCAGCATCCCCAAAATTATTCAGGCCCGCGCCCAGACGAGGTCGAACGGTTTTTGTGTGGGCAGGAGGAGGGGGTAAAGAGAACGGGGGGGAGGGGGGAGGGGGGGAAGGATTGGCCTGCGATAAATTGCGCTAATAAACCTTATTCTAACATTGCAACACATGATGTAGCTCCAGAACCATCCCCCCCCTCGCCCCCATCCTCTCGCTCGAGTCTTTGTCCGGGGCCTCCAATCGTCTCGATCGCCCGACCGCTCCCTGGACTTTTTGAATTGCTGCTTATTTTAGTGATCAAACAAAAATATACAACTGATGGTAAAACAAGACAAAAAAAAAGGCAAGCCAACCAGCCGTGTATGTTTTATGTCGCCTTTGTTAAGTTTGCCGTGGAAAAGCATGCTCTTTCCCGAATCTTGATGACATTTCGGAGCCGTACTTTGAGCAACTCCACTAACTCACCCCATTATCAATCGCTCCATTAAAGTGTAGCATTTGGCGCCTACACTGTTCTCCATTCGATGGGAACAACCCCCCTGTAAACCACCCCAAACGAGCAAGCGGAAGGGAGATCCCAAGTTCCTGGAACTCCAGCGCGTGCAGTATTCCAGCCCGTGAAACATTTCGCGCTTGAAACGTTTCAACAATGTTTGAAACGAAATCTAACTCAGCAAAAGCTCAGCCCGCACGCGTGTGCTTGCTCAGCCAGCGGTGCATGTGTCAAAACCGGTAAGCTTCCGAAAAATAGGGGTTGAAGCTGTCACTCCAGCCGGGGCAGCCGGCAGTTTTGGTTTTGCCAGTTGAATTGGCGTTCGGCACGAAAGTTGCGGTGAAAAATGATTATAAAAAATTCAAAAAAAAATCCATTAAATAAATTCCCTAAAATCGATTGCCGATTGCGGGGTGAAATTTCCTCGAATCCAACAAAAAAAGGGCAGGAAAAGCTCGCCCTTCTGTGTTTTGTAGGAGGTGCTTGCTCACACAGCTCAAGCTTTCCAGCCCCTCGGATCGGATCGGATCGGAATCGTTCCGGACGCGCACCGCAGGAACCATTTGTCCAGCAGCGACGGGCAGCGAACACCACTACTATACGTGAGGTGTCACTAGATTACGGATGTGGATTTCGACTTCCCGAGTCACGGCCAATATCGTACGAATAATTTCTACCATTAAAAAAAAAATCCTACTCTCTTCCCTCTTAGTCACACCGTTTTTTGTTGTGTAGGGTCTCGTGCGTGCGTGCGTGTGTGTGCGTGTTGTGAATGGGTGTTGCTTTTTTTTTGGTTAATGGGGTAGAAGAGGCAAGCTTCCTACGTTGCTAATTCGTCGCTATCAATAGTTGAATGGTACGTTGGCCGCTTTTAGGGATCCCAGCCTGTGTGTGTGTGTGTGTGTGTGTGTGTGTGTGTGTGTGTGTGTGTTTCTGATGTTTTCCCCATCCTCACTTCCCCGGGCACTCTGAAAAAAAACCACCCCCTTGACGGGCAAATCCATCGCCACCCTGTTGCGGTGCGAAGGTATTTACCGCTTGTGTGTCTGTATGTGTGTGTGTACGTGTGTCGGTGCGACTGGATTCCCGTCTCTCCCGCTTTCTCTCCCTCTCTCACACACACACTCACACACGTGGCATGCCGTCCCCTGTCCCGTCGGCCAGTGAATTTGAATTGCGCGGTCGGGTGTCGGGTATGCGTGTGTGTGTGAGTGTGTGTGTCTCAGGTTGCTTTTCCAACATCCAACATTTTTTCCCTTTGGTCTTGGTTGGTCGTGCTCCCTTTTTTCCTCGGCAATGCACAAAACCAACAAAATTGTTTTCGCAGCTTTTCGTTCCGCCGGGAGCATTGGCTGGCTGGCTCAATCGACCGTTGTTTGCAGTTGTCCCGGAAAATTCCGACACACTTTGGCTTTCTCCAACCTCCCGATTGGTGGTAATTGTTTGTGTTTTATCGTGCACGCTTGCAACCACCCCGCCCCCCGCCCCCCTCCTCCCACGTGCCCTGGGAAAGATTTCACCCAAACAGTTCAGGGGTTCACAGCAGCAGTAGAAAACCCGTAGTAACCGTAAACCCGCACGGAACAGGTCAGGGGTACGCACGAAAGAAAGCAGACGTCGCCTCTTTCGCCCGTCATAGTGTGTGTGTGTGTGTGCGTGTTTGTGTTGAGCCGTATATGTTTGTGTGTGTATCGGTACAGTGTGCGTAAATGTGTTGGACGTGTGTGTAGTGTGATGATGGCACCGTTTTTTTTTGTTGAGAGCCTAAGAAGGAAGCCTTCAGGAGGGGAGCCTCCCGGAATCGCGTAACAACGTCAATTACCAGCCTCTATGTGTGTGTGTGTGTGCATCCATCCTCTCTTACACCCTTCCCCCCTTGAAGGAGTTTTGGTGGGGAAGAGGAAGAAGACTGCTGCCGTTTTTCCTGCCCCCCCCTTCTTTCCCGCTGCATGCGGGGACGAGCATCAAAAACATCCAAAAATGCGCAACAACCAACTTATTAAACACCAACACCAAGCAAAAAAAAACGCCCCCCAAAAAAAATCAAATCCAGCGGGCCTCTGCCCTGGCTGGCTGGCTGGTACGCGCGTCAACCAACCTGAGTTCCAGCGTGCTTGTACACGAGTGCCGCAAAATGGCCCGTACCGATCGGGCGTACCGTCCCTCTCGCTCGAACACGCACGTTCGCGCCACCGTCCTGCTCGCACGTTCCACGTAAAACTCACCTTTGTGAAAGGATGGAAGGAAGGGGCGGTGAAGCGCGCGGTGGGAGGGGGGAAGGGAGAAGGTGCGCGATGGAATTTCACATCATCACCTCATTAAGCCCGCATGCCCACCGCCGGCAAAGGAAAGAAAGAGAACGGTTCAAGCGGAAGAAAGAGAGCGAAATAGAGTATGAAAGAGAGAGAGAGCGCAAGATAAAGGAAAAAGAGCACCAGAAGAAAGTGATAAAAATTAAACGGACTCACACAACCACAAATACAAAATACCAATAGGTGTACGTATGTGTGTGTGTGCATTGTTTTTTTCATGGTGTAGTGTGTTGGTTTGTTGATCGATACTTCTGTTGCATTGGAATGGTGTGATAAAACGCTTCTACAGAGAGAGAAAGAGACAAAGACAGAAGAGCCTTTGCGAGACATTAACAAACACATTCCACAACATCGTACAGACACTTTCCCTCTCCCTCATTCACTGCTCGCTGTGGCGCGTCGAGCGATCGATGCTCGTTGATCAAGCGATCACCAACACCACTCCGATCGAGTCAGACGCACACACACACACACACGTGAGCGAACGCGTGCGCCACTGCTGGAAATCACAGCCCCCGGGCTAGCACAGGGTGGTTCAGTGTACCCTTGCGGAGATCGCTGGATCGAATCCGCTTAATGTCGCTCTCTTGCCATTTCAAATGATCTTCTTGCTTGCTCTCTCTTTTTTTACGTTCGAAACTCGAGCCAGCCTGTTGCTAGTTTCCCTACCAAGGGCGGACGCATATGTCGATCGTGTCTCTCGATTTCCTTCCGATCGCGAAATATTGCTCCGTTTGGCGTCCTGACACACACACACACACGCTTGCAGACTTTAGGCGGAAATGTAGGCTGTGTACCGTAAATGTCCCGCTTCCTGGAGCCTACTCAGCAGGTTGTTTTTTTTTTTTAGTAATTATATTTTACTTATCTTTCGTTGTGCCCGTGTTGGTGCTCTTACTGTTCTACCCTTTTGCAAATGTTGTTTCTGCGTGTATGTGTGCGTGTGCTTGTCCATGTTGATAGTAGTAACAGGTATCGCAAGAGCGCGCGCCTGTATTGGAATGTTCCAACTGCACACAACAGTGTAAGCAGATTACAAAGATCCTGTTACGAAAAAGAAAGTTATTATACCCACCTGCAAAAGCTCTCTCTTTACACACCACCACTGACGCACCAGGCAGGCGCGCTGCTATTGCTGCACACGTCCACACATTTCCCACTGTTTCTCGCTCTTTCTCGCTCTTTCTCGCTCTCGCTCTATCTCTCTGACTTTCTCGTGAATGGAATACAATTTCTACCCAACCAACACACCTGTCCACCAAAAGCGAATGCTTTCCTGTCCAACTCTTCGGTTGGGTTGGGTGTCGTGTGCGTTGTTCCTCTGTGTTTGTTTTGGTTTTTCTGTGCTAATTAGTGTAAGCAGATTTTTAAACATTTACTACGGATAGTTTTGTGTGGACACCCACCTCCCTCTCTCTCTCTCTTTCTCCACAACATACATTTAAATATACCATCCCTTCCCGGGGGTTCAGGATTCGAACCTCACAGTTGCTCGAACAGCAGCATCATGATGGCGGTGACGTTTGTTGACGACCACGGAACGCACCTGATAAGCTGACGTTCCAGTTTGAAGTGGTTCATTCCCGCCTGCTGCGGATAAATTGCGTTTCTTCTGTCATTATTTCTATTAAAATCGCATCCCGCTCGCCGCGCTAATGAGTTACTGTTACGTCGCTGTACGCCCTGCACATTGGCTGGTTTTACTAACTACTACGACATTTCCGGTGTTTCAGCCGTTGACCGCGATCACCACAGCACTTGCTAAGAGGGTCTCTGTGTGTATGAGAGAGACAGAGAGAGGTGAGTTGTGTGTGTGTGTTGTGTGACAATTCCGGAGCAAATGCATCTTCCTCTGTCAAAGGGTGTGCCAAATTCAAAATAAATACACCAAACAGTGCCCCTCGGCTGTACGGTGTGTGCGGGCGTGCGTCTTCTCTGGTTTCCTATTGTTCCTTCCTCTTATGAATGTGTGCTGATGTGTGTGTGTGTTTGTATGTGTTTTTGTAGTGTAGGTTAATTTTTGAGGTTGTCCCGGAATCTCGACAGACGTTTGTGTGTTTTTTTTTTAAATATTTCTTCTCCAACTCCCTGTCCGTTTATACAATAAGAACGTGTGAGAGAACGTGTTGCGCCTGGTGCTAGATGGTGTTGTCCATATCGATACTATATATAAATTATTTTCCTCTACTTCATTTCTCTCCCCCCCCCCCCTCTCGCTCGAAACGTTTGTGTCGTGTTCGTAATTGTTGTCGCGTGCGCGTCGTCTCCCCGTGCAGTGCAATCCTCTGTGCGAGCCGTGCGCAGCTAAGGCCATTTCCGCAAATCACCGGAAGTTGGACATTCGCCAGAAGACGCGCCTTGAATTTGCCTACTACAGTGTGAAGCGGTCAAGTTAGCGATTACAGCAAATCCCAAGTCCCCTGCCCACTCGGAAGAAGAGGAAGCATCACTTCGCGGGGTAAGTAGAGGAGTGTGTGTGTGTGTGTGTATATATGTTTTGTGTTTGTGGGGATGGCGGGACGACCCCGGTAGCCGGACGGAATGTGACGCCGATGATAAGATACCGGTAGGGGGTGGGAGAGGCAAGCAATCACTGCTTGTTCGCCGGCGACCGATACTGCAAGCGAGGCTATCGGGCGATGCTTCCGAGAGGAGTGCAAAAGAACACGCGGGTGCCCAAGAGCATGGGCGACAAACGTCTGAGCCGGGAGCGAAGGAGAGGTTCGTCGCTTGTTGCGTGGCGACATCGTTCGTATTCGGAGGGCCGCCGGATTATGATGGTTCAGCGTACTTTCGTTGGAATCGGTAGGCGATATAAAGCTTTCCACCACTTGACACCACACACTTGAAAAACGGGTTAGAAGATGGCGCTCGATTGCTCGATGCGATATCGTGACATTCCTTCGAGTGACGCACCACCCCCACAAACTCTTATCAGCGTCGGCTCTTGTCCCGGCCGAGAAAGCGAGAGAGAGATTGCATCAGTCGAGGCAAACCATTTCAAAGTGCCGCGCCGGCTGGTTCTGATGGTAAAGACATTTGTGTGAGTGAGCAGGTAGCAATCAGAAATCTGCCCAACGTTATCGATGCTTGGAGCATTGTCGAAACATTGGAATGCTCTGATGAGTTTCCTGATGAGATTCTTTCTTGTTGCTGTTGCTTTGTGCCAGAGAGTGGCGGACAACGGTAATTGTCAAGTTGGCCGATTATGTACATCTTCAAAAAAAAAAAAAAAAAAACGCTACTATTAACTTTATAAAACTCATTGTTGTTGGAGTCTTATGTGCCATGTTCCGTTGCTGACAGAGCGCTGCCTCAGTTACGCGTGACCCAACCAGACAAATCGGACTTAATTTATCCCTATCTAACCACCTAACTACTGGTAATTTCAGATTAATAATAATGGAAAATTAGTAGTCGTTGATTTATCCTTTTCGAGCAGTATTGACATCTCCTTTTCGTTATTTTTATTTTTTTCCGATTCTTTTCGAATGGATACGGGAAAAAAAGCACAAAATGTAGAACGTTTCAGATAAATTGCTTTATTGTATCGTATACTTAATTTCCGATACTAACTTTTATGTTGAAAAAAAGAAATAAAACGGTGATTTACGAACCACCCTGTGTAGAAATGTTTTTATTTACAATACGTTCACAATAACTGAAAACGGCGTTAGTGACGTTATTTTTGGAGCGTTCAAATATAATGCTTTTTATGCTTTCATATTGCTCTCCCATACCCACCCCGCCCATGGAGGTTTCCTACACTGACGCTGCCTGGTGACGTTGGAACTCGTTTCGCGCACTCTGTTGTATGTGCACGACACCGCGCTGCACTTGCTCACTCGCAACTCGGTTTAGTAGTTTGGTGTGGTGTGGTAGTCGCCACCTTCCCCCTCTCCAACTGGCGACATTGCTCCCTTTGTTTCCACCTTCCTGCGAACCGTCCTCGAACCGGTTCGGTGAAAACCCCTTTGATTATATAGCCCCTCCCCCCCCCCCCCCCCCCCCCCCCCCCCGGTCCCCTTATTGCTTCCGCGTCGTAGTGTGTTGCATGTGGGCGGAGAGGGCGGAGAGGGTGCAGAGGGTGCTGACAACAATCGAAAAGTGCCCCCCCCCCCCCCCTGTCGGCCGCACCCTTTTCCGGTTGAATGGGGACGACACTGATCGAACAAGCTAGAGAGGGAAAGAGTGGAAAGGGGAGGGGGGGGGGGGCGAACATTGCATTTTTTTAGTGCGTAGCAACCTGTCATCGAACCAAACCCTTCAGTCACTTTCCGTTTGATCTAGAAAAGAAGTGTGCTGAAAACACTAAATATACGCCAGGCCGGGTCCAAGATAGTGTTCCGCTTGGGGTTTGGGGTGTATCTGATTCAGACTCGTGAATCTGAATGAATATTTTAAATGATTCAACGAATCTAAATTTCGGTTGAAAAGATTAATAAATCTCGAAAGATTCACGAGCCTCTAAAGAATCATCGAGCATTCCTGAATATTTCAAAATGATTCATGAATCAAAAAGAGATCCATGACTCCTTAGAGTTTGATAAATCTTTGGAGATTCGAATCCAGACTCGAATCACTCATCGCTGCAGATTCATATGAATAAAGCTCAAACCAAGATTCATGAAACACAACACTAGTTCCGCCAACTGTCAGAACCGGATCATGAAAAGCGCTCGCACACAGTGCGGCACGCTGATCGATTTAAACCCCGTAGTGTACCTCCCTACAGACAACGTTATTACGAGAGGTGCAATTTTGCATTGAGCTTTTCGTGAACTCACAACTCACACCATTGCAAACGTTACGTGCTCTTTTTGACATTGTTTTCGGCATCCAGGCGTCCGGAAGCATCAATGCTCCGTTTTTTTTTGTTGTTGTTGCGTTTACGTTACATTGGCGCTGGTTTCGGGGTTTCGCCGCCTCTCCGGTTCGCAATCCGAACAAACATTATTGTGCGTAATGGAGGGAAACAATCGCTCCATGAAAAAAAAAACAACAATTCCCTTGCATGTGTGTATGTGTGTGTGAGAGTGTGCGTGTGTGTTTCTTCAATTCCAACATCATCGGCACACATTGCTTTGGTTACGCGTGATAGGGTTGCAGTTTGACAGGAACAAGAGTCGTCGCGCCACACACCCAATGTGTCGGTGTATTGTGTATTGCTGGCGGAAAGAATGCACCGACCAGCTGAATATACCCAGCAAAGGTGTAACGTTTTACCCCACTGCCTCTAGGTCCACCACACACCCCTTCTTACATCCCCGCGCGCGCGCTCGCGCGTTCCGAGACGTTCCGATACTGCGCCGATAAGGCTTTTCCGATGTCTCGCGATGCGCGAAGGGCCCCACACATTTGGGATGGATTGGTTTGTATTTTGCTGGCGAGCGAAAAGCAATACACGCGTTCACAATACGTCGAGTGTTTCGGGGTAAATGGTGGTGTGGCGTTGAGTTGAGCGTGTTACGTGTAATACCCCCACACGGCCCGTTACAGTTTGGTGTGCTTCCTTCATCCGCATCCCACAAAACGTTCAAGTAAGCTGCGGAAAGGAGGGGGGGACAAAGAAGTGAGTAGTATCACCAACCAACTCACCAACCAAGTGTCCGTGCGGTTGCAACATCACCAACCCCGATAGCAGCGGCATTTGTGTGACCCACGGGAAGTAAACGTGGCGCGCGTCCGTACCCTGAGCTCAAAAAGAAGATCGATAGGTCGCTATATTATAGGGATTTTTTTGGATGGGTGTAATTTAAGCGACACTTTTCGAAATCCTAAATGTCTGTTTAATTTTTCTTATATTTACTATTCTTCTTCTTCTTCTCCTTATCTTAGCAAAACACTTCACCACATCCATCCACGTAAACGACATTCCGGCCGCCGAGACAGCTTGCGCTCGCTTGTAAAGACATACAGCAAGAACACAGGCAACAACAAGGCTCTGCGTATCAGTTTTTTTTTTCAAATCCGAATCCTTCCTTCCCGGTCAACTTACTAACCGCCCAATCAACCCAATCAAAATGCCGAAATCAGTAAGTACACAAAGCGCTTCTTGCATTTTTTTTTTCTTTTTTAGTTACATTACTATTCTCTCCGCGAGTTACGCTCGCCAATTCTTCTGCCGTACGATTGCTTCCCGCCGAGTGATCCCGGCGAATCTCCGGAGCAGCAAAGACAGTTCGCATAAAAATGCAATGTTTATCGCCAGTCACAAGACTCTATTGCGCACAGACAGCGCAAAGCCGTCGTCTTGCATAAGACTCGACGGTGAAAGGGGCAGCCTCGCTTTAAACGCTTTTGCCTTTTGAGTATTTGAGTACGTGCTACTGCTAGCAAATTAAGAGATCAATCCAAACGCTAATCAAGAAAGTGTGCATTCGCAGCAAAAAAAAGAGCGTATAAGTCAAATATAGGGAGGGCACTCTTTTGGGCTTTTGGGCGGTGGTGAAATTCCGACCCAGGAAGAGCGCGCTTGTGCACACAATGTGTGGCGTCTTCGTCGGCTCGGCATAGTAACGTAACGAAGGGAGCGCGCCGATTTGAATAGTCAATCGGAAGTGGTCTGCCGTGTGTGTGTGTGTGTGTGTATGTGTGTCTCCAGGGTTGTGGAAATGATGGGGTAGAAGACGGCATACCTGAAGTATCATCATCGTTGTTGCGGTTGTTGCGCGAACCTGCTAGCACTAAACCACAACCCCTCGTACCTGGCGTGCGTGCGTAAAATCGGCAGGGTTTCTCTTTTGCTTTGTTTTGATTGTATCGGAAAGCAATAAAAAAACACACACACACACTCCCCAACTACTACCGTGTGTGTGGAGTTTGTGGCGTGGTTTCGAGATTTCTACGGTTTGTGGGAAAAGCTTCGTAAAATTGTTTGATTTACTCTTTCGCGTGCAGACATAAAATGAGCAGGACGTTGGAGAGAGGTTTTGGGATGATTCCGGGAAGTTGTGTGTTTTGCGGTAATGTCCCCCTGGCAGTGTGTGCTTGAAATGTCACATGCCCTCAACTTGTGAGAGCTGTGTGATGCTCTACGCTCTTCAGAGATGTTCCTTGTATCACAATAATATCAAGAATTCATGTCCTCTGGAGCTGTCAGAACATTATGACGCTCGCAGTGATAGTTCTTCAATATCTCTAGCAACTCTTGTAGATTTATGGTCCTCATTGATAGAGCCTGGTGAAATCTCAGAATGACTGTATTCTACAAGTTCCTAATAACTCACGCCTGTAAAGCGAAGCTCAAAAACATCTAAGGTCTGAGACTAGTTCTCAGCTCCCATTGACTGGATGTCTCCGACTGATGCAGACAAGTGATGTCAGGCGGGAGAATCAGCAATCGCACAACTACTCCCCACTCCAAGCGTTACGTAACTGCTGGGGAGGGGGAAGTACATAGTGGCAAACCATCACGTGTTCTACTGTAAGCAACAACGATAGAGCATGACAAGCTCGGGAGTGGGAGAGTGAGGCAAAAGATGCAAATTAGTAGCATTAATCACCAGCGTGTATCCGTCTGGGTGATGCATTCGTTGAATTTTCTGCTAGAGTAACACCCGAGCGTGCGGCTCCAGGCTTTGGTTTGTTTATTCCAATAATTCTGATATTGGCACAGTGCACGGAGAAACTGTTACATTGAAACGATGCCAACCACTGCTACATCCTATCGATTGATGTGGAAAACTTGGCAATCAAACGATGGTGGCTGGTAGCAGCACCACAGCACGGCCTAAGGTTCTGCTGCTGCAGCACAGTAAGCCAATTAGTGCGGTCTGCTGTCTGCGGAGTTGGGTGGACGTCACCATCGTCGCGGCGAAACACACATGCGTGCTGCAGCAGCGAAAGCCAAACTCTGGCCGCAATTGTGTTTTGTCAAATTAACAAAAAAAAAAAAAAACAAAACGACCCCCAACCACCCCGACGATGACGATCACCCGATTGACGTGTACGCGGCGCGCGGGCAAGCGGATGTTTCATCTGTTAGCTTTGCGGCGCGTCACTGTTTGCTTAAGCGCTAATTGCTGTTTATAAAACGCGGCCCCGGCACTGTACTGATTCTGGCGATCGCGTACGCCATTGCTCACTGTTGTTGATCTACAAATTATCTTAAAAATAGTCGGAGCCAGCAGTAAACGCTTGAGACCGTACATGTATATAGCATCAGTGGCACCATGATGACGTGCGCTGGCAGCGTCCTTCTCCCGCCCGTGCAAACAGTAGCCGGCGCAGTTTCGGTAATGTCAAACCACCAAATGGCAATGCAAATATACTTCTTCTTTGCATATCTGGCCTGGTGCGATGCCGGTGGATGCTGTGGAAGGCGGGGGTGGTAGCGACGAGAGGGTTACAATACAACAAGCGCGTTTTTTTTATTCTTTTCCACCTCCTACCCCCTACCCATTATCAGCATTATGCAGTTCTGGGCTGCAGTGAAGAAAACGAATCGGAAAACCGGTCGTTCCGGCCGCGGATCGTGGTTCGGAGTGGAGTGTGCTGCAACGGGAGTGGTCCAAGGACAGCAGCATTGTTTGCGAAGTCGCTAAAAGATTGGTACGCGAGCGGGTGACAGGGCGGAAAGCGGTGGGTGCGGAGAGAAGAAGGTTGGCAAAAGAATCACACACATCTTTTCCATGACATCATCATCGTCGTCACCTCTAGGCTCCGTTTGTTTGTACTTGTTTTGCTGTTTTCTACACCCGCACTCCCCCTCCCTTTCCCATCCACTGCCCTCGTATGCGCGCTATTGCCTATTTTGGTGTGTGTGATTCATTGCCTGTCGTCCCGCGCCGGTCTCGCGGTGGTGCACGTTGTCCATGTTGTGCACATGTGTTTTTTTTCTTCCTTTTTTAAACTGTGACCAAATGTTGCTGTGTGTGCCATGCCACGCTGGCCGAAGAAAAATAAATCGATGATAATGAGATCATTTTTGCGCTGAAAAAGAAACGGGAACGGTCGGAGAAAGAGCAGGATCGAGAATGAGAGAGTGAGATCGCTTCGTTTCTAATAAACTCAGCGCAGTGTGATTCAGACTCGGTGCGATGGGGGAGCACTAGAAATTAAACCCGGCAATAGGATCGATAATCAATGCCATATTCTACCGCGAGGAGAAGCAGTCGGAATTACGCTAAGAGTATTTTGGGATCTGCAGCATCGATAATCGATATGCAAGGGAAGATGGGATGGGAGAATGTATTCGCTTAAATTCGGTCCGTCTTGCGAGCGGCTCTGTGGTCCAGTGGTAGACACACCGGTTCATACAATACCGAACGTGGATCGTTCCTCCTTCCGACCAAGCGTGTGACCCGTTCTTCCCCACATCCCGTCCGACCTCTAAAACTTTTACAGTACTCCGACTAATGCCACAAAAACGTAGAACGTGTCTTGATGTTGTGTTCTGAGGAGGAAAATAAAAAAAAAAAGCGATCTCTTGCCAAACCCATCTTGTAGATGACAACAGGACATTTAATTAATATCTCTCAGTAAGCAAAAAGAACAAGCAGAAACGAAGTACGAGAAAGAAGCACAAAAACATGTGCAATATCAATAATAACAATGGTGTTGTCTCCTTTGCACGCTCGAAACTAAAAAAAGAGGTCAAGTATGTTCATTTGAGCTTCTTCTTCTCCCCGTTCTCCATTTGCGCAGTGCTAACGAGATTCTTTTTATTATAGCGGCCAACGAAACATTGACAGAGAGAAGAAGAGTAAAAGATTCCTCAACCAATCATGACTCTTGTACAAGTAATATTTCTGATAACATCACTCTACCTCGAACAACGTTTTCGATCGATTCGTAATGGGGATTTTGGTGTGCGGTGCTGTGTATGTTTGCTTGCTGTGATTTCCAGACTAGCAGCTGCAATATATACTACCAGCCGATAGCGATAGAGAATGACCGGAAGAATGCTTCTTTCCATGTTGTTATTTTCCGTGACCGTGGTTTTTTTTGATAAACCACACTTGATGCTTTGCTTTCAATTCACGTTTTTTTCCTGCATTTTAGGGAATAATGTGAAATTTGACACAAACGATCAGTACACGTTTGTACAATTTACAGTCTACAGTCTCTCTAACAACATGCAAACAATCAATTTGCCTGTTAATGTCAACTAAACCGTCCATCTATAATCGGCTGCCGTTGGGTTTGCGACGCACGGGCGTAACGTGCCGTCACGCTAACGTAACGCTCTGCAGCTACCGCCTTACGTACTGCTTTTCCAGTAAACTGTACTGTTTTGTAGCCAGATTTACGGTGGGTGCGAAATTCGAAACTAGTTTTTTTTTGTCACTTACAGCAGGAAATGCACATCACATCCGCTCATAACAGTCACTCATCAGACACCAAATCATCACCCAACAATTCTTCGCCCTGCTACTAGAGTAGGGGGAACAAAAAAAAGTGTTGTCTCACAGCACAGAACTGGTACGCCGCAGTTTGCCTAGGCAGCCGGCCTGTTTCGTTATCTTATCAGTGTGTACTTCGCCCCCTTCCCTCCTCCTCCCGTCCTATCAAACCTTCCCCGCGGGAGGCATACCACAGTCTCGGAATCTCGGTTGTCGCTCGGTGGTGCAATCGAAACCCCAGTTTTGCTTTCTCCAGCACGAAAACTGACTGCCAAATAACATTCCTTTGGATTTTTTTTTTTTTGGTTTTTCAGGCAGCTTTTGGAGCCATTTTTTCAGCGTTTTATCACCCAACCCATTTTTTTTTTTAATTTGACCCGGTGGAAATGGAAACTAAACACCACCATCGCCATTTTATGGTCGATACGCTTTAGTGTAGTGTTATTTGTTTTGTTTTTCTACAGTTAAACAATCACTAATTCGTGACGACTTGCCCGATAACCTCGCGTTTGTGCTAATGGGTGTATGAGCACACACACACACACACACACACACACACACACTAACTCGTGCTGCAGTTTCGGCTGGGAACCATGAGCTCACCCGAAACACTTAGTAGCACTTAGTAGGTTTGGGTGAAACGGTGGCGGCGGTTTAGAGAGAGAGAGAGAGGGAGCAGAAAATTAGCAAAATGAGTCTCCCGCGAGGCCGCCAACCCGACCTGCCACTGGTGACTCCTGGTGGTGGTGATGATGGTGCGAGGGGTATCCATGTGATTACCCCGATTTCGTGCCGATCGTGTGCTGTCATCGTGGCGCCATCTGTCGGCCAGTACGCCGCCGGCGTCCGCCATTTGGGTAATATTAAGATTACCCCGGGCGGTGATAAAACGGTCTCACCCCGAAAAACGTGCCTCGGATGTTGACCAGAGGTCCGGGACGGGAGGGGAGCTCTGTTTTATTTTCGTTCCAGTACCTCCGAAGGACAACATCCTCCCCCGATAAAGCGGGCGTTGTATGTCATTTTCTGTGTCACTACTCTGCAACAGTTGTCATGCGAGGGGGGGGGGGATTGCTAGCGTGTACGTGAGGTTTTGTTGGATTTTTTTTTCGCTACCAACCCAAACGCAAACTGTCCGTGCCGCACAGATGAAGGCACGTAGGAGAGGGTGTTCGATTTAGGCTAGCTTGCTGGTGCTGTTCCACTTTGCTATACACACACCTCACCCGAATGCACGAAGTTGAGCTCATCTGCGCAGAATTGTTTACCGCAAACGAAGCAAACGAAACGGCAGCACGGTGCAGCGTGTGTGCGTGTCCGCCCGCGCGCTCAGTTACCAATTGTTGTGGGATTAGGATAGGGCATGGTGAAGGAAGTTGGCGGTAGAGGAAGGCAGATGGGAAGGCCCTTTACTATTATTTTCTGCTGCTGCTGCTGCGGTTTTGCTGCCGCGTGCATACGTAAACAATTCACGAGAGCGCAACAATGCCTCAATTATAATATTGCCTCTTACGGCCAGATTGTGTGCTGATAGAGTGATACTACTGGGAGGGGGGACGAGAGTCACACCAAACAGAGCCGTCGCCGTCGTCGCCGTCGGTTTTGCAGCTGCACTTGACCGCTGCACTTCTCGCTCACTCTCGCGCGCACATCACATCAAAACCTCATACGACTCTGGGCGTCTACTGACAGGGTAGTGCGCGATGGCCGCCTCCGCTGAGGGGACGACGCAAAACGAGCAAAAACGGAGGAAACAGTGCCCCGGGGGCAGCACGCCCCACGTGCCAGCGGCAGCAGCGCATCTCAGCCTCATCTGGCACGCGCGCGCATCTGCTATATGGGCGCTTGGGGCACGTTCTGGGAGTCCAGGGTCAACCATTGATTGCTCTGGGGGAGGGGGAGGGGGGATGAAGAAAGGAAGGGAAGCAGTAGTAGCTCCCCCTCCTCCCCGTGTGTGGAGGTTTTGCTGGCCATGATGGGGCCGCAAAAAGAGTCCATGGCAATAGCATCAGCACAAGGCAGATGCATGGGCTCCTCTCCCACAACAACAACAACAACGGCAACAACGACCTCCAAACACAGACACACACACACACACACCTACCAAACCGGTGCTAATCTTGCGCGAATGCTAATTGTTTACTGCACGAAGATCGCACACGTGGTGTGTGTCTGCTGTGGAAGAAGCTACTCAAGAGAAGGATAGAGAGGGTGGAGCAAAACCCCAAGAACACTCTGGAAGAGGATGCGTGCGTAGAGTGACACTGAAACCAATAGAAAACCCGGATGCATTATTCATGCACACTCTAAGGCCTAGCATGCCGCAAAGTTGTGAACAGCAGTGACGTGTACAAGATTTTAGTCCTTCGAACCGGATTCTGGCAACAACCCCGGGCCAACAGTGTGCGTCTGGTACCCTTTTTTTGCTCCATTTTAAAGTAGTGGTTGTGGATTTTGGTTTTTGCTGCTGCTGCTGCTCGGTTGATCCTTGCCACGAGACACCACCACTTCCATGCCCCCTTCTTTCCTTCTTCCCATCCCATCTCCCTACGGGGATGGCCCTGAGCTTTCCATTAGCGTGTTGCGCGAGCGTGGCGCATATAGATATACGTTTTACACCACACACAAACACACACGCACATCATGTGATGACCCCGCTGGTCATATCAGTTAGCCTTCGCGGCCGCTTTACATTGCTCCCTTAGATGCAGTGGCGGTGGGGCCGGTGTGTATGCATCTGGAAAGACGGGACAGCGTTGCGCTGTACAGGCATGATTTTTCACGATCGGGTCATAATAGCCGCTCGGTTGGGGGACGGCCTATTACATGGTGTACAGCGTGATGGTTCGTTTTATTTCTCCACTTTTATGCCTGTCCACTAAGAAATTGCTGAATAGGCTATTAACTTTTTTTTTTTTTGCGTGCAACTTGTATCTCCCTTATTCTAGTAGCAAGCGAGGCTGACCTCGAGCATGATGAGCAAGTTTGTGCTCACTGCTTAGTCGCTCAAAGAGTTCTATTGCAATATTTTTTTTTTCTGCCTGCTCCGCTTCCCTTAAACGTTTTCGGTCTTGATTTGAGTGCCTTCTCCTCCTCCGTCGACTAATTTTTGATGATGCGGCTTCCACATTAGGACTTCCGGCACTTCTGGAATGTGCCGTTTAGCGTTAATTACCCCGGCTGCCATCTGTACCCAAGCTTTCGGGTAGGTCGGGTGGCAAGGGGTTTACGCACACGATTCAATCACCCCTAATGACGTAATAATTGCCTGACACTTTTCCTAATCACCCGCCGAGGGCAGTGTCGTGTACAGGTGCAAGGTGAGGCAGACGCTTTCTTTTTTTCTGTTACCACTTTCACTCCCGCTGTTGAAAAGAAGCGCGCTCAAGCCGAGCCGGTAACGATGGGTTGTGTTGATCGCCGTACGTCATCTAATCGTAATGCACTGTTGATGATGATGATGACGACGGGTCTATACTTAATGGTGGCGCAAATATCATACCCCTGTACTCGGCTCTCTTATCTCGTGGTGACATGCGGGACGCAACGTCGCACACACACACGTCATGCAGATGTGCTAGCCCGTTTTTGCCCGTGGTTTGTAATGAAGTTCTGCTCACCTTCCAAGGTTTCTCGCCTTGTTTGTCTTATTTTTTGCTTGCTTTCAGGAATTAAAAAAACAAAAACTGAAGATTAGCCTTATTTTTTGCACTTTGCTCGAGAGCGTTACGTTTCACTGCAGCTAGAAGTTATCTTACATCTACTCGATCTTATGGTCGGATGTTTATATTGGAGCACACACACACACAAAAAATGAAATGCGTACGCTATAGTGCCTCGAGTAAAGCCAACATGGCGACGGCAAAACCGTTCGTTTCTCTCTTCGGCTTACGGTTGACAACGGGCTCGTCGCTTGCGATCTCGTTGCAGTTTCTCGAATTGCTTGGTGTGCGCCGTAGCGATACGGTAAGTGCCGCCGGGTAAGATGAGATCTCTCTCAGCAGCAGCGACAATAGCGGAGAAGAAGGTTGAGAAGGTTGAGAGGCTAACCACCGCGCGCTCCACTCGTGTCCGGTCCGAGCATAATGGTGTAACGCTGCGTATAACGCTTTCGCACGCGCTATCGTCTGTGATATACCGGTCGTGTGAAGACACACTCACACTAACGACCCGTGTGCGGGGGGTAGTTAGAATTGCCCTCTCCTTCATCCCTGGTTGTGTATGCTTGTGCTTATGCGTCTGTGTGTGTGTGTGTGTGTGTGTGTGTGTGTGTGTGTGTGTGTGGTTGCGAACGCGTTACTTCCCTTACAGAGGAGGGTCGATATTGAGCCAGGGCCCGGGGTTGCGTTTCTAGCGTTGTCGGCATTTTGCGTCAGTTCTTGCGCAGCCCTCGAAGATTACGGACAGCAGCAACGGTGTGTGTACATACGCGCTTCGTATTGTATGCTCGGTCGGGAGTGTCTGTGTGGAGGGAGAGGGGGGATTTTTCCCCTTAGTGCGTGTGCGGCGATGGTGTACCCCTTACCTAAACCTACCCGGCAGAGAGGAGAGAGGATGCTTTTGACAAAACGGCTCATTTCATATGTGAAATGCGCTAAAACACGTGTGCTTCCGCGAGGGAATGTTGAGTTGGCAGCGAGAAGAAGAAGCCTTACTAGTTGTGCTACGAAAACGCGCTATGCGGTCGTGTGCAAACTGGTCTTTCCGTTTCCTTTTTTTATTGGTGTGTGTGTGTGTGTAAGCTCTTCACATGACATAGTGAAGGAATTAACTAACTCAAGGGGATCTTGCGGAATGTAAAATAGAATGGAAAGAGAGATGTAGTGGGTTTGCGAGAGCGAAATGATGTGATGGAATGTAGAATACACGTTTGTATATTGAAGATGTCCTATATTACTATGGCAGTTTGAAAGAATGCGATCATGTTCTGCAATCAATTTTGCAGTAGCACTACGACCTCCTCCAACGTGAGATGCAACGAAGCAGCTCCATGGTCTGATGGTAGTCGCGTCGATTGGCACAAAAGCTGGACGTGGTTCGTTTCTCATCTGTGAACTGTCGTCGTCACTCCCGTAGCCAGTCAAAAGCCATAGGGGTATGATGGCCGTGTTTTTCGTTAGTTGTCACTAACACTCTACGAGAAAGAGCAAAATGAGACAGGCAAATTTTATTATAGAGTGAGTCAGCAGCTGACACTCACTGAATATGTAAGCACACCACGACAAGCAACACTCAAGTAAAAGTCAGTAGGGAATAAAATGTATTGTGTTTGTTTGTTACCACACGCTCTTGGTGTTGGCCATTTGCAGGCTTTCGAGTTGCTTTGTGTGGTGCACCTGTCTACCTGTGTGGATACGACCCTCCTCGTCCCTGTTCCCGTACTTTTTTCCCTTTTCTATGTGTGTCCGTCATGGACTTCTTCGCGTTGGACACGCACACAAAGGATTGTCTTTTTTAGGCCTGCGGTAACTCTGCTGCAGCCCTTTTGCTGGAGAGATGACGACGAGATACACCGGTGGTGGATGACCCATCCCTGTGTCCAGCTTCTTCCTAGTGTGCTCACCTGGCTGGGGACTCTTCTGCTGTGATCTCGCTCGCTCTCTATCTCTCGCACGAGATACTGCTGCTGCTGAGGGTTTCTCTCGTTGAAGGGATGATACACCGCGCGCACGATCCAGCCACACCGCACGGGAAAGCTGCAGTAAACGAAGGTCAAAAAGGGAACGAATTTTCGACTCCCTCTCTGTCTCTACGCTTTTTGGTTTAAAAGAATTGCACTCGTGATAGGTTTCTGTTTTCCCAAGCGTGCGGGCCAGTTTTGAGTGTTGATCAAGCGATTCTTCCTCTCAGTGTCGGTCGCCTCTCTTGCTTGCACTTGCTCTCTGCTCGTGGAACCCGCTTCGCAAGAGAGAGAGAGAGAGCGGAACGAAATTTGAATGCGCTTTTCAAACGGTCAAAAAACGGAACAAACGACGTTTGCTTTGGCGCGGCGCGTCATCGTCCATTTCGCAGTGTTTGAAACAGCAGCAGTTGGTGTCTACACATCTCTACCAATACGGGGGCTGGGTAACAGGTGCGCTTGGATGATTACTACTAGAATCGTTGCCCTCTCATCCTCTCTCTCTCTCTCTTATTCTTTTTGGTTGTGGACACCCGCCGCACAACGTACACAGACACTCACCGGGAATGGTGTAGTACTGGATACTAAATTTTACTACCCGTCTATCAACAGTGTATTTTAGCGTGTGTGTGTGTGAGAGAGTGTTTTCTCCTTAGTGTTTTCCCAGCTGGCATTTTCGGTAGCAACGATCGTTCTACTTCGTAGGTTAGAACCGTCCGCCTGCCAGAGAGCTGAAGAGAGCCACATCTGTGCCGCTGTGTTTGTGTGTGCGCGCGCGCGTGTGTGTGTATGTGTGACTTTGTGTGAACAGTGCGGGTGAGAGAGCGCATTGGCAGCAAAAATACACACACCCGCGGTCAAAGAGCCCAGCAGAGTTCTCTCTGTGGCCAGTTCATCTTCATCAACGTTTCATCGACGCGCTCCTGCTTCAATCAGCCAACCACAGTGTGTCGTCCAGCAAACACAGGCGCCGCCATCGATCAGTACATCCATCGTCCTCTGCCTTCCCGCAACTCATCGCATTACTCGTTGAACCTGCCAACAAGTGTTCTCCGGGCGTGTGTTTGTGTGATACGGCTACTACCTCTACTGCTGCGGCGTGTGTGTGTGTATCGATTCTGGCAATAGTGCGCGCGAGTGTGCACCCCCTTAGTCCAGTGTCTCTGCTGCTGCTCACGTGTGTGCGGTGTGTGACATCGGCATTTTGTGTTTTTGCTGCGCGCTTCACTCTAGATTGAAATCATCCTCCGAGCCTCTTAGTGCGCGAGCAGATAGCTTAACAAAAACCGCAACTGGTGTGTCGCCTTTACTTCTGCGCACAGCAACACCATCCCGTACGCCGAAAAGATGGTTGCGAGCAGTAAAATGGTAAGCGGGTTTTGTGCTTTTTCTTTTCGTGCGTTTTTGGCAGGTTTTTTCGCGTTTTGGTTGTGTTTTGGCTGCAAAAGAGTGTGTGTGTGTTTTTGTACACCTGAAAAGGAAGGCGCGTGCCAAAATCTTGAATTGAGGTTAACTTCTTGCGTGTTTTTTTTATTCTGTTCGTTATTACACTTCTATCCCAGACGCGTGGAAAAATTGTGTTTCGCCTGATGTATGTAAAAAGTAAAGATTGCAAAATTATCTCACAAACGCACATCCTTTGCCTGAATATTTGCTAAGTTTGCGCCATGGCGCAAACAAGAAAAAAGTATGCGTCTCCTCCAGCCAAATAAAATGGCAGCTGCTGCTGCTAGCTGTGTGTCGAGCGAGCGATCGCGCGACGCCGAAATTTTGTTCTGCACGCTGTTGCGCGTAATACTTGTGTGTGTGTGTGCGAAAAAGAACAGCCGTGTGGGTTTTTTGACAAGGTTTTTGTGTGTGTGTGTGCCTTCCTGTGAGGTCCTAACCAAATGCAAGGGCATGTTGTAGCCTGGTGGGAATGGCGATACGAAGAAGATGTGCAACGGGCGCGCGTTTTTGCAATGAAAAAAGTGCACCACCCGATGGTGTGTGTGTTTCTCTCTCTCTTTCTCTCTCTCTCTCTCTCTCTCTCTCTCTCGCGCGCGCGCGTACATCTCTTTGTTTCTCTGTTTCTTGGTGGCCAAGCAAACGGCGTCACCTTGGAGCCCTTTTTTGTGCAAGCCTCACTTTGTGTGTTCTCACCCCAAAGCCCAAACCGGTTAAATTGAAAGGGAAACCCGTGTTGGTGCGGAAGAGAATGAACCGATGGGAAGGGGTAGGGGCCAACTTTCCTGTGCTGTTTTGTGTAGCATGGCGTTGGAACTAATCCCAGCTCGTCTGCCTTGTCTCTCTCCTGTTTTGCCCCTGTTCTCTCACTCTCCCGTTCATAAACCGGATGCTGGAGAGGCAGAACCTTGAACAATGTGTGAGCCAAACGGAGCAGGAATGGTGTCCCATGTACATCCCGCCAACTACAGGCACAGACATTTTTTTTTTCCTCAATTTTACGAATGCTTCCAATCCCCAACGTGGAGTGTGGGTACAACGTGCGGGATGGCAGGGTTTCTTCGTTTCCTTGTCTGAGGACGTCTGAGGTATCCTCTTTTTTTTTAATTCTATTTTAGACATATTTTTTAGCATATCACTGTACAAATTCTGCTAAAAATTCTACGCTATTTGCTACGCCCCACATGGATTCGATCGAAACTGGAACTGTATAGCTTCCAGACCAAGGTTCAAGTTTCATCCCGAATCCAGAACTTCTAAGCTAATTCCTACGCTGCATTGGGATTGCCAGGTATGGTTTGGTGACCATCAGAATTAGGTACCCGAACGGAACTAATTTTGTATCGGTTCGATTCCGAGACCAAGTACAAGTTTCGTTCCAGAATTCCTACGCTACACATATTCTCTCGATCGTTACTGGAACTGAATTAATTTGAGACTCGGACCAAGTACAAGTTTCATTCCGAATCCGGTATTCCTACGCTGCACATGTACTGCCGGCTATGGTTCGTCGACCAACAGACACAGTTACTCGATCGAAACTGTAACTATATCGGTTGCATCCCGAGACCCGATTCAAGTTTCGTTCCGAATCCAGTATTCCTACGCTATTTCCAGTACGCAGTACTGGATCGGTATGAGTTATTTATCAACTCCAGGATAGGTATGGGTTCATAATCGGATTCAAGTAACTTCGGTTCCAAGGTTTCAACACTGCTTCATGATCAGTTCCAGGTCCTGGATGGATTCAAGATTGGTAACAGTTTACAGGTCCGATATGGGTTTGGGTTTAGGATTCTTACGGAGTCATCATCTGATCCTCAAATTGATTGGGTTTTAAGACCCCATTATTTCGGCGTACTCTTTACGTATCTTTGACATCTGTACCCTTGTCAACTAGTTGTAAACAAAATATTGTCATTGAAAAGAACTATATACGAACTGAACGACAATACGATATGACGGATGGAGGAGGTGCACAATCTCTCATAATTACGCACCCAACCTGAACACATGCCCATGAACTCTTCTGTCGTCCACTAATGTATCTGCTATTAGTCTGACAGGCTTTTAATTTTCGTAAAAAAATGGCATTTTTATTGTAGCCCTAAAACACACACACGCACAAATATTTGGAAGTAAAAGTCGGAAAATCGAAAAAAAAACACCTGCGTGCTTTGGGGCAGTCGCACTAAATCCGGCGGTCGTCCGTGACGTACTTTACCGTTGATTGCACAACAATACAATCATGCACACATAAACACAAGCACACACGCATACCGAATGGGTTAGAATTGGCATCAGATGGAAAAAAACGACAGCAAAAAAAGAAAGAAAAAAAAACAATCCCATCAAAATGGGTGGCATCAAAGAGGAGAGCCGCGCCCCATTCGTAACCTTGGGCCCGTTTTATTCCGGGGTGCCACAATAAAGTTCACATTATGAGGGCGAACGTGAAGGCGACGATAGGCGTGTGCCAGCCAGACAGTGGGAGACATGTTTGGGCGATAAATCATTCGGTCGTATCATCATCCCCCGTTGGTTCGAAATCGTGGGTTAACAATCAGATAACCAGATTGGGGACTTGTAAGTTTGTAAAAAGTCCGTAAACGTGATAGTGTGTCCCATATATTAGCCTTATTTAGGCTTACTAATACTAATGATATTTGCTGGTTTAATTCCTTCACTTATCGCGGAAGAAAGGTAGCTTCTGCGAAGAAGTTGCGTCTCACATCACCAATGGTGGATATTTAATTTTCCCTCGTAGAAAGTAGCTGAGAGAGAGAGAGCGAGAATCCGAGACGAGAGTTGAACTCCATCCGGCCTTCAATTGTTTGGATGCTGACACGTTTATACATTCGACCGTCGGGTCATCGCGTGTAAAATAGGTTAAAATGTGATATGGTTCAAAAATTTACTGACCATCAACATTCCCTGGCTCTTCTTACCAATTTAACAATATGTTAAAATCTCTACCAATTTTACGCTTGGTTTTGACTTCTATTCTTCATTTTCCCTCCTGCCAGAAATAAAAACAATCAAATGACAAAAAGAGTGAAACATCAATCCATTAATCCATTTTCACATGGACAACCCGAAAAGTGCTGCATTATTTAATCCAATGTCCAATCGGGACCTGTGTGTGTGTGAGTGTGCTTAATCTCTGACCGTTAGAACCGATTGCCCGGGAGAGTTCCTCAAGGTCTGGTGCCTCCGAAATGCAAAGGGAGCTCGGCAGCGCTTAAACAGGTCAAAGGGAGGCGGGGGAGTGCAGCAAAGTTCGACCCTCCGCCCCTTCTCGTCATCCATTGCACCACACAGAGGGAGGAGGAGATGTGCCACACGTGCTGCTACTGCTGCAGGATTAGTTGACCGGGTGGGAATAGGTTGAGACCGAGAAGCGAGAACAAACGAGTCATGTTACCAATTGTGTGTGTATGTCTGCCAATATGCGTCCGTAATTGGATTGACGCGTAATCTACCCTATTATGGTTGACCAGGGGATTGCCGTCCGTTGCAACACACCGCCCCCTTCCCCGTGACCGTTTCGATCGATTACTAGTCCCTAGTGCGAAACGACCGAGTGTGAGTGCAGTGGCTATAGTGTTTTGGTGTACATTAGGAAAAGCGGTTCTGGTTTTTAGAACCGTTTCCAGCACACACACACACACAAATTGGTCACAAGAGGGACACAAAGGTCACAAAGGGAGCAGTTTATTAGAGAACTTAGATGAGCTCCTGGGCTCTGTCGCCTTCGCCAAGAAGCGAAAGGAGGTCATCGATTAGCATGCATACCAGGCAGGATCTCCAAAAATCCTTCAAGCAAGCAGCAGTGTTGGGGCATGTAGCGCAAAAGCCGGTCGCTGCTGCGTTGCCCATTGGTGTGGAATTTGCATGCACAACACGTGTATGGTGTCGTTTGTGGGTTTGTTACCAGGGTGATGTAGCGACCCGCAATGCGACCAACGGGGTGCGATCCCCAGCGCATATCAATTCTTTCGAGCCTGATGGCTGAAAGCCGGTTGCGATGTTGCGATTCAATGTCAAGGATGCGCACGTAAGCACATCGCTAGAATTCTAAGCTTTCTGCAATTATAATAAAAAAAATTGCATAATCCTCTCTGTGGCAAACTGCTCTAGTCAATCTCCTCACACTAAAGAGCCCCTTTAGTAGTACGACCACTACTCAAACCCCCCAACTGTCTCGTGGCACACACGCTTTAGTCGTTTTAGGTCATGGAGTGATTACCGCCTGGACGAAGGCAGCAAAAGCCACAAGAACACATGATTATAGAAGTATGAAAATGATAAAGTCATCATCACCAACGTTCCAATGTGCTGTTGAAGGTGGTGGGGACCTGTGTTAGCTCCTGCTTATCTTACCTGCCTTGTTTCTGCTTACAATTCCACTAAATAATGGTCTGGTGGTGTTGCGTCTACGTGTGTAGTGTGGCAGATTGTGGGGCCAATCGTTGCGCAACCTGTGCCACCAAATTTATCGCGCGAAAAGATAAAGGACCAAGCGCACTGAAGAGCGTCGTGGTGTGAAGGTCCAGACTAGTGATGGGTTTAGTTGGCAAACATATGGTTTCGACTCCGATCCGACTCCAACAGTCGTTCGGAGTCGTCTGGAGCCGTTCGGAGTGGTCCAGAGTTGTCCGGAATCGCTAGGATTCGGAGTCTTCCGGAGTCACCCGGAGTGGACCTTCGAAACAAAGGCCTGTATACGAAGTGCACGAGCAATTTATAAGGCCAAAAACACAATGAAATGAATTCTATGTTCACAAGAGCATTGCACCGGACAGCATTGCAGGTTGACTCCTGCCGATTCCGATTCCGGTAGATTCCGGAAGACTCCCACTCCGGGCGACTCTGGACGACTCCGGACAACTACAGCAGACTTCGACTTCAAACAACTCCAGACAACGCCTGACGACTCCGAGCGACTCGAGACCACTTCGACCGACTTCAGACGACTCCAGACGACTCTAGACGACTTCAGATGACTCCAGACGACTCCGACTCCGGAAGACTCCGACTGCGGATGACTCGGGACGTCTCCGAATGACTCGGAAGGACTCCGGATGATTCGGAACAACTCCGGGCAACCAGGGACGACTCCGGGCAACTCGGGACGACTCCGAACGAATTCGGACTCCAGACGACTCCTGAAGACTCCTGTCGACTCCAGACGACTCCGACTGCGGATGACTCGGGACGACTCCGGATGACTCGGGACTACTCCGGGCAACTTGGGACGACTCCAGGCAACTCAGAACGACTCCGAACGACTCCAGACGACTCTTGAAGACTCCTGACGACTCCTGAAGACTCCTGACGACTAAAGAAGACCCCGAACGACTCTGACTCCGACGATTACGACTCCGGATGACTCTGACTCCAGGCAGTGGTTCTCATTTTGGTCGAAGACTAACACTAGTCGAAGTCGGATCCGAGTCGTGGGCGCGCTCCAGAGAGCGTCACATCACTAGTCCAGACGCTTTTTATGCTGTTTTGCTTCGCATCTTAGCAATGAGTTAAATTATGGTTTGTCCTGACGAATTCGGCTTGCCAAACGCGTGTCGGGTGGACAACTTTGTTTGCTCCCGCCCATGCACGACAGCACGTGATGGTTTGCTCTCGCGCACTATCTATGAACGGGACTGCTCCCCAAGGGACAATCGCTGCGGCTTTGTCTCTCCTACTAGCTACCAGGATGTTCATGAACACATTTTTTTTCTAAATTTGTTTTTTCTTCCTTGCTTCTCTTCCTCCCCATTAGATGAACGTGCGCGTCACGACGATGGACGCGGAGCTGGAGTTCGCGATCCAGCAGGGCACCACAGGCAAGCAGCTGTTCGATCAGGTCGTGAAGACGATCGGTTTGCGAGAGGTCTGGTTCTTCGGGCTACAGTACACAGACTCCAAGGGCGATAACACGTGGATCAAGCTGTACAAAAAGGTAACACATTTGCGAACACAATCGAGCTTGTTTTGTATTGTTTTTTTTTTCTTTTAGAATGCTAGTTGTATGCGCGTGTGTGTGTGAGAGTTGTTATCGCTAGGAAATTTGTTTTTTTTTCTCGTGTTATGCCATCAAAACCTCTCGTATCCGCCAGACGAATCGATTTTTAGAATTGGTCGCAGCCTAATTACTCTTTCCACGGTACTGTTGTTTGTCGTTTGCTGCTCGGTGTCGTAATGCCTGCATATACCATCATCCAGCTCTCCTTCCCCGGTGTGACGATGGCTATTAGCAATTTTACTCCCACTTTTCTCGTATCCCCCCCCCCCCCCCCCCCCCCCCCCCCCTGGACAATGATGATGGCCAACAACACTGAGGCGGGTTGAGGGAGAAGTATGTATGTCGTCCGTCAAGTAGTGTCGTCGGGAAGCGCGATAAGAAGAAGGGAGAAGTTAGCAATGGCATGTCAAATGGTGTGCACGGCATAAAGGCCATCGTGCGAGGGAAAACGCTGGCGGCGGCGGCGGCACGTATTGCTTCCAGGCCAGGCTCTTGGTGAGATCATCGTGTGCGCGTTCAAGAAAGCAAACCCGGCCTGCTGCTGCTGCTGATTAGAATTACAAAGAGCGTGCGCTGTGGGGAAACTCGTGGGCTTGTAATTGCTGCTAGTAGTTGTGTGTTGGTTTTTTTTTCGCTTTTTCAAACGGATGCTGCCAATACCCTTGTTTTGTTTTGCTCCTTGCGCCTAGTGCTCCAGTGGCTAGCTCTGCCTAGTGACATATCCGGAATCGTTCCGCCTGATCTGCCGCATCGTTTATTTTAATGAAGAGCCCTCTTCTGCTTTGTGCCTTTGGCTAGCCGGAAAACGTCATCTGCAAGCATATGAAAAAGATCGGCAAAATCATCAAGCGCAACATTGAGCAGCATCATCACCGCCTGCTGAGCTCCAGCCTGACCACCAGCAGCAACAGCAGCAGCAGCAGCAATGGTGGCAGCGGTATGAACGGGTCAAAGGTCATGTCCTCCTCGTCGAACACACTCGACGGTGACTCAGACTCGGACGAGGACGATCTGGTAAGGTGGCAGTGGAGTGTACCGGTCGCTGTGCCGGGTACCGGGAGTGTGTGCCATCCCTTCCTTCCCGCAGTCCTCCCATCAAGTGGCGTTACATGCCAGTGTGCGCGAGAGCGAGCGAGTAAAAGAGTGGCGAATAAAAAGGGCCAACTCAAGCAGGATTCTAAAATGAAAAAGTGATGTAAGAAGCGCAACTGCAAGTCAATAATGACTGACCTTAGCAACGCGGAGAAGACAACCACCACCATCACCCTACTGCTCCTTCCCTCCAGCAGCACTTCAAACGACAACTTGGTCCGTAGCAAACGCACGAGCGAAGCGTACAGGGGGTGGTACCCCTAATCGATTTTGTATGTTTGCATTTGCATCATCGCCCGATTCTAAATGCATATTTGGCAAACACACGATCTTTCCAGTGCATCGTGTGTGTGTGTAACTACTGTAAATATTTTCCGATCGCTCTCCGACGCCAGACGCCGCGTGTAGCAGCAATAATTGCCTCTGGTGTGGGCCATATGGGATTCGTTCGTTCTGGCTGCCTACACGCCGGTTTTGTGTTTGTGTTTTTTTCCGCACAAAATGCCCCTGCGGTCCTTCGGGGAGCGCTCCCCCTGTCTCTCTCTCTCTGTCTCCTTCTGACTTGCGCGGCAGGTTGCTGTGCGTCATCATCACGCGGCAGCGGGTGGAACACCAAAGTTTAAAGCGCTGTAGCAAAACCACAAAACTCTGTACAAACGAACGAGCGGAGCAGTGCTAAAGGGCATTTGGTGTGTGTGTGTGTAAAACAAGTCGACCGGAACCGAAATTGGATCATTGGATTTTTGCGATTGCGCATGGCCCCTCGTAGTAGTATACTGCGTGTCCCAAGCCGACGACAAATCGCTTGTGCGCAGCACCATCAGCGTGTTTTGCTCGGTACTCTGGTTGCGCTGGCAAGCGTTCTTCTTGCACCAACAATTATAACAAAAAACAGCACACACACTGCCCTATTCTAGTGGTAAATATTTACAAACGTTTCCGCTGGCCCTCCCTGCGCGGTATCAAGGTTTACCGCTTCCTAAGAAGCGGCGTGATTCACCAAGCCGCAGAGCCCGGTTCTTTGCTATTACTAATCGAGCCGAGCAAGGGTGCCAACTTGGACATAAAAAACGAGTCACACATTGCATCCACATTGCTCTTCCTCTCTCTCTCTATGTTGATGCAATGTTATAGGCTTTAGGTGTCCTCGTCATCCAACATTAATGAGCGCTCTCCCTTTCGCATGCCGCGCTGGGCTGGGGAAACAATGCAGTGGCATCCGGTGATTTCTTCCGCAGAGCTGTGCTGGGAATCATTTACGATAAGCGTTCATCAATTTCATCTCCCTTCTATGTGTGTGCTTTTTATTGCTGGGTGCTGTTTTCCCCAGTGACACAGCATCGTCGTGTCTGTAATACTGGTTTTTGTGTTTTCTACTGCTACTTTTAGCTTGCGCGAGAGTTGACGCAATTGGCTTGCGTTGCCTCTGGAAGGAAAGGGTTGAATTGCCCAAGCGGACATGACGCTCTCTCTCTCTCTCTCTCTCTCTCGCAATATCGGTGACCGGCTCGCAGATCAGGTGGCAAGATCGAATCTTTTTTTGTTCACTAGCACCACCCGCATGACGCAATTGCAACGTGTGAAGATGATACAATGTAGCAGTAGGGGCTAGAAAAAGTGGCTGACGAACAAAACGGTCAGAATAAGAAGTAGTAGCATTTTTGTAACAGCAAAGGTAACCCTTTTAACAACACCAATCGTACACGCTGCAGCACTGAGGAAGAATTCCACTCGTACCACGTGTGCCGCCCTACTGGCAAAGCAAGCGGGGTGCAAGGGAGGGTTGTGTACTGCCCCACCCCCTTTCCCGTTAGCTGTGGCACACCAAGAGGTGTCGTAAGCGAGGTAATTAAATAGCAATCGTAGATAGAGCCCTGTGTCAATTACGTAAGCGCGCGCGCACACACAGCCACAGATGTGGCGCATGATGGATTGCAAATGAGTTTTGATCTTAGCCTAGGCAGGTCCGCGGAGACAAACCAGTGTGCATATGTTGCAGCCTCGATCAGCTATCCGATGCCTCTCTGAATTAGTGATGTGCTCTCTGGAGCGCACGACTTCGAACCAACCCCGACTATTCTTAGTTCGATTCCGACTCCTGCCAAATGGGAACCATTCGTTCCAGGTCGGAGTCATGCGTTGGAAGTCGTCGTCGTGCCGAGTCTTCCGGGATGACTACGACTACGACTCTGGATAATTTCGGACGACTCCGGACGACTCCAGATGACTCCGAACGACCTAGACGACTCCAGACGACTCCGAACAACACCGATCCGGACGGCTTCGGACGACTACGACTCCGACTCAGGAAGACTCTGGACGACTTCGGACGATTCCAGACGACTCCAGACGACTTCAGACGGCTCCAAACAACACCGACCCGGACGACTACGACTCCGACTCTTGAAGACTCCGGACGATTCCAGAGGACTTCGGACGAGTCCAGACGACTCCAAACGACTCCGAACCAATTTCTGCAAATTGAGAACCATTCGTTCTAGGTCGAGAGTAGTCTTCCAGAGTCAGAGTCAGAGTCATAGTAGTCTGGAACGACTTCGACTCTGGAAGTTTCTGGACGACTCCAGAATTCTCCGAACGACACGGACGACCCTGGACGACTACGACTCCGACTCTGGATGATTCCGGACGACTCCGGAGAACTCCAGGCGACTCCGAGCAACACCGACCCGGACAACTCTGGACGACTACGATTCCGACTCTGGAAGATTCTGGATGATTCCGGACAACTCCGGACGGCTCCAGACGATTCCGAACGACTCCGAATAATCCGGAGACGGTTCCGAAATTGTTGGAGTCAGATCGGAGTCGACTCCGGACTTTTGCCAACGTTACCCATCACTACTCGGAATCATTGCATCTTTCTCACTCCCTCTCTCCTCTCCACCGCATCATAACCTAAAGGCAATTCAAAGTCCACTTCGAGTCACCACAGACTTCAGATGCGACGAGATCCTTCTGCCAAGTGTTGTCCGTACACATGGCACTCTCTGCCTGCTCGCCCTGGGTTGGAAACGAGGCCCCAGGTCCCAAACTTCCCCCCTACGCGCACATCAAACAAAACGACAAGAATGCGTAGCATAGAAAAAGAAGAAAGAAAAAAAGGTAACCTTAAAGTGGTGCGGGTACATTGTTTTTACTACTACTGCCACGGCTGATAAGGACAAAAAACACACAGCGTACGAGTACTACGAGCGTGGAAGATAACGTTGGAGAAGGGTGAGCGCACACACACGCATATCTATGATGCCATCGTTGTTGCTAAGCGTGCGCAGATATGTTTCAAGGCAGAAGAAGAATATGTTTTATTTTAGACACTCACTTACAGATGGTAAACTTTGTTGAAGCTTCTCTCTCGCTAGCACTGCTGCCCTCCTTGACCCTTGAACCGAGAGGAGGAAGAAATCATCCCATCAAGTGTGTCACTCTTTCGTCTGTATGTTTCCCCCCCTGGTCGGGATGTCTTGCCCCGGTCAGGTTTAGTTACTACGGTGGCTGTTTGAACACACAAAAACCGAACGTCTCTGTCTGTCGCTGCCTTTGGTTAATTGTGTTAATTAACATTTAGCGCGTGTAGGCACCAGCTTCATCACGGAGCGGGGTGGAACATTAACGCTCTAATATATCAGTGTGTCTGGGTGCATGGTGCTGTTCCTCAAAGATAGAAAAAACCCCCTAAAGTAGCCTTGCGCAATTTTGGACCATCGTCTCTGCGTACGCGCATCATCCGCACGCAGAGTGCCGAGCACGTGACACAGACTGTTGATTTAAGGTTTTTTCCTCCCATTATTTGACTGTCTCTCTCTCTGTCTCTCTCTTTCTTCCCTTGAGTCACGCCAACTCCCCCCTCCCCTTTTTTTTGTACTGCAGCCTCTCTTGTTCGGCGAAGCTGGTCGCGCAAATTGCTGCCAACGCATTAGCACCCACCCACCGTTTCGCGCCTTGTGAGAGGACCTTGTGCACGCGCGCTTCGGGACAGGCAGGCAAGCAAGCAAACAAAAACGCGCAAATAGTAAAGATTCCACCGCACTGTTTGTTTGGCCCGCGGGGCGAAATAAGCTGATCATGATGCGTCCCGCTAAATTTTAGGCCGTCGTCGTGCACATTTGCTTCTTTTTCTGCTGTTTTTTTTTTTTTTTTTTGTTGGTCCCACACATCCGCGGCGTATATAACCTTCCGGAGTTGCCGGAGTTGTGCGCTAATCAACACCGTGGCAAAGTACCGCACCGAACCCTGGGGCATGGTCTCACATTAGCGTTATCAACATTATCGTTATCGTCGTAATTAACTCCGCCAACAACGACGCTTCAACCACACACACACACACAGCACAAATGCGTGCAGAGAAAGGTGGAGGAGGGGAACGCACACGATGAGGTGTGCGTTTAGAGGAGACCGTCTCTGCACCGGCACCATACTGCAGTGTTGTGTTGTGGCTCGCATCTTATTTGCAACTTCCATTTTCCCATGTTTTCCCACACTGTCTCTGGGGGTGATTTGTGGGTATATTTTTAAAGCCCGCCCTCACTTGAGTTAATTACCTAAAACCAGAAAGGGGGTTCGTCGTCTCACTGACAGTTGCAATTACCGTTGGATGATTAGGAAAAGGAGACGAGACGCAAACCGGGCAGAGCAATTCCCCCCAATGCCTCGTTCTAGCGCCCGTTTCGTTCACAAACCTTCTCTATTGATAAAAAATTGTGGTTGTACTATTTTTCAACAGTTCTAAAATCTCTTGTTTACTCTCGCTCTCTCTCTCGCTCTCGATCTCTATTTTGTACTTGAAAAATAAATAATAATAAAAACCTCCTCCCCACTTGTGGTAACTGCACCACACCACACCCACCCACTTTACAGTGTTTTCATTTAATTACGTTTCTTTATATATTCTCTGCATGCTGCATGTTTGCCCTTTTCTCTCTGGTCGCACGCGTCTGCTGTGTTTCTTCGTGTGTTGTTTGTGAAACTGTGCGTGAATAGACAGGGTCGACGCCGTTTTCCAAATGGGTAACATCATCACACACGCGTGCACCGTCATACCGTCTCTCTGCAAAACCCAAACGCTTTCCGAAGCAAGGAGAGCAGGATACCGAACTCAATTTACTTCTGTTTTTGTTTTTTTACTCATTTACTTTACTAATCGCCATTTGCTTTCCCAACCCCGGTACAGGTGATGAGCCAAGATGTGCAAAAGGGTGACCCGCTGCTGTTCAAGTTTCGTGCCAAATTCTACCCGGAGGACGTGGCCGAGGAGCTGATCCAGGACATCACGCTGCGCCTGTTCTACCTGCAGGTGAAGAACGCGATCCTGTCGGACGAGATCTACTGCCCGCCGGAAACGTCCGTGCTGCTCGCGTCGTACGCGGTGCAGGCGCGCCACGGCGACTACAACAAGGGCACCCACGTGCCCGGCTTCCTGGCCAAGGATCGGCTGCTCCCGCAACGGTAATTATCGGCTCTTTTTCTTGTTTTAGTGCCTTATGCGAAACAGCTCGACTAATTTGGTTTTCTCCCCCTCCCCCAGGGTCATCGACCAGCACAAAATGTCCAAGGACGAGTGGGAAAACTCGATCACCACCTGGTGGCAGGAGCACCGCGGCCTGCTGCGCGAGGACGCCATGATGGAGTACTTGAAGATCGCGCAGGACCTGGAGATGTACGGCGTGAACTACTTCGAGATCCGCAACAAGAAGGGCACGGAGCTGTGGCTCGGCGTCGACGCGCTCGGGCTGAACATCTACGAGAAGGAGGACCGGCTGACGCCGAAGATCGGCTTCCCGTGGTCGGAAATTCGCAACATCTCGTTCAACGATCGTAAATTCATCATCAAGGTAATTAATTGCTGCGTGGCTGCTTGCCTCTGTTTTCACGCTCGACATTCACCTCTGCCTTCTTTGTATTACCTCCCCTCCCGACCGATCCCAGCCGATCGACAAGAAGGCGCCAGATTTCGTGTTTTTCGCGCCGCGCGTCCGCATCAACAAGCGCATCCTGGCGCTGTGCATGGGCAACCACGAGCTGTACATGCGCCGCCGCAAGCCGGACACGATCGACGTGCAGCAGATGAAGGCGCAGGCCCGGGACGAGAAGAACGCCAAGCAGCAGGAGCGCGAGAAGCTGCAGCTGGCGCTGGCGGCGCGCGAGCGGGCCGAGAAGAAGCAGCAGGAGTACGAGGACCGGCTCCGCTCGATGCAGGAGGAGATGGAGCGCAAGCAGGCGAACCTGAGCGAGGCGCAGGACACGATCCGCCGGCTGCAGGAGCAGCTGAACCAGGTGCAGGCGGCCAAGGAGGAGCTCGAGCAGCGCCAGAACGAGCTGCACGAGATGATGCAGCGCCTGGAGGAGACGAAGAACATGGAGGCGACCGAGCGGGCCAAGCTGGAGGAGGAGATCCGCGTGAAGCAGCTCGAGATGCAGAAGATCCAGGAGGAGGTCACACTCAAGGACTCGGAAACGAAGCGCCTGCACGAGGAGGTCGAGGAAGCGATACGGAAACAGGTAGCCAAGGGCAGCCGTGTATGTATCGCTCCGTCTCTCTGTTTCGCTTCCCCCTTTTCCATACATGCGAGCGGTTCGCGCTGTCTCACTGTATCTCTCTCACTCTCACTCTCTCTCTCTCTCTCTTGTTTTCTCGCAACCACCATCCACTGTCACACAAACACACCATCTTGACCATTCGCTAACCCCCGGCAAAATCAATCTAACGTTCCATCGAGCGGCGCAGTAACATTACTCACACTGATCGCTGATGAAACATCTGCTGTCTTTTTTTTTCTTCTCTAAACACTGAGTTTTGTTGCACTTTAATATACACACTTTAACAAACACACACAGTGCTGCAAAATGTCACTGTCAATGACATAAAAAAATCGAACTGAAACAAAATCCATGTCAGCGTTACGTACTCACTTGTGATAATTAGAGGTGATTCTCTAAACGATTGGTGTGATCAATGCATGCTTCGTGACATTTTTGCGACCAACGCTTGGTCAGTCACTATGTCATGACTTTTTTTCCTGTAATCAGTTCTGCAACATGTCACTGACATCATCATGACAAATTCTGGCTGAAACAAAATGATGTCAGCGTCACGAGCTCTACTGTGATGATCAGAGGTGAGACTCAAACAATTTCTACGACCATGACATGCTTGGTGACATTGTGTGCAACTAACTCTTGGTGATCAAGTGACTGCACTTGGTTACGACATTTTCCGTCGGTGATCATCGCGATAGTCACGGGAGATATGCGGTGCGTGCGAGTGGTTCCAAGATACAAAATGAGCATGGTTTCTCGTTGACGGCCAAACCAGAAAGTATGCTCATTTTGTTACTTGGGACCACACGTCAAGTATATTCCAAGAATGTCGTGATTATCACCGACAGAAATTGTCGTGACCAAGTGAGTGATTAACAGCTGGGTGCCTAAAAGAATGTCACCAAGCTTGTGATGGTCGCAACAACTGTTTGAGTCTTACCTCTGATCATCTCAGTTGTGTACGTGAGCTGTTTTGAGCTTCGTTTCAGTCATGAGTGTTGGTGACTGGAAGCACTGTTCACAGCCAGAAAAGGTCATGATTATGCTTGCGGCGGCATTAAGCTCAGCTTGCCAGTCAGAGTATTACGTTGGACTCAAACATGCGCATGTCAAAGTCATGAAACACTTTCATTGAGTATCAGCAATGAGCATCAAGCTACCACGGATGTGTTCATTGTTTTTGATGGTGAATATCTCGTAATGCTCATGACATTTTGCGGCACAGCACAAACATGATACAATCACACAGAACATGTTTAATTTCAAAAGAAAAGCCGTTACAAAAGCGAACGCGATAAGCACACGTGTAAAACCGAAATTGGCAAACGATTGGATTGATTGCAACCGTGCGGGGGCAGTAGATGTTATGGCGTGGTGTGGATAATAGTGGAAAAAAAGCGTGAGAAGAGGGAGTATGGAAAAGGGGAAGGGCAAGGAGAGATGTAGCAGCATGAGGGGGAGGGGTTTTTTGTTTGTAAATCGGAAACAAAATTCAGCGTTTTGCTAAACGTTGTGCACCGCCACTGCACCACACCGAGTATTTCACCGAGTAGCGTAGCACCCAGTGTTCAAATGTTGTGCCTCTGGTGGTTGTTGTCATCGTAAAACCAACATTTTACTTGTGTGGTGGTAATTTTCCTCGCCAAATGGTCACTCAGCTAGTTTTTTGTTTTCGTTTCCGCCTCCAACAACAACAACAACAACAAAACCAACTCGCGCACAGAACGAGGCCGCTGCTGCGTTGCAGGCTGCCACCACCACCCCGAAGCACCATCACGTGGAGGAGGAGGAGGAGAACGAGGAGGAGCTGATCAATGGGGAGAACGGTACGCAAGACTTCTCCAAAGACTTCGACACGGACGAGCACATCAAGGATCCGGTCGAGGAGAGACGCACCCTTGCCGAGCGTAATGAGCGCCTGCAGGACCAGCTGAAGGTATGAGGGGCGCTACGCGCCGCTTCCTTAGCGCTGAACTGAAGAAGCGTTTTAACTTACTGCTTACTCCCGTTTCCCGTAGGCCCTCAAGCAAGACCTCGCACTGTCGCGCGACGACACGATGGAGACGCCGAACGACAAGATCCACCGGGAGAACGTGCGCCAGGGACGGGACAAATACAAGACGCTGCGCGAAATCCGCAAGGGCAACACCAAGCGCCGCGTGGACCAGTTCGAGAACATGTAAAAAGCGCCAGAGTAGTGTGCGTGTGTGTGTGAAGGAGAGAAGGAGAGGGAGAGAGAGCGAGAGAGGGAGACAGGAGAAAAAGCAACAATTACACACAGTACAGACAACCCCACGCGCAGATTCTCAGAATATGATGTGCCTGCGCTGGCATATGTGGTGGCAGTATAAATCCCGTACAACCCTTCCCATCCTCCCGCGCGTGCGTGCGTTCGTGTCCCCTCCATTTATGGTGGTGTGGAAGAAGCAGAAGAAGACGATGATGATGAAGGAGGCGCATGGACAGGCGCGCAACAATCGAAAACGGACCACGTGTGCACGCGCGCCACGTGCTTTCTGTGTGGAAGGAAAGCGTTGCATATACTAAACTATTACTACCACCAACAATACCACCACCACCACTACAACAAATCCCCTTCCCTCCATCCCCCCCTCCCCCCCTCAACAGCCAATATGCTCCCGCGCACATATATAGTATACAGTATGACACTAATGACACTTATTCCGAATCCCTTTGTAATCCTCCGTTTCATGTGGTGGTGGGGTGTGGTGATGATAGTGCCGCCCCCACACCGGTGGCTCGCGTCTGTTACAGCAGCAACAGCAACAACAACAACAACAACAACAACAAAACACGAAAAAAGCAACACAACATTTACTTAGTAGGACGATAATCTTATGGCAAGCAAAAGGGTAGGGCAATCGTGTTAGGGTTACTATTACTATTACCATGGCAGCGACAAGGAGGGAACAAGAGAGGAGAGACAGGATTCATGCGTACAGTGACAACGCGGCGGCAGCAGCAGCTGCAGCAGTTGTTGTGTCTATAACACACACACACACCTACCCACACATACATATTTTGTATACTTTTTTCTTCTTCTTTGGTTTCCACCACTTGCCTCGTCGCGCAACATTGTGTGTGCAACACATATTGTCCGTTGGGCGAAGAATTGCATCCACGCGTTAAATTTGAATCCTGGTGTTGGGTCACGTGACCCCCATCATCGCCCCCCTTCCCTCCACCCCCACCCCGTTCGTCGGTGTGGGTTGGTGTTTATTGTTACATACTGTTTCATGCAAACCATTACCATAAGTACACGCAATTGAAGCTTAGCAACTTGCACTCTAGATAGTGTTCAAGCAAAAGTGTATAATCTTTCCCATTAAAAGTTTTGAAATAGCACACACACACACACACACAATTTTTAGTGTGCGTTTGTGTGTGTGAGAAGATTTTTTTTTTTTTGGTTCTTTTCAATGACAAGCAAAGGTGTGATTGGCATTATTGATCACGATAAATGGATTTTTTTTTGCTGCTGCAAGCGCTGGAAAAAAGGATTGGGGAGCAGAATTACGAAATAATAACGATGAGCAGTTTTATCCTGCAAAAAAAAACTTTATTGTATGCGCGTGTGTGTGTATGTGTGACCGAGAGAGAGAGAGAGAGAGAAAGGTAATGGCAGAAGTATAAAGGAGTAAATGGTAGTAATGGTAAGGCGATATCAGTCTAGCAGGTAGAAATTGGTGACCAGAAAACGCGTATATGATGGCGTTTTTGTTTTTTGGTTCCATCTTTCTTTTCTATATTATTTCCCTCCCTCTCTTTCCTTTTTTTTTTTTTTTGGCGATGATCCGTCCCGTGGATCAGTATTGGTGTGTGCGTGCGCGCAACCACCCCGGGGTTTATTAGGGAGCGCGGAGAAGACGTGGCGGTGTGACACACAGTTGGGCACTGGTGCACTGGGGCGGCAAGGCCAACAGCAGCAGGTGTAACGGCTTTGGGAAACCACCAGCGCAGCAGCAAGTCGGAATCCGCCACGCTAGTGGACGTGTGGACAAATGAATATATATATTTAGTTACGAGGCAAAAGTAGGCATTGTTTATTATACAGCAAACAACAACAGCAAACCAGATGAAAGTTAAAGCAGCAAACTCTACAACACATACATACCCACACACACAAAACACATTATATCGTTAGGGATCGTTAGGGGGTTGGTATTAATCGGGGAAGTAGTGAGAGCAGCGCAGCGCGTGTGAGAACGAAAAGGAAGCACGGGGAGGGGGGGTATCTTTTATCCCAGCCGAGAAGAGGGGGTGTGGCGTGTGTTGCGTTATTCGGATTTTAGGCATTGGTTCAAATCTATATATAAAAAAAGTATTTCCCTTCTTATATCATCCCGCCCCCGTTCTTCCATTTTTTTTTTGGCCGGTAGCGCGCTTCTTTTCGATTTCCGGTACGACAGTGTCCTCTTTAATATATCTATGTTATGATTAGTATTTCCATTTTTTCTTTTCTTTTATTATTACTACATTACTAAAAGAGCAATGTGTGTGTGTGCGTAATAAGTGTAAACATGGGAGGAAAGTGGGGCGTGTCTTCTGTATTCAAGCAATAGCGACACACACACAGCACACAGCACCAGAGCGAAAACAAAACCCCGTCGGACGGAAGGACAAAAGGGGTGGTGGGGAGAACACGCTAGCAGTGCAGGATGTCCTGGTGTTTTTTTTCTCTCTTTTCGATCGATGATTATGCTTTCCTAATTTTTCTTTTTGGTTTAGTATCGGTTGCCCGGCACACCTTGTTTGTGTGAATGTGTGTGTGTGTGTGTGTGTGTGTGGGTGCGTGTATCCCACTCTCATCGCCCCCCCTCCCCCCTCTTTCCTCCTCATCCTCCTTCCCCTTGCGCAACCTTGGTGTAGTGGCTCATGTAATAAATCGAATTAAAATCGACGAATATAAACGTAAAAAAAACAACATAACAACTGCAACAGCAAAATCAATCAATTGTTACAAAACACACACAGACACACGTTCGCGAAGAGCGAGAAAGGGAAGAACAAAAAAAAACAAAATAGAGACAGAAAGCGAGAGAGCGAGTGACATGAATTGACAAATGGAAGAGAGAACGAAGGATTGGGACAAAACACAAACAAACAAACAAACAAAACAACAGAAATGAAAAAGCGTTCAGTGCGCTATTTGCCGGAATTACAGGTTCGGTTTGCACACCTTCTTGCCAAACAGCAAACAGCCGTAGTCGTCCCCTCACGCATTATTTCCGCATTTTACATGCATAGCAATATATGATTGTATTTAAACAAGAAACCGAATGGATAAAGAATGTGGGAAAGTCCACTGGTTTTTTTGGTATGTTTTTGTATACAAAACGATGCAAACACAAGGTAGAACAAAACACGTATTAAACCCATACTTTTGTCTAACTAGGGATGAAATCGAATGCAACCACAAAGTAGAAACAAAACATGATACAAAACATTGCACAGGGGCAAAGCTGAGCTTAAGCAAGATCTAAACATGCACACGTGCGCGCGCGCGCGCCTTCTCTTGCGCATGCGCAAACGTTTTCCTTTGCGCCAAAGTTTAGCTATGAACGGTAATAGTAGACGTAATGCGATAGTAGAACCATTACAGGGTTTACCAGGGGTTCTCATAGTTGCCTGGACACTTCCTTGACTCTTTCCTATTGGAAGTGAACTTCTTGTGTTGTAAATTGGACCCTATTGGCTTTCTGGACATTCCGATTGGATTGGTCCAACAAGGGTGCTATAGAGTCCAATTCCCATTACATTAAGTTGATTTCACGTAAGAAAGAGTCAATAAAGTGCCCTACAGCTATGAGAACTCCTGGAAAAACCCTGTATATTCCTTCCAAGCGAATCCCATCCTTGGTAAATACGTGATCGCATGTTCGCACGAGCGTGTGCGTGTATGTGTGTGAGTGTGTGCATGTGTAAATATGTTTCCTATACAGTCACAAAGAAATGACCGTGTTAAAAAATGCACATGCGCCTAATGTTAGCACAACATCGAATGCAGTAATTTAAAGGAGAAAAAAAAAACAAGTTGGGTGCCTTCAGTACGACATACCCCCGGGTCAAATTTATATGTCAATCGAGCCCCCCCCCCACGGGTGATGGATGGCCAAACATTTGGCTGCAAAGTGTGCAGAAGGTAGAAAAAGGGGAAAATTTTTTGTTTGTTTTGAATCAGACATTTTTATTTATGTTTCTCTTTCACATCGAACATTTGATTGTGTTGAATCCAATCTTTTTTGTTTTTTTTCTTTTTCATTTTGCTCAATTACTTTTTTTCAAACCTTGTTGAATGTGTAACAACAACGAAGCAAAAAAAAAAAAAGAATTCTAAATGTATAGAAAAGTAATGAAAGACAAAAAAAGAGGGAGGACAAACGTGATAAATGGCGATAAACCAGTTGCAAGAAAATGCCACAATTTGGAGAAACAGGAAACAAAAACAAAACACCGGCGAAAAGCGAGTAATGTGCTGTGAAATGTAAATAGAAACATGCAAAACCACCCAGGGTGGCTGAAGGTATGCAACATGGGGGGGCGGGGGGGGGAGAAAGCACATTTACTAATACTTTTGGGAAGAAGACAATTGGAACCCGTTCAGGAAGCAAGCACGCCACGGACACAAGGGGCGAAGGAAAGCTTTAGTAGTGTGTCCAGCATGCATATTCGGGGGAGCATAGCGCCATGTAGATGATAACGAGTGATTTTTTAATGATGTTTTTCCTTTTGTTTGTTCTTTCGCCCTAGCGAACTTTAACTCTGGTTTGTGCGAACAGAAGAAGTAGAGAGCTGCTAGTGAGTGCGCTGAATTATTTTCATTTTGTGATTTGGCGTTGTCCTTTTTGTTTATTGTTCTGTTTGTTTATTGTCAGAGAGAGAGAGAGGGTAGGAGTTTTGCAGGTTCATTCGTTCTCTTTCCATTTCGATAATCGAGTCCTTTTTTTTACTAATTTTGTTTGTGTTCTATCCGTTTTGGTGTCTGCTCGTTTGCTTTGGTTTTGGGTGTATCTGTTTTGTGTTGTTTCATTGTTTTTTTTTTCGATCAGTATTTCTTCCGTTATATGGGGTAGGTATTTGTTTTATGTGTATGTTTACGACTTTCTTCCATATTTTTTTTATGAATTTAATTTCCCTCCAATTATCTAGCAAAACAAAAAGCAATCAACAGTTGTACTCTGTACACAAAACCTCTATTACAGTTTAGGAAGCGTATGCCGCAATTTAAAACCAGTCAAGACCGCATTAAAACCATACTCGGTTTATTTTGGTTTTACAAACAATAAAACCCGCAAGTGCATTCATTGATGCGCGTGATGAGCGCGCATGGATCGGGAGGGGTGGAGATTACGCTACGCTCCTCCTGCCAGCTTCACATCCGCGCAAAAGAAGACTTATCTCAACCGGCTCAGCGCATAACCCCGAAGCCTCTAGCCGCCAGGCAGCCCATTTATATACAATTTGTACACGTGCGTATACAACGATTGAACTTTCATATTGAACTACCAACAGCGTAACAGTAGGGCGGATAAATATATACACATTTACACCGGGTTGTGTGATAGATACAACGAAAGTAGGGCAGAAGAGGAAGAAGAAGATGCTTCAGAAGCTTCACCGTTCGGAATGTGGCCCCGGTGCAACCGACCGGCCGGACAGAGCGCGTGTGCTGTAACCTTTACCAAGTGCCCCTCAAAATCGTATCGTGCTGGGAACGGTTTTCTTCGCCGGACGGCAAAATGATGAGCGCCAATGAGAGTCCAATGAGCAGTCGCATTATATTTTTTGCCCGAGCATTCTTCGCTACACACATATTTCGCGCTCCAACTTACAAAGTTGTTGGCGACGGGGCGTTAAAACAGAAAAAACAGGAGTGTAAAACACGGACGAAGTGAAGAAAGTGAACAAAAAAGAACGGAAGGAAATAAAACAATTAAATTGGAGTTCAACTAAGATCAAAAACACAACCCATCACCATCTCTCTCTCTCGTTCTCTTCTTCTTGTGTATGTGTCTTGTTGTAATTCTTTAGTGTACAGGTGAGCCCCAAGAACCCGAGCACGATTCGTTCAGTTTATTCCAAAGAACGAACGACCTACGTTTATCTAATCAACGTTCATCGGTTCTTAATATAGCGTTTTCCAAGTCAGTTTTCAACTTAAACGTTGTTATTCATATATTAACATTTCTTCAGCATGATTTTCAACACGTCTCAAGCTGGATTGAGTTTGACCGTTTTTTGTGATAGGTTGTGCCCACAGAATCATGTGGAAGAATCGATTTTTCCCCCTGGTTACGCGAATAATGCGATCCGGAGACGTTCGCGCTTCTAATGTAGTTCATTTATGTAATTTTTTACTTTCTTTTCAGGGTTTTCCAGGAGTTCTCATAGCTGTGGGACACTTAATTGATTCCTTCTTACGTGAAATGAACTTAATGTAATGGGAATTGGACTCTATAGCATCCTTGTTGGACAAATCCAATGGGAATTTCCAAGGCGCCGGTCCAAAAAGGGAGCCATAGAGTTCAATTTCCATCGTATGAAGTTCACTTCCATTGGGAAAGAGTCAAGGAAGTGTCCCACAACTATGAGAACGCCTGGAAAACCCTGTAATACAATTCGTGTGCAAAATTCGGTTACTTCTGTCTCTTTAGAGATTAAAGACTTTTGACAAATTACAATTTATTTTTCATTTGACAATTGATGAAGATAATTTTACTGATTTGACACTGTGAAAAATAAAAATCCGGAACTCGGGGAAAGACTGTAATGCAAATACAACACGGCGAGAAGATGTGGAAAAGCATCTTGCAGCCGGTGAATAATGATGGACACATTCGAAAGTGACTTGGAAAACCCTGTAATGTACTGAGTTATTCATTCAAAAGAACGCGTTCTATGTATGGCAGGTAGTTCATTTCCTCCAATATAAATATGAACGTGAGCCTAGTTTGGTGAATTGTTGGATGGCTAAATTAGTGTTGGGTAAATTTTATTCAGTTTCATGAATCCCAATTAATCTTTGAAATTATTGAATGAGTCTGAATCTCGGTTGGAAAGATTCATAAATCTCACAAATTCACAAATTTCAAAAGATTAATGAATCAAAGTAATTCAAAAATCTTAAAATTGTCATGGAGCTAGAGCTTATTCTTATTCTTCTTCTTGGCGCCACAACATACGTAGTCAAGCCAGCCAATACAGGACTTACCAGCTTTTTGGCAAGTGCTCCTCAGCCGGATAGTCGGTCCTGGCTATGGGAAGATAGTCCATGCTTGCACCCAAGACGTGCATGTTTTTAAGTCTTGCGAGTTAACCACTGTACTGCGGGATAGTGCAGGGATAGGAAAACTTTGTGATTAAAAGAGCCAAATTCAACAACAATGTGAGCAGAGCGCTACGTGATGAGCCAAACGGATAACTCAAGAGTTAAAATGTTTGAAAGTTTTATGAAACATACGAACGGCAAAAACCGCCATCTAGACATTAAAGAGCCGCATGCGGCTCGCGAGCCGTACATTGGCGATCACTGGGATAGTCCAATTTCAATATCTTGAACACCATACATCTCTAAAAATGCATGAACCTCTGGAGATATATGAACGTTTATGGATTCTTCTTCTGCTTCTTGTTGGCCTGCTCATGTATGAGCACGTCTCGTAGACATGGCCAGGTCGCCAATCCGTTTCCAGGAAACTCGGTCCTGAGCTGCAGTCCTCCAACGACGTGCCCCAGCCATCGTATCCTTCCGGCTTTGATGGCCGTCAGGATATCGGCACCGCCAAACAGCTCAGCTAGCTCGTGGTTCATCCTCCTTCTCCACACGCCCTGCACGCACGCACCGCCAAAGATAGTCCTTAGCGCCCGCCGTTCGCAAATGGCGAGTGCATTGGCGTCCTCCGTTAGCATAGTCCAAGACTCGTACCCGTAGAGGACTGCCGGACGAATCAGTGTGCGCTATATGTGGCGCATTTCGTGTGTTGCTGTAGTCTTCCGGATCGCAGGAGTTTGTGGAGTCCGTAGTAGGCACGACCTCCCTGAACAATGCGCCTTCGGGTTTCGCTGCTTACGTTGTTGTCCGAAGTTACGACCGTACCAAGGTAGCAGAACTCCTCTACCACCTCGAGATCGTCGCCGTCAGTTGATACTCTGCATCCGAGTCGGGCTCTATCACGGTCAGAGCCCCCGGCAAGCAGGTACTTTGTCTTCGTCGCATTGATGCTCAATCCAATCCTCTCGGTCTCGCGTTTCAGTCGGGTGTACGCTTCGCACACCGCCGCAGTTGTATGTCCGATGATGTCGATGTCATCCGCGAAGCCGATTCGAACGATTCCGAAAGCTTATGGATTAATGCATCTCAATAGATTCGTATTAATGTAGCTTAGATTCATGAATCATTCTTGCTTCATGAATCTTTGAAGACTCGCAAATTTTAACATATTTAAGACTCCTTGGAGATTTGTGAATGTTTAGAGATTCGAGATTTGTATCACTCTTCGCTTAAGATTGATATGAAAGAAACCCAACACTAGACTAAACTCCCCCTTTAACCCTTCGACCTCCCCCCCCCCCCCCCCCCCCCATGCAACCGATCAAATATCCGAAAGGTTTTGTGGTTTCTCCAGCTGCAAAGATGACCGCCCATTTGCGTTTGTCTCATTTTCCCCATTTATTTTTGGTGCAAGATTAATAGATTAACATTATAACATCTTCTTAACATACGATGCTCCAGGCTCGAGATTGCGTAATCGAGAGATAGAGTGTGTGTGTGAGAGAGAGAGAGAGACTTTTAAGGCTTCCGTGTGTTGGCTGTCCAAGGGCATCGGTCTCTCTCTCTCTCTCTCTCTCTCTCTCTCTCTCTCTCTCTCTCTCTCTCTCTTTCTCTCTCACACACACACTCACGGAGAAGGGTCGGGAACGGGTGAAGTGGTTTTTGTTGTGCTAATACTAGAGGCTTCACTTTACAAAAAAAAAAACAAAAATACATTTAAAAATAACCGCCCAATAACCCCTCTTAAAGGCATGTTTTTTTTGTTTGTTTCTAGATTTAGTTTCTAGAACAGTCGATTAGACGTTGGGCAGATGTTCGACCTCTACCGCTTGCAACAAACCGTGTCAACGTGTTAGTTTGTGTGATGCGTGTATGTGTTTTTCTTCTCTTTAAAAAAAAAAAGCAAAGAAAAACGTGCTCTTGTGGTGCTGAATAAAATCCAATACATATGGGGTGCCAACAAAATACAATGTAAAATAATTATTACGCTAAAAAGAGAAAAGAAATGGACAACACTTAATGAACGGGGGACGGACAACACAAAGCACACCAATGGGGAAAAATTAATTTTGTTTTGTGAAGGGCAGGGAGCAGCGGAAGAGATTAGCATTAAATGCACGTACAAATACTAGGCAGGCCGTCCGTTTTCCTTTGGCGGACAAAAGCCGACTAACAAAAACGCTCTCACAATAACAAAAATGAGAACGAAAAAACAGTTTTAAACAGTTTCTAAACATGAAACATTATTGCGCTTACATTCTGGGGTAATTATTTTTGTTTATAGATAGAGTTTCCCCCTTCCCACTGCCTTTGCTTGTAAATAACACTAAACGGAATCCATTCCACACACACACAAAAAGAAAAAAAAGAAAAACAAAACTTCATCACGATAAGACCTCGCAGAGTTCGGTCAGCTGGGTCGGTTGAATATAATGGGGAAATGAAAGCTACTCCCCTTTCTTTTCGTTTGCTTCTCATCCCCCACTGCACATCAAAACAATCGAGCACTGCGGTGTGTGTTTCCTTTGCCCTCTTCTCTCGTCCGGGTTGCAGCAAGAGATTCGTGTGCAGACGACGGACGACTCACAGCTCGCTCACGGCGTTGCTCTTCGCTTGCGAAGTTGCATCCAGATCCAGCGGGTGGGAATCGTCGGTGGCCGCTAGTGCCTGTCGCTGCTGTTGCTGCTGCTGCTGCTGCTGCTGGTGCCGATTGCGCTGCAGCCGCTGGGGCTGATTGCTGGCGAGGTGGGAAAACTCGTTCATCACCGCGACATAGGTCGAGTCGCCGCCGGCGTACGCTTCCCCGTCCTCGCCGGACCCGATCTCGTCGTTCAGCAGCGTCAGCCGGAGCAGCGTCACGATGTCCGCGTCCTCCTTCTCGACCGCCACATCGATCGGGCGGCGCCCGTCCACGTCCGCGATGTCGTAGCGCGCCTTGTGCTTGAGCAGCAGGTAGGCCTGCGCCGCCGAACCCTGCTCGGCGGCCAGGTGCAGCGGCGTGCGGCCGTACCGGTCGGTCGCATTGATCGCGGCCCCGTTCAGCAGCAGAAACTCGCACGACATGACCGAGCCGGACAGGATGGCGGCGTGCAGCGGCGTCCGGTCGGCGTCGTGCGGGTTCGCCCAGCTCTTGTCCGCGCCGAGCGCCAGCGCCTGGCTCATCACGGGCAGATTGTGGCCGCTCGCCGCCTTGTACAGCAGATAGTTCGGCGACAGCCGCTCCAGCTCCTCGCACTCCATGATCGCGTTGTCCTCCTCGCCGCTCGTGGACTCCTGGTCCGAGTTGAGCAGCAGCAGATCCTCGTCCGGCAGGTTGTGATCGTCGGTGAGGATGTTATCGCCGATCAGCAGTATGTCGGCGAACTGCTTCGGCACCCGGGCCAGCACGTCCTTCTCGTCCGCGTCCGGGCAGCTTTTCGCGCCCGACGCTCCACCCGCCCCCTCTCCCTCCTCTCCCTCCTCCTCGTCCGGCTCGGAATCGCCATCGAGATCGGTCACGGGCAGCCGGGAGGACGCCTGTTCATACGCTTCATCTCCCTCCTCCTCCTCCTCCTGCTCCTGCACTACCCCGCCGCCGCCGCCGCTGCCGCCCTTCCTTGGCGCATTGGTGCGGCGGAGCAGCTGGCGGTAGCTGCGCCGGCGCAGCTTCTTGATGCTCCACTTCTCCGGAAACTTGGAGCTGTCCGCCCCGAGGCTCTTGAACGACAGCGACGAGGACGAGGTGCTGCTGTCCTCCGGACCGGCCGCCGCCGCCCCGCTGCCGAGCCCGCCGAGCGGCACCACGAACTGGCGGTCGATGTACTTCGCCCGGATCCAGGCCTCGCGCACCGCGATCTCGCAGTTGTCGGTCGCCCGATCGAACCGGGCGAGCCGGGCCGCGTTGCCCTCGTACACCCGGTTGATCACGTCGTTGCCGAGCTCGATCATGACGCGCAGTATCTCCGGCTCCCACACGTCCAGCGTGAGCGACCGGACCTTGCTGTAGTGCACGCCGAGGCTGCGGTGCACGCCCGAGCACGCGATGCACAGCGTGATGCCGAGGTTGATCGAGGCCCAGCGCGGATCGGCATTGCCACAGTCGGCGCACCGCGAGTTGCCGGGTATTTTCAGCATCTGCGTCCAGTTGCTGCGAAGCGGAAGGAGAGGACAAGAGAGGTGAGCGTCACTGCGGTTATCAAGCGGTGAGCGCATGCCAACTTACATCTTCTTGAAGCCCTTGCGCGAACCGTCCGAAGCGCGGCCCGTGCCGACACGCTCTCGGCCGCAGGCGTCCGTGCGCCCATCGCCCGGCCGGCCACTGTCGGACGCAGCCGCCGCGCCACTGCCACCGGGGCCGCCGACACCGCCGCCCGGGCCGCCGCCCGACGCCAGCCCGCGCATGTCACTGCTGTACCCGCTGTTGTGCTGAATTGCCGAATCGATGCCCTTCTGCAGTGCCTTGATCCATGCGCTCATCATCGCTTCCGAGTCGGCCTGCAGTATGTGCGATCTGGAAAGCGGAATTTGGGAAGAGCACAGAGCCATTAGGTGGTGGGTGATAGTTCTTTGTGATGTGTTGAAAATCATGTGTAAGAACTGAAATTTAATTATGATGCAAATACGCCATTTGACAACTGTTGAAAAACATCTAGGAGGTGATCAATAATGATGTGCACATTCCTAAGTGACTTGGGTGATAACCCTGTAATGTTTGAGCCATTGCGGCTTTTGTAATATTTTGAGTACCTACAAACATTTTTGGGAACTGGCAAGCGAGAGTGGGTCATAGAGAAGCGATATTGTGCTCTTGCTTTGTAGTTTTAGCTGATCACACTTTTGCACACTCGGTTGCTGATCCTCGACTGATAAATCTGTATAATATCATTATTTATATTGCTTGATGCTATTAACCAATTATTTAATTTCTAAAATTTTGAAATGTAATACTTTAAGTGCAAAAAAGCGCTTGCTCCTGGCCTGCGGATCTCGATCATTTACTAAATTTGGTCCTTCGATCTCTATAGTTTGCCGTCCGCTGATCTAGAGCTACGCACTGATATTACAGATCATTTTTCAATGTGCACATAATTATTCACCGCATCTAAGATTTTTTTCAACAGCTGTCAAATTGTGTATTTGCTTCAAAATGAAATTTCAATTTCAACACATGATTTTCAACATATAAGAAAGAACTGTCAACCTCAGTCCAGACTGAGTCGTGTTGAACATCATGTTGAAGAAATTAAAAATTATTATTTAATTTTTACAGTCCAATCTCCTATGTGCACAGCATTACTCACCACTTGCAAGATGTTTTTCAACAGTTCTCACGTGCTATGTTTGCATCGCAATAAAAAATTTCAATCCTGCCACATAAATTTCAACACATCACAAAGAACTGTCAAACTCAGTCCAGTTTGTTGATTTGTTGAAAATCATGCGAAAGAACTGGAAAATATTTGAGATGCAATTATAGCATGTGACATCTGTTGAAAAACATCTTGCAAGCAATGAAAAATGTTGTTGACATTGGAAATTGACACGGAAAATCCTGTATGATGGTCCAGAGTGATGTGGAATAACATTTTGCACGCGGTGAAAAATAATGTTTACATTCGAAAGTGACTTGGAAACCTCTGTAATCTCGGACCACTTACAGGGTTTCCTAAGTCACTGATGAATGTGCGCATAATTACACACCGCCTCCAAGATGTTTTTCAACAACAGGCAAATGGTGTTTTTGCATCAAAATAAAATTAAAGTTCTTACACATGATTTTCAACACACCTTGAGACTTGTTGAAAATCATGTTGAAGAAGTGTAACATTATAGTGATGAAAATACAATATTTGACAGCTGTCGAAAAACATACCGCAAGCAATGAAAAATGTTTAAGACCTTGGAAAATGACTCGGAAAACCCTGTATAACTGTTGTTCGTGTCATTAAATCTACAAAACAAAAAATAATCCCAGCGCTTACTTGGTCGGTGAGATGACCTCGAAGCAGTAGCGGCGGTCGGAGTCGGCCAGCTGGCGCACGGTGCAGAGCCGCAGGTCCTCCTCCATCACGGTCGGCAGCTCCTCGCCGGTGCGCTTCCGGTAGAACAGCTGATTGTCGCGCATGCAGAACCACCGCCGGTTCCACGTCTTGAACGCGTTCGAGGTGCGCTTGAACAGGTAGCCCTCCATGTAGCTTGGTGTGCGGGCGCCACCGTCACTACCGACGCCGCCGCCGCCGCCGCCACTTTCGCCACCGGCCTCCACACCCGGCCTATGCTCACTGGCTCCTGCTCCACTACCGCCACCACCAGCAGCACCGCTCGCATCTGCTCCTCCCCCGTCTCCGTCCGAGCGGGGCTCGTTCACGCACGTGTGCCGGTTCTGCATCTGCTTGTCCAGCACGCCGTACTCGGACCGCATCACGCCAATCTCCTCGTCCAGGCTCTTGAAGAACGTCCCGTAGTCCTCGCACAGGTCCGACCCCTGGTGGAAGTAGGTGCTGCACGCCTGCAGGTAGCTCAGCAGCGTGCCCAGTATCTCGTGCCGTTTGCGGTTCTGCAGCAGCGTGATGTAGTTGACGTAGTCGAGCGCGGTATGGTTGAAGCACGTCTTCGACGCGGACAGCACGTTCTCCGCGTCGAGCACGTCGGCGGGCCGGTTCCGGCTGACCTGGGAATTTTTGTACACGGCCGCGTCCAAATTTTCCGACACCTTGTTAAAGATCTGCCGGTACTCCTTCACCTCGCGGATGTCGCGCCGCAGAAAGCCGGTCAGATTCTTCAGCACGGTCCGGTTCGCCTGGTCGAGCAGCGTCGTGTGGTACCGGTTCATCTCCTGCAGCAGCTGGATCAGCTGGGCGAGCGCGTTGGTCGAGTTCTTGCTGTCCTGGAAGTGCTTCTGCAGATCCCAGAGCGAGGTCGCGAACGTGCTCTGGTGCCGGATGTACTCCTTGCCGCTGTCCACTGCCGCGCTGCACGCTTTGATGATTTTCTCCAGCTTCGATTCCAGGTGCTCGATCTCGGACTCCTCCTGCTCGAGCCGTAACCTAATGGGAAGGGGAAAACGAGTTGAGTCGAAGCCGTTTTTGGGGGTGACGGTTTGCGGAATTGGCCGATTTTCTGGAAGAGCCTCACCGAAACTTGGGCGAATCCTTGAGGCACTCGCCAAAATCAATCTTGCACTGTGCCATGGCGGGGGCAGCGTTGGGCGGGCCACTATGCGCACGCAGGTTTGATCGTTGTGGCGCGCGGCGCCAGTTTTGAATGACGAACGAGTTGACACGGTGCGGTTGCGGGCGGGGGGAGGGTTTCGCGTTGCAAACGTGTTGCAGTGTGGGGCTGAAAATGAAGAAGAAGAAGAAAAAACAGAACAAAAAATGAACAATGTGAAAGTGAAGTTTCGCTTGCAGAAAAAAAAACACAAAATCATCGATCCCTTCCCCCTCCCGGCGACCGGAAATAATCCACTCGCCACGTTTTGGAATTGTAACAAGGGGAGAAAGGAGGCGGGGGTGGGGGGTGGGATGTAAGATACACCACTACAAAAAGCTTTCCAACTTTCGTTTTCACATTTTTCACTGTAGACAAGGGGGGGGGGGGAGTGGTCTAAGCGCTCTGTCACTTCGATCGACGGAACGTTCCGATCGGTTGGCGGTCGAGCGCGCGCGTGTGTGCGTGGTACGAATGGTGGGGGAAAACGTGTACGATAGAAAGAGACAGCAGACAGTGAAGAATACGGTTACTCACCATCCAGCAAGGCGTCCGCAGGCCACCGATAAGCGATATCAGTTCGGAGGGGGGGGGGGGGGGGGGGGGGGGGTTGGGGAGGTTCTTTGCGAGCCGGAAGTCGTGGCGTTCCGCGACCGACTGGAGTTGCCTCGAGAAGTGCACCCTGTGCTTACTACTGCTGTGTGTGAGTGTTTTGGATCGCTTACGAAAACATGCTGTCATCAAGCGACTAATGCACTTCTCGCGCTAATGACTAACGCCTGGGGACCACTGCCAGCGAGACACAGCTCCCAACGCGCCCAAGAGCCGTTTGTTGACTTTGTTGCCGACGCTTCCGATGCGGGGAAGACGTTCAGCTCAAGGAATGCAACCAAACTAACACACAGTGGGACCGCAGCAGGGCACACCCTCCGTCCGAAACCGTCTGACTAACGCAGCAACACACACACATACGGGTGTGTGTGTGTATATCAAAGTCATCCGTCACCTCCAGCCAAGATCGATCCGATCGTGTCTCGTCGTCGCCACCAAAGCGGAACCGAGCCCGGGGCGGAATCGATCGCTCCGGGAAATTCGGGCAGAGCGTCCTAACTTACATGCAAACGCACAGAGGGAAAACGAATCACACACACTCACACACGCACAAAAAAAAAACACAAACAAAACACAAACAAAACACTGGCACGCACGCACGCACGCACGGCGTACTTCACGGGGAATGGGGTTGGTATTGTGTTTTGCATGGAACGGTTTGCACTGGCTGCCTAGGTGTCGAGGTGGGGGAAAAGGGAGACGACACACACAGACACACACACACATTTGGGGGAATTGCGTTTTGCTACAACTGACAGCAAGGCTTCGCAAGCAAGAGCACGAGCACGATACGGTGTGGGCGAGAGCGAGACACACGCAGGGCAGCTGACAGTCCCATTCGGTGTGTATGCGTTTATCGTACGTTTGTGCCACACTTGCACAATGGTGCCGAAAGGTGACGTTTCGCTACAAACTTCCAGAACGTGTAGTGGAGCGCAAGCGGCAGGGTTCGCCGCCTTCACCTTTGATACATGTTTTTTTATATATAGTTCGGGCATGTCATCTCCACCAATTCTTTTGAATCAATTTTTTTCTTGCATTTTTGTACTATTTTCTTGAACTGGATATGGACTTTATTTTAATCGAGGAGAACATGTATGACTTCATTTAAAATGTTGAACAGTGGAATCGATACAAAATAGCATAATACAAATCACCACATTTTGTCCCACTTGTTTGGAAAACTTCTTCTATTTGGCGCATCGTCGTCCTACGCGGACATGACGGCCTATACAGGCTGTCGAGGCTCTATTCACTACGATGCAGCCGGAGTCCTTTCTATGGAAGGATAGTCCATTTTAGGATTGAACCCACGACGGGCATGTTATTGAGTCGTTCTCCAAAGTCATTCCCGTTTGTAAAACAAAAAGCCACGTTTTAATGAGAAACAAAATGTTGCTGGGTATAGTTGGTCAAAAGCCGGAGATGACTCCGATCCGGCATCGAAAATGTCAGAAACGGCTCCGAAAGGATGCGACGACCAGCATTATTTGGAACCATTGGGAATCGTCCTGAACCGTCCGGAATCGTCTGGAGTAGTGTTGAGTAAATGATAAGTAGATTCTTAAATATTTGATGATTCGATTCGATTTACCGAATCAATCATCACTGAAGATCCATATTCCATCTCAACAAAAGATTCATGAAACCCAACACTAGTCTGGAGTCATCAGGAGTTGGAGTTTTCCAGAATCATAGTCATCCTAAGTTGGAGTCTTCCAGAGTCGGAGTCATCCAGAGTCCTTAATCGGCTAGAATTGGAGTCGGTTGGAGTCGGTCAGTCGGTCGGATACGGTCGATCCAAGGATACTGTCGCAACTAAATGCAATGACTAGAACCATTGGTCTGTTTGGGAAGTCGGCGAGCAAAGAGAAAGACGAATAAAATCCATTAAAAATGAAATGCTGTCTCTAGTCCAGACTCTGGACTCGGGACGGCTCTAAATTTGGACAACTCCGACTCCGGTCCACTCCGACATCAGCAGACTTCGGAAAACTTCGAACGACTCCGATTCCGTCCGCCTTCCGCCGACTCCAGACGCCTCCGATTCCGAAAGACTCCAACTCCGGATGACTCCAAATCCAGAAAACTCCGATTCCGGGCAAAACTAGTAACTCTTGTTTTGCCGTAGTCGAAATCTGACTAACAACAATCGGATTCGGATAAGAATAGTAGGTAATAAACAAAAGGACACTAAAAAGCAATTACAGCCCTATAGCAAACCAGGAAAATCGTGTTATTTTCGATAAAACTTTATCTCTGCTATGTTGAGGATTCATGTTTATTGATAAAATTCCTGAATTTTTGTGTGTGATATTATTAAATATCATTGAATTTTACAAAATCGGAATAACAACAAAAGGGCGCCAGATTTTTCGGAATCGTTTTCTTGCTAAAATTTATACCAGTTGCTCTAGATCGCTCCCATAAAAACACAGAAATCTTCCTGCCGATAACATTAACCTGAGTACGTTGTTCCTTCCAAATGCGTTTTGTCAGTGCTGTGCAGTTGGGCACACTACCATGGTAGCGGTTTGCCATCGTACTGCAGGAAACCGCCGTTGTTCGACTCGTTCAGGGCGAGCAGCGTGCCCACCATCGCAGCACAGCTCTGCTCCACCGTCAGCGGTGCCTTGGCGCCGCCCATGTCCGTCTGCACCCAGCCGGGATGCAGTGCGACCGCCATGATCTTGTGGCCCTTCAGATCGAGGCTCATCGATTTGGTGGCCGCGTTCAGGGCCGACTTCGAGGTACGGTAGCCGTACAGACCTCCCTCCCGGTTTGCCTCGATCGAGCCGAGTATCGAGCTCATGTTGACGATGCAGGCGCGCTGCGGACCGACCGGTGCCGCCGGGTTCGCGTCAGACGCTTTCTTCAGCAGCGGCACGAACGCTTTCGTCATCATGATCGGCGCGACCGTGTTCACGACGAACGTGTCCACCAGATCGTCTTGCTTGGTGAAGTTCAGCCGGGTCGACTTCGGTGAGATGCCGGCATTGTTGAACAGGACGTTCAGACCGGCGCCCTGCAGCACCGCATCGACGTCCTTTGCGAACTGGTCGTAGAGGTCGAAATTTTTCACATCTGCAGAAAAAAAAACAGCGAAAGGAAAAGAAATCATTGAGACCTCCGTTGTGAGTGTTGAAACTATTGAACTTCTGCCCGCTTACCGAACTGGAGGGGAACGATGTTGGTATGTTGTTTGGCAAGCGCAAGCAGATCCTGTATTCAAATAAAATTTATATTAAAAAATTATACAGATACAGTAGAACCTCGATTATCCAGGGGTGGATTAACAGGCGGGTGGCTTAACCGTGCGCACAAATGTGATAGCTGTTCAAGCGTACGGCGAAAATTTGCAGCGATAGTTAAGTAGGCAATCAGTTTCTTGTGCAGCTCTGTAGTATCTAGAAGTATTTTCGAAATTCATGTTTGTTCTTAAACTGTTGTTAAACCTATAGTTATTGATTAAAATAATATTCTACTAACGATTGATTCAAAAGGAATGATTGATTCTTTAATCGTTAAACTAGTTAATTTTATAATTTTATAATTTTTATATGAATTTGACTTTTCTTTAACCATTGTCCGTGCAAATCGATGAACCGGCAACCGTCCGGTCCCGAGCTGTCCGGCTAATCGACGTTCTACTGTTCATGTTACACAAAAAGGCTTCTTTACATATATAAGGGAAAGTCATACAGCGTTTCCTCCTAAGGGTTATTGGTTTAGTCCAGTGATTTTTTGAGTTCGTCTCACGATTTATTAATCATTTCTCATATATTTTTGGATCGTTCCCATAATGTATTGTGATCGTTCGATTGGATTTCAATACAATTGAACCAAACAATTCTGGGTTACGCTCAATAAATCATGGGAAGCAACCAAAACATTTCGGGAAACAACAAAAACAAGGCTTTTTTACCGTAAACCCTGTAACCTAGTTTACAATATAAAAATAACAAATAAAATCTCAGAATTTGGATGCATCGATTAAACTCTTCATATTCAGCCGAAGTAAAATCAAATCAAATGCCAGTAAAATCGTTTGAAACCCAATGGTCGAAAAAAAATCCATTTCCATAACGATCAATTCAAATTATGCGAAGCTTTACAACAGTCGCGTGGCAAAACGAATTATGACGAATTACAAATTGCACACACACACACACTGTTGCGTAATGTAAACGCTGCCCCGTCACTTGCCAACTCGCGCACAGCAAATACAGCCACACACAAACACACTCGCGCACACACTGTGACGGATTATTCGTGCCGGTGCGATTATTCGGCCCGATTTGCTAGAAAACCCTTCAAACCGTACCCACGAGCAAGAATGAGAGAGAAAGAGAGAGGGAGAAACAGCAGAGCCTGACAAAAGCGAGCAAGTGAGCAAGCGTCAGCTAAAGCCGGCAAACACACACGCGAACCCACACAGAGAGGAAACCCGCACCACATCGATTCGGCAAGCGGAATTCTGCCCACAAGCCGTTTCATCCTTCAACCGACGACAGGCGACATTCCCGTGCACCGTTGCTGTGTGTGTGTTTTTTTTTGTGTTGTATCGTTCACCGTGCCTTTTCATCCACCGGCATTCAGTGTAGGAAGCGTCAACCTGTTATATCCAGCAAGCAGTGCAGTGCGAAACCAGCGCATTCGGCAGTATTATCTACAATACACACAACACGTTCGGCAGCGTTCCGCAGCGATGGCGCCATTGAATCGTAAGTGTTAGCAAAAAGTGTGTGAAAGCTCTGCGTCCAGGCGCTTGTAGATCATTCCAGAGACACGCCGTTGCGGCTGTGTGCGCGTAGCTGTGTATGTGCGCGAGGGTATGGGGAGGGGGGGGGGGGGGAAGGGGAATACAATATGGTGGACAAAATTGCACGCGCTCACCTGCGATTTGGCCGGATCACGGTACGTCGCGATGATGTGGGTCGGTGCCGGGGCCGGCAGCCCGATGAGCGCCTTGACCAGGCCCAGCCCGAGCCCACGGTTGCAGCCGGTAATGAGGATGCTGTTCATCGTTCGTTCGATGCCGGATGATGGCCCTCCTCCTATTCTTCTTCACACAGAGCGACACGCACACAGCCGTGCAGGGATAATTGACCACAGGAGGTGGGAAGCCACAACGCTCCAAACAGCAGGAACAAAAAGCCAACGAAAAAAAAAAAACACCTCACACAATGACGTAACGTTGGGCAACTCTTTCGGAGCTCTTTCGGTCGGCCGCGCTGGTGGTGTAGGCTTTGTTGTGCGGGAAGACACCCGGGTTAGAAATTTCCTTCTCGAAAAGTGTGTGTGTGTGTGTGTGCCTATGTTTGTATGGGGTGGGGGATGCGGGTGGTACAATTTGTAAGGTTAAAGCAAACCCAGGGCAACCACACACTCCGACTGACTGACTGACACACGGACCGAGACGCGAATGAGCAGCGAATGCGTGTGCGAGAGCGGAAGCGAAAGGAGTTGTGCTTGTCTTTTTCTTCCGCTCCACTTCATGCTGTTCCAACCCAGCCAGCTCGTCCTGTCAAAATCCGGCATTTTTCGACCCCCTTTCGCTCACCCTCCCCCCCGCATCACCCCATAGGGTCACCACAATCACACGCCTCGATCATTCTCCCGTACCCCTCCACAGGGGGAGGCTTTCTGTGCCTGGTAACTTTGTGTGTGTGTTTTTCTTTCTTTCTGTAGAGTGATAATTAAAATCGAAATCAACAAAGCACCCCAATGGGAGAAGAAGGGGAGGGGAGTGTTCAAGCGAAACGGGGCTCCCGAGGAAAAGGCTGAAAAACAATAATTTCCGATTGGCGGTGTAAAACAAAAAAAAAACTTTAATTACTGTGCGCACACGTTGCTGTGCAACGTGGTTGGATTAGTTTTACCTAGTTCCCTGCATTTTTGGAGGGCAAACTTTGTTGCTTTCGCCCTTCGAATTAGCAACACGAGATCGAAACCGTGGGTCCCCAGCAGCCAGTGCTGCAAAATGCCATGAGCATCGCGACAAATTCACCGAAGAAAACAATAAACATATCTGTGGTAGCTGGATGCGTCATGACTTGAGTCAACCGCGAAACTCTGGCTCGCAAGCTGAGCATAATGCCGTCACAAGCATAATCATGACTTTTTCCGGCTGTGAACAGTGCTATCAACTGTCACTGTTTCAGTCACCTACACTCATGACTGAAACGAAGCTCAAATCAGCTCACGTACACAACTGAGATGATCAGTGATGAGACCAGTTGGTGGACCAATCACGTGCTTGGTGACATTTTGTTTAGTACCCAACTCTTGATCACTCACTTGGTCACGACATTTACTGACAGTGATAATCACGACATTCTTGGAATATGCTTGGGCGTGTGATCCTAAGCAGCAAAATCAGCATGCTTTCTGGCTCAGTCTGCTTTGATTGTCTGTCGGTCAAACAGAGCGGAAAACCATGCTCATTTTGTTTGTTGGAACCTCTCGCGAGCATCGCAGATCTCTCTTGACAATCGTGACAATCACCGACACGAAATATCGCGACCAAGTAACTAAACCAAAATTTGGTTGCACAAAATGTCACCAAGCATGTGATGGTCGCAACAACTGTTTGAGTTTCATCTCTGATCATCACAATAGATCTCGTGACTGACATGATTTATTTTTAGCCAGAATTTCGCATGACTCGCATGTCGGTGACATTTTACAGAATTGATCACAGTAAAAAAAAAAGTCATGACATAGTGACTGACCAAGCGATGATCGCAAAAATGTCACGTAGCATGCATTGGTCACACCAATCGTTTTGAGTATCACCTCTGATTATCACAATTGAGTACGTAGACTCTGACGTGGATTTTGTTTCAGCCAGTGTTTTGTTATCACAGTGACATTTTGCAGCACTGCCAACAGCAAGAAGCGGATTTTTGTTTAACCTTGAGCTTGCTGAGAGGCACCGGTCGATCGACGTCGATGACTCTTTAACAATTGCAAAGAACGTCCATCCACTCGGTAGCTTGGTCTAAGTGGTCAAGTCAACCTATTGACAAATGACTGATACTGATTTCGATTTTATCGATGGCCGCTTGCGTGCCTTGTGCCACACAAAACTCGACCGTACTATCTTGAAGGGTTTCGCAACAACCCAGCAACACACACACACACACACACACACACACACACACACACACATTAAAGATTGCTCACGCTGAGATAACCCAATATATCTCGTTGTGCACAATGTGTCTCTTTGCCGATAAGCACAGTGTCCTTGCTAGTGCCATCCGGTGCTGCTTCAAGGTTTTTGGATGGCTTCCGAAAAGGGGACTCTCACAGCACGTAAAGGGAGGGGCGGTTGTTCCGATTATCGTGAATCATGCACCGACCGTTTCGATCGGAGGTCCACCCACACTGCTCCCGAACGAACTGCCCGTTGTTTGTGACGTGCCCGGTCACTAGGCAACCACCACCACCCAAGGGATGGGGGAAACATGGCGCGTGAAACTAGCCTTTGGAGTGCGGGCTGGAAATCATACCACCTCCCTCGAAGGTCAATGCGAATGTGTGTGTAAAGATAGGCGTTTGTGCAAGTCATTCCGCGCATAACTTAGAGTTACCAGATACGATTGTGCCCAGCGGGTTTTTCTCTTCCGACTAGTGCGGTTTGTGGCCCATCGAGAACCGTCTCGATGGAGCGATCCGTCATCCGTTGGTGGCAACAGGAGTCACCACCAACTAAAGATAGCAGTGAAGAAGGGTGCGAGGGAGGGGGTGAAGGTTGATGCACGCTTCATCTACTTCACAGTATGACGAAATGATGGAATTGCTTGCTGTGTTGTTTGCCGTAAGTCTCTCTCCGACGGCTCCCTGTTTTTCCCTTGCGCACGAGGCGCGGGTAATGTGCATTTCCCAGCCAGCCGCCAACAACGGTAAGGCAAACAATTAGGGGATGTGTGTGTGTGTCGTACAGCAGAGGGAGAGAGGGAGCGTAAATGGATATTCCAATTATCATTTGCGCTAGTGTACTTCACGAGCGGGAAGTGATACATGATGCTACATCGCTTTCCGGAAATGAACGGTTGCTGTTAGTAGAAAGAGGTTACTCATTAACATTTATTGTGCAACATTGTTGTAATTGTTTGTTAGATGTTATCTAAATATGATCCTTTGATTGTGCTATTCATTGAGCCCACAACAGCACATGATTATAATACATGTAAGACAATAAAAAGCACGTGTTTGTGTTGAGAATTCAATAGTCTTTTATTAATATAAAGTCGAGTTTTTTACTCTCAAAGATTCTCCAACGTTTTGGACCGTAATTGGCTTATAATCAGCCCTTTCACAAAGTTAATTTCGTAATTGAGTGAAAGTCATCTTTCATTTTTGGAACAAACATTGATGGAATCGTTTGTCCCAAATCATGGCAGATCTCAACAGAAACATTGAACTAGTGGTGGGTAACTCTGAGTCACAGATTAGTGTATTTAGTGAAATATTCCTGATGAATCAATGCATCTGAATCTCAAACTAAGATGGCGTTCTGGCACCAATCGAACAAGACACCAGACTCGAACAAACGTATAGAGTTATATTAGGAGGTGTACCGTCAGACATCTCGAATAAACACGACTCAAACCTGTCAAATGCCATACATTTTTCAAGTTCGATGTGTCATGTTCGATTGGTGCCAGAGCGCTGGGTAGAAGGTTCATAAATCTGAAGATATTCGATGATTCATTAAATCTCGTTAAATATTCATGACTGTCCAAAGGTGTATCTCAAACTCTAAATATCTCTGAGGATTAATGAGTCATTTATAATGGATGCATCTATATAGCTCTTTGACTTGATGTATGGACTTGCTCTTTTCACTAGGATATTGTATGCATTGAGTACCAATTCTTGGCCTCTTTTCCGTGCCCCGTCGAAACGATTCCTGAGTGGTGATACGTTATGCCCTTTTCGTGTATGCTGGCCGTCGCGATTCTTTCGAGATTCGTGAATCTTTTGCAAAAGTAAATCATTGAGAATCGTTTGAAACTTTTAAGTCTGAATAAATCGTTAGCGATTCATCTATATTTGAAGATTCGTGATTCGAATCACTCATCACCGGACGAATCTTTATGAAAGGTTCACAAACCACAATACTACCTTTTAACATGATGCGTTTTTAGAGTGAGAAGCAGTGACACAAGAATGTTAATTGGTTGTAAATTACTTAACCTCGTTCCAGGCAGCCGGCCAATTGTAAATTATTAAACAAATGGTAAATGTAAAAAAAAGAAAGCTTTCATAAAAGAAACATCGTGGCATGAAACGACTTGAGGAAGAGTCAACTTAAACTACAAAACACAGAATATCCCACAGAATATTGCTTTCCCAAGTAGTCCCTGAGATGCGAGGTTTAGGAGATACGCGCTTTTTTATATTTTGACAGTTCGTTAGAGCAAGTTAGATTGATTTTTGACTACCTCAGTTGTCAAATGCGAAATAATTTCCCGTTTGATGGAATTTTGAAAATAATTCCAAATGGTTCAAAATCTGTAATTTTAAGTCAGAATCATTTCAAGCAATTAATAGCTAAAACCACCCATTAAAAGCAAAGTTGCACAAAAATTTACTATACATGCGGTCTCTGAGATAATGGGATGGGATAATGAGGACCGAAAACGGCCACAAAAAAACCGTGTAAGTCGAATCTCGCGATATCCAGCCAAAATATCACTAATTTTCGTATAATTTTGCAAGTAGGGGGTGGTTTTAGCCACTTAATTCATTATTTGATATGATTCCGACTGAATATTACAGTTTCCAAACCTTTTGAAATAGTTTTAAACATTCGATCTAAACCGTACGGGGGGTTTTCCCCCTAATTTTCTACCTCCACCCTTAACACTTAATTCCAGAACCGATTCCGATTCCAAAGCTGACTCCGGAGGCGATTCCAGCGTCGACTTCGGATACGATTCTGGAGATGACTCAGGAATCGGAATCGGCTCCGGAATGGACCTGGGAATCACAATTTGCTCCGGTAACGGAATCAGAATTGACTCCAGAATTGAAATTAGCTTCGAAATGAGAATCAGCTCTTGAATTGAAATAAGAAGTTTCAATCAGTCCTCGGCCAAAGTCTATGAGATCGTTTGCAAGTAAATTTTGATTCTTTGCGGCAATCAGTACGTAGCATCATTGGATCCAAACGCCTATTCTTAGAGGATACCGAATCCGATTTTGAAGCCGATTTAGATTCCGGAACCGGTCCGGATTCCGGAGCCGTTCCATTTCCGGAATCGCTTCCGATAACTGATTCCGGACCTGCTATCCGATTCCATGATTCCAAAAAACTTCGGAGCTAGCCGGAATCGATTCCGATGAAAACTTCGTTTTTACCATCGCTACACCGGAGCGAGAAAAGAAGCGTTTGACAATTGCGTCAGCCACTGTCGCTGTATGTGTCGCGTCTGCACGTGCGAGCATCTGTGTGTGCGTTGTTTTGGTCGGCGACAGGGGTCGGTCGGGTAGTTTGGCATACCACCGCGCCACCGTCGCTTCCTATTGCGGGGGGGCTGTCCAGCTGTCATTTTAGCAAAGTTGCTGCTCCGTACCGCGCGCGACCATTTGATTCCCCCGGGGGGTGTCCGCTGCTCCGTCCAACCAATTATCCAGCATTGTTAAAGACTGTGCGTGTGTATGTGTGTGTGTGTTGAATAACGCAAAGGAAACGGTCAGCAAGAAGACATTTTCTTCCCCCTTTTTCCCTTTCTCATGTAACAACCCACATTGGATTCGGTTCAGGCTAGTGGTTACGTGGTGTTTGGGAGGTTAAAATTTCACCTCTTCCGTCTGTGCGGCGCTTCGTTTTTTGGTTTCCCTCAGTGCCCCGCAAAGTGTGTGTACGAACCAGCAGTGAGTGTACTATTGGCCATGAAAGTGTGCGCAGCGAAATATTTGATTGCCCGGCGCGCGTAACACCACGCAATTATTGAAAGAAAATCACGCACACACACAAACACATCTTTCAACCTTTTCTCACTGTGTTGTGGTGTCGTCGAGGGTTACATTCGTGCATTCGCTGCGACATCACCATCCACCGGCGCTGTTCTTATCTACCAAAAAGGCAGCAGGAGCGAGAAAGGGAGTGTGGTGTGGGAACAATAGGAGCACCAAAAAAAAGCCTCATCATCGCCGGTCGTGTCGATAGCAACACACACGCACACACCTTGACACACTCAACGAAACAGCGCGATGGCGACGGCCGTGCTTGCGAGACCCGCGCGAAGCCTTATAAATGTTGTACAGTGCGTGCGGCTGATACGTACCCAGGCCACCGTCATGTTTGCAAGTGAGTAGGTGCACCGGTGTAAAAACAGGTCGGATTAACCTCTGCCACTATCAACCAAAAAAATACATCATTCCAGGCAACCGGGCTACCTGGGTAGCCAACAACTTTGAGGGCTCATAACTTTTGAATGCGTAATCCAATATCGATTCAAAATTATGATGAAAATTGAATAAACTAGTGCAGTTTCCATAACTGTGCATGGATTGGTTCAACTCGCTACCGTTTTTATGTCATAGCTTTTCAAAGCTGAGAGGATTTTTTTTGGGAAAAAAAATACAGAGTTAAAACATTTTTTACAAACACATTGGAACTTTACAAAAATTTCACATTAAAATGGTTCTAGTGGTTTTGAGAACTGTATATTCCTCGTCTAACATATTTTTCCAGAATTTTTTAACAATTGTTTAAAAAGATAAAGGAGATTCCATTTGAATAAAAACCGTTATAACACGCCTGTCATCGTAATTTTATAAAATGCGACAAATGCAAAACTTCTTAAAATGGCTATTTTTGGTAACTTATGTTGAATTAATACTGCAAATAGACTGAATTTAAACATTGTGCGTGAATTTTATTTGATTGTTGGTGTCTTTCTACCAAAAAGGGTCATGATGTAACGGTTTTTATTCAAATGGAAACTCCTTTATCTTTTTAATTACTTGTTGAAAAGTGCTGAAAAAATTATGTTAGACGTGTGATTTACAGTTCTCAAAACCTTTAGAGCCATTTTAATGTGAAAACGATGCAAAGTACTAAAAGCAATGTTTTTGCAGTTTTGTAATTTTTCTCAAAAAAAAAAAAAATCCAGCCAACTTTGAAGAGCCATATCACAAAAAACGATAGTGGGTTGAACCAATATGTGCACAGCTTTGGAAACTGCATTATTTTATTAAATTTTCATCAGAATATTGCATCGATATTGGAGTACGCATTCAAAAGTTATAAGCCTCCAAAGTCACTGGCTACCCGTGGGAAAAGAGGTATTGCAAAAACTTCTCCGTAACAGGTTTATTAAACTCGAAAAATTCGACAAAAAAATAAACAGGAGAAAGATGGCTGTGATTTACACGCACACACATTCCAAATTACAAGTCTATCGGTTTTCCTAGGGCCAGAGAAATAAACAATCAAAATCGATTTGGCTACCCGTGTAACCGGTTGCCTGGAATAGGGGTTAACATTGCCATTCATCTTCCCTCCTGCAATTAGTTGTGCAATTTCCTCATTTAACGGTTTGTTTGTGGTTTTAATTTGAATTGCGTTTGACGTTTTCGTCGTTTAACGTTTGACGTTTTGCACCACTTTGACGTTATCAAGCACAGCGTTGTGTCGCGCTGTTTGGGGTTGCCACCGGTGAAATTGTGCGGCTCTCGTAGGAAAGGAAGGTTTCGTTGTTCATTGGCACAATCCAAAACGCTTCTTCATGGCGGCGGCAACGGCAGCGGAGCGTTAGTATTCGTTCGTTTGTATTTGCTCTTCTCCCCCCCGCCCGCAACCGATATGTTGACGACGGCGGGAAGTACCATGCTGTGTCAGGTAGTGGCGCAGCGCTTGCTTTTCCTGCAGTTGTTGCACTCCTTGGATCGAACCGTTTGCCCACCACAGCGAGAAGGTAGCAAAGGTCGCCCCAAGACACACACACGCACATCCCATTCCTCCGCAAAGTGTTCTTTCCGATTTAAGTGCGATCCTTACAGCCGGAAAAGCTAATACTTTTCTTTCTCTCCTCTCTCTCTCTCTCTTTCCCCTTTCTGCAGAGGAAAACTATGAGTACGATCTGGTGGTGATCGGTGGCGGTTCGGGCGGTCTCGCCTGCGCCAAGCAGGCGGTCCAGCTCGGCGCGAAGGTGGCGGTGCTGGACTTCGTGAAGCCGTCGCCGCGCGGCACCAAGTGGGGCCTGGGCGGTACCTGCGTGAACGTGGGCTGCATCCCGAAGAAGCTGATGCACCAGGCGTCCCTGCTCGGCGAGGCGATACACGACTCGCAGCCGTACGGCTGGCAGCTGCCCGACCCGGCCGCGATCCGGCACGACTGGGCGACGCTGACCGAGTCGGTGCAGAACCACATCAAGTCGGTCAACTGGGTGACGCGGGTCGACCTGCGCGATCAGAAGGTGGAGTACGTGAACGGGCTCGGCTACTTCAAGGACGACCACACGGTGGTGGCGGTGATGAAGAACCAGACGGAGCGCGAGCTGCGCGCCAAGCACGTGGTGATTGCGGTCGGCGGCCGGCCCCGCTACCCGGACATTCCCGGCGCGGCCGAGTACGGCATCACGAGCGACGACATCTTCAGCCTGCCGCAGGCGCCCGGCCGCACGCTCCTGGTCGGCGCCGGCTACATCGGGCTCGAGTGTGCCGGCTTCCTCAAGGGGCTCGGGTACGACGTGAGCGTGATGGTGCGGTCGATTCTGCTGCGTGGCTTCGACCAGCAGATGGCCACCATGGTGGGCGATTCGATGGTGGAGAAGGGCATCCGGTTCCATCACCGGTCGCGCCCGCTCGCGGTCGAGAAGCAGCCGGACGGCCGGCTGCTGGTGCGGTACGAGACGGTGGACGAGGCCGGCACCGCCACCAACGGTGAGGACGTGTTCGACACGGTGCTGTTCGCGATCGGGCGCCAGGCCGAGACGGGCACGCTCAAGCTGGCGAACGCAGGCGTCGTCACGGCCGAGGGCGGCAAGTCGGACAAGCTCGAGGTGGACGAGACGGACCACCGGACGAACGTGCCGCACATCTACGCGGTCGGCGACGTGCTGTACCGGAAGCCGGAGCTGACGCCGGTCGCCATCCATGCCGGGCGCATTATCGCCCGCCGCCTGTTCGGCGGCTCGGAGGAGCGCATGGACTACGCGGACGTGGCGACCACCGTCTTCACGCCGCTCGAGTACGGGTGCGTCGGGCTGAGCGAGGAGGCGGCCGAGGCCGCCCACGGCAAGGACGGCATCGAGGTGTACCACGCCTACTACAAGCCGACCGAGTTCTTCGTGCCGCAGCGCTCGGTGCGCTACTGCTACCTGAAGGCGGTGGCGCTGCGCGAGGGCAACCAGCGCGTGCTCGGGCTGCACTTCCTCGGGCCGGCGGCCGGCGAGGTCATCCAGGGCTTTGCCGCCGCGCTCAAGTGCGGCCTGACCATGCAGGTGCTGCGCAACACGGTCGGCATCCATCCGACGGTCGCGGAGGAGTTCACCCGGCTCGCCATCACCAAGAGCTCGGGGCTGGACCCGACGCCGGCGACCTGCTGCAGCTAGGAAGGGAGGAGGCGTACGGACAATTCGTTGCCTGCAACTCACACACACACACACACCAACATTCATCACTTTTCTTTTCTTCGTCCTTTAGTTTGTCGCTTTTTTTGTTGTTTTCTTTCAAAATCCAATTTGGCGGGAATGGTATGGGGTAGTGGAAAGGTTTTAGCATGTAGAAAGGAAGGCATACACACACACACACACAGGTGCGCGTCGCTGAGCAAAGGAGAAAGGATCCTTCTAAAACACATTAAAAAAAGAGGAAGCAGAAAAAGAATAGAAATTTAAAAATAGACAGCTCGTTAGGACGGCTCTTTTGCCCCTTTTGCTCTAACCCGGTCCGATTTGGGTCCAATCGCTGTGAGGAAAACGTTCCATCTCTTTTTGTTGTTGTTGGTTTGTGCGAGTGTGCCCAATGTAATTGTGGTGTGCAGCAGCAATGTGTGCATGTGATTTGTAGTGTGTGGACCAACGGGACGGACCGGAACGAAGCGGGAGCGGAGGGTGGCACAAAAAGTAGAGCGAAGGAACAACAGATTTTGGTTTATAAAACCGAACAAAGGAGGAGAGGACGGTTTTCTTTGGATTGTTTTGCTAAGTTAAGAACAGGCCTATACGCCGCCGCCGTGTGTGTGGTGAGGATAGTGTGCGCGCACTACCCAGTAACAACAGGGAAAGTAGAAATAGAAAAAAAGGAGAGATTATTCCCGCACAATTGACAACTACAGATCCATCCGGGGACGGTGAAGGTGCCGGTTCTGCGATCAATTCCCCATTTGTACGGTTTCTATTTCATCAGTATCAATGCGTCAGAGAGAAGGAAAGAAAACACACACAACAACTCAACAATACATGTGTATCGAAATTGCAAGTTGAAAACTTGTGATGAACCCACGGAAAGCGTATCGGGTGGTGTGTTTTATTTGTTTGGACCTATTTTTTTTTTATTGCAAATTGTTACACCGAAAAGTAATAGACTGATAAATTCCAGTTTTCCAAATAGGGCAGCTAATTACTGTACAAATTACTGAACATCTTTTAGTATTACATTTCATGCCGTTGAACTCTACGAAATTGAATTATTGTAACATGTACTGACGCATTACAGGGTTTCCCACGATTTATTGGTTGGTTCCCACGATTTATTGGTGCGTTCCCACGATTTTTTGGTCATTTCCCATCATTTTTTGGTAGCAACCCACGATTTATTGGTCGGTTCCCAAATATTATTGGTCGGTTCCCAAATATTATTGGTCGTTTCCCAAATATTATTGGTCGGTTCCCAAATATAATATAATATAATACCGACCAATAATATTTGGGAAACGACCAATAATATTTGGGAACCGACCAATAATATTTGGGAACCGACCAATAAATCGTGGGTTGCTACCAAAAAATTATGGGAAATGACCAAAAAATCGTGGGAACGCACCAATAAATCGTGGGAACCAACCAATAAATCGTGGGAAACCCTGTAATCAATATGGTCGAACTCGAGGTTAAATTTTCTGTATGTTAACACGTACATTGCTTTTACATGACAATGGTCATCTTCATTTGAACTTTGGAACGAATATTACTTGTTCGTAATGCATTTTAATAATTACTGAATGCATGTTAGCCTCGAGAATTTTTCAGCTCTAAAGGGTTTTGTACCATTCTTAGAATATTCCCAATATTTCTTTTTTTTTTGCAGCAAGGGAGGAGTGGCTCTTACTTTGATGTTCAAAAGTTCAAAGCAACAATTACTTTGTTTCTAAAAATGTATAATGATTTATGTGCCAAAAACAACTGCATACTCCTGGCCCGTGGTTTGATATGATTTAGAAAATTTAGCTTTACTCCGAGCCTTTTATTACGAGGGATTTAGCCCAAGAGAGCTCAGAGGACAAACGAGTGTCGAGTTAACTCTTGTTCATAATTCAATAATTTTTCTATTTACCAATCGGCACTGATCCAAGCAAAAAAGCCGGACTGTTGGTCGGACATTCGCAAGACTTTTCGTGTTTGTTTATACAGTGAAATCGCTCGTAGTTGAATCTTGAAGGAACCGCCAGAGATTAGAGAGCTATTCAAGATATTAGAGAAAACTGATGAAAGCGTTGCTATGAAGTAAACTTAACCAATAACTTGGTGTTTTGCAGTGTTTTGCTTTCAGCAGGACTCAGCTCCAGCCCATAAGGCTTCAATCGTGCAGGAATGGCGTAAGAAGTAGTGTTGGGTAAATCTGATTCAGATTCATCTGATCAGATGAAGCTGATTGAACCTTTGGAATGATTCGATGATCTGAATCTCGGATGGAAAGGTTCATGCACTTCGAAAGAATCATATATCTGGAAAGACTCACAAATTGCTAGGCATTTATGAATCTCAAGGGATTAATAAATCTTCAATGATTCATAAAGCTTGAGCCTCTCATTATTCTTCTTCTTGGCGTGGTCATGTCAGCCTATACAGACTTTCGAGATTTCTTGGCAAGTACCACGCAACCGAATAGATTGTTTCATTTCGAAGAGACGCGAGGCTTGAACCCACGGGTATGTTTTGGTGGGATTAGGCAAATTCAATATTTTGAAAAGCATACATCTCTAAAGTATGATGAATCCCTTGGAGAAATGTGAATTTTAAAGGATTTATGAATCTTATAGATTTATAAATTTTTGAAGATGTGTCCCAAAATTATGAGAACTCCTGAAAACCCCCTGCAATAATTAATCCGTCTATCGATAATACGATAATAAAAAAAAATACAGTAAATTTTATGTGAACTTGTTCATTTGACTAGGTTACAGGGCTGCGCAAATAAATGTCCCTCCTAAGAGTACGCTGAAATTAATGGCCTCTTAACTCAATTAAAATGAGATACTTATGACGACCCCTTAAGAGACCTAAAACCAAACCCATACTGGTAAGGTTTCATGAATATTTCGTTGAGATTCATTCAAATGATTCTGAAACGATGAGTGATTCAAATCTCCAATCTCTAAAGATTCATAAATCTCCAAGTAATCCTAAATATATAGCGACTTGCGAGTCTCCAAAGATTCATAAAGCAAGAAAGATTCACATATCTTTAAGAGATGAATATGAATTTATAAAGATTTATGAATCCATCTCCAGAGATTCATCAGTCTAGAGATGTATGGTGTCCAAGATATTGAATTTGCACGATCCCGTTATTGAGTTCAAGCCACGTCCTTAGAGATTCGTGAATCTATGAGATTTATGAAGCTTTCCAACCGAGATTCTGATTCATTCAATCATTTAAAAGATTCCTTCAGATTCGTGAATCTGAATAAGATTTACCCAACACTAATACTGGTCCTGGCTCGAATACATTGCATATTCTGATTCAAGAACTGCTAATACTGAACCTATACCGGTTCTGAAATCGATATGAACCCATACCTAACCTGGAGCCTATCATGTACCCACACCGGTTCTGGAATTAATTATGAACCCATACTGTTCCAGAAATAGCTGCCGATTTCAATTATTTCTGAGAATAGTACCAGGAACTATTCCGGATTCGGATTCGGAACAATACTTAGGCCTGGTTCGGGTGTATCGGCATGTATCCGATACAATTCCAGTATCAATCGACAAACTATACTCGGTAGACAATGTGCAGCGTAGGAAATATTGCAGGAATTAGCGTAGAAAAATTTAGTGCAATTTCTATAGTGATTGATTCTTCCCGTCTTGTAAGGTCAGCTTTTGGCCCGCGGGCCGAACTTTTGCGCGACCGCTGCTGTGGGTTCATGTCATCCCGGTGGAAAAGAAAATCCCGACACAAAGTGCTCTTCTTCCATATCGGCGTCATTACGACAAGGGGGAGAGATTTATTTGTTTGTTTGTTTTTTTTTTTAAGTCCAATGCAGGAATTGCCTTATCTCGTTAGGTATATGAACCAGGCGCCACAGGGGGTTGGAGGGAGGGGGGGGGGGGGAGATACCTGAAGTGTGCCCTCTGCAACGGGGGTATTGAAAGAAGGGCGGGGGGGGGGGGGTGGAGGAAAGAGTATAAATGCATCTTTTGGCTGACGGTTCTGGCCATTCCCACCTTAACGACGTGTGGGGTGGTGTTCATCCCCTTTTTTGCCGAATGACCCCTCCGCTTTGTTGTCCCCTACCTGGGGACCTGGCCACTATACACCGCATCACTACTACTACTACTACCACCGTCAATCAAGTACATCTGACAAAACTCTCTCCAACTCGTAGGCGCTTCCGTACTTCGAAAAACGCTACCGCATTGCCTGCCAATGTCATTTCATTTGCCCTTTGTAATTCAGGGCGCGGGGAGGGGACTGTCTTAGAAGAAATGGTTAATGTAATAATGTGTGTGTGTGTTGTCTTCTGTGTGCAGTTTAGCGTGATTTCGTTTGTTGCACATTCATCATGTCCGGGTTTACATCTCGCGCATCATGCTCCACAATTACCCGCTCTTTTACTAAACGCCTAAAAAAAAAAAAACGAACGCACACTCCAACGGCGCGCGCCCCACAAGCAAAAGTAAAAAAAAGAAGGTCCATTTACACAATTAAGCCTTACACTATAACTAACGGCGTTAAGAGAAGGAGGAATAGCACAGAAACGGGATGGGGGTAGCAAAAGAGCGTGTCGTAGGGTCGAGAAAATGAAATTAAAACTACACACAGCAAAAAGAAAGAAAGAAGGAAAAACGAACGAAATCGTGAACTTAAAACAAAGGCAGTCGAAAAACGAAAAAAAAAACAACCTATCCTATTATCCGGCGGTCCTTACGAGCTAATAATATTATAAACTGTCTCCTGTCTCGTCCCTCTGCTCTGCCCTCCAACCGCTCCCCACCACGAAAAGGTGTGTCGTCTTGCAGCGGGTTTTAGCAGGCCGGTCCCCCGTGGCAGGCTGCTTCTCTTTGTACATCGTAATCGGTGTTTTGTGTGTGTGTGTGTCTGTGATAGAGAGAGAGAGAGATGTGCTTTTTCTCTCTGTGGTTCGTCGGTTTCTTGAATGCAGTTTCGCGTTTGTTTTGGTCCTGTCCAACACAATTACACACACATACACGCCACGATTGATATATGGCGTCGGTGCGCTGTGGCAGGAGCAAAGGTTGGACACCGTGCCGAGAACCATGCGGATATGCGTGGTGATGACGGGGAGCGAACAGACAACCGTGGTGTCCTCGGGAGGCGGGAGGGGATATAATTGTTTTGTCCTAGGGCGTCGAGCGTTTTGGGGGTTGAGTCGGGCGGCGTCACCCGTCACCAAGGGCTCTCTACTCCCTCTTGACTCGCTTCGGTTGCGCACTGTCGCTGCCCTGCGAGTTGGAATCCTCCGAAAACATGTTCGACACGAAGTCGGTGGCGCCCTGGGAATCGCTCACGATGGAAAAGCCTGGCGAGAAACGGGGAGGACAATAAACAACGGGAGTATTAGTAAAGCGGCACAAAGCGGCGTCATTTCCCTATTCTGCAAAGTTGTGATGGGTAAAGTTGGCATAACTCCGGAGTCGACTGCGATCATTTCGGAATCGACTCTGGAAGGTAGGTCCGTATAGCATTATCCGGAGTCGTTCGGAATCGCCCATAGTCGTTCAGAGTCCTACGGAGTTATTCGAAGTTGGAGTCGTCCGGAGTTGTTGGGAGTCGTACGGAGTCATTCATAGTAGCCCGGAAACGATTGGAGTCGTTCGGAGACGTTCGAAGTCGGAATCGTCCGGTGTTGTCTGGAGTCGCTTGGAGTCATTCGGAGTTGTCCAGAGTCGCCCAAAGTCGTCTGGAGTCGTCTGGAGTCATCCCGAGTTGTCTGGAGTCATCCCGAGTTGTCTGGAGTCATCCCGAGTTGTCTGGAGTCATCCCGAGTCGTCCAGAGTCATCCGGAGGCATTCAGAGTAGTCCTGAATCGATTGAGTCGTCCGGAGTCGTCTGGAGTTGTTCGGAGTCGGCTGGAATTGTTCGGAGTCGTTCGGCGTCGGAGTCATTCGGAGTTCTTCAGAGTAGTTCGGAATTGATTGGAGTCGTTCAAAGTCGAATTCGTCCAAAGTTGTCTGGGTAGTCTGGAGTCATTTGGGGTCGTCCAGAGTCGCCCGAAGTCGTCTGGAGTCATCCGGAGTCGTCTGGAGTCATCCCGAGACGTCCAGAGTCGACTGGAGTTGTTCGGAGTCGGAGTCGTACGGAGTCATTCAGAGTAGTCCGGAATCGATTGGAGTTGGATACTTCAGGAATCGACCCATGTCGACCTTTGAAACAATGACCTGTATACGAAGTGCACGCAAAAAGTGAAAAACAAAAAAACAAAAAAAAACACAACGAAATGAATGCCTCATCGACTCTGGATGACTCCGAATGACTCTGACTCCAGGCAACTCCGACCCCCAAAGGACTCCAGGTAACTTCGAACGACTCCGCACGACTCCAACTCCGGGCGGAACTCGGACTAGCACAAAAACCGGAGTCGGATGCCCTGCCCACGAGTGTGCAAAATGCCTACGAGACGTACAGGTGTTGGAGTCTTCCGCCAGCCCGAAGTTGGAGTTGGAGTTGGAGTCCGTACCGGCCGGCGGCGGCTGGGGCAGCTGCTTCCGGTTGTTTTCCTTGTTTTCGCTGCTGTTGCTGTTACCGTTCGCGCCGCCGCCACCGTTCACCTGCCCGCCGGCTCCCGGTGCACCGCCGCCACCGGGCGCTCCGTTCGATTCGGCCGTTTTGCCGGTGCCGGGTACCGTCGCCGCCGAGCCGCCGGTCGACCCGGGCGGCCCACCAATCGCGGCAGCCCCAGTGCCAGCTCCACCGCCGGCCGCCGCCGGTTTCTTCTTGTCGTTGGTCGAGATCGGCACCCATTTGTAGATCTTCATCGACGTCTCCCCGATCGTGACCCACTTCTTCTCCCAGTGCCGGACGCGGTCCATCGACAGCATCAGCTTCTTCACGTCATCCTTCTTGCTCGCGCGCGTCTCCGCCCGCACGCTGCGCGACATGGTCGAGCCGGTGCTGCTGCTGCCGCTGCTGCCCTTCTCCTTCACCACCACGCCCACCATCCGCCTCGTCGTCAGTGTTGCCGCCGCCGTTGTGGATGGGTGGGTGGTTTGAGTGTGGTTGTGGTTTTGTTTCTTTTTTGTGGTTTTGTGGTCCGACACACTGTGCTCGCTTGCCTTCTGCGTGTGACTTTCGTGCACTTTTACCCCTTCTTACTGGTGTGGACGTTTCCTTTTCTTGCCTTTTTAATTTTCAAATACACACGTACGGCAAACTGCGCGCTGCCTTTGTACTTTCATGTCCTTTTTCCTACGACCGTGCGGGGGTGCCTACGAAGAGAGGAAACCAACGGTTACATACAGCGTTGGAGGAGGGTGGTGGGTGGAAAGATGGGGGACGGGGGAGATGTTACGCATTTGTTTACCTTTTTCTACCCGCTGCCGGACCCACTGAGCCCGCTGCCGACGGATTGCCTTGCTGCCCGTTGTTACGACGCTTCCCTCCTTTCCCGTGCACACGCCCGCAGGACCTTGCTCCTGCGATTGATTGTTGATGTGAGTTTTGTTCGACGAGGCTGCTGCAACGGTTTCCTTTCTACGTGTTTGAGGGCGAGCGGTTTTGATCGTGGCTCTTGGGGGGAAGCGTTTGTTGCTCGATGATGCGGCGGAGAAGTAGGATGGGGTGGAAGGGACCGTAATTGGCAGGGCTAGAAGGGGCTGGCCTGGCGAGCCTTCCTGTCCGCTCCTCTCACAACCTTCGCTGGCCGGGGGCGGCGTCGGGGGAAGCCATCTGCACGCGCGAGGACTTGAGCACACACACGCACGCACACGGCGGAGGTGAGGAAGGGAAGGGGGAGGAGGAGAAAAGAATCGTCACGGTAACGCCGTGCCGTCGGAAAAGGAGGAGGGCCGGGCGAACGGCGATGGCTTGTCCTCACACGGTTTCACACGGCAGGAAAGGGATGGGGGGGGGAGCAAAAACACCAGTGCCCCACAAACGCACACACACACACACACACACGCGCGAACTACCGGGGTGGCCTAAGCTAGGAACGCCGCGATATGTGCAACGATGGCGGACCGCAGCCAGTTTCAAAGATGGAGATTTCGCGACGGAGACACACACAACATTCGGACGCCGTTTGTTGAAGCGGATCGCACCAAGGGACACACGGCTGCGCGCAGGAAAGTGGAGGATGAGGCAAAGGAAGAGCGAGAGAGAGAGTGTGTGAGAAAGAGTGAAGGACCAGGGATGAGGGAAATGCAAACAGCTCGGGCAGGGGCTGTACGATACGCTGTCAAACCTTTTCTTTTGCTCCATTTTCTCCTATGCTGAGCTTCTCTCTCACTCTCTTCTCGACGGTGGGAGAGAGAGAGAGAGAGAGAGAGAGAGAGAGAGAGAGAGAGAGAGAGAGAGAGAGAGAGAGAGAGAGCCCGCAATGGTTGTTGTGTGACAGTGAGCGAATGAAAAGGGAGCAACAAATCGCATCGAGCAGCAAGCCCCGGTTTATACCCGGGGGTGCAGGAGCGTTCCAGCGAACGCCGAGCGGTAAAAGTAAGGCTCAGCCCTCTACGTTACATTGGAGAAACGTTACATCCCTTAAAATATTCCCAAGCAGCATTTTTACTACAGTTTTGTCATCCAGGCGACCGACCAGTGTACATTATTTGAATAAAAAATATTTTAAATTGAGATGAAAAAAAAGTTAATTGCTGTAAGATGAACCGATTTCAAGGAGATTTAATTTTAAAATAACAATTAAATAACAGGTTTAATATTTTCATTGTTGCATTATGATTAATGAAAAAAGTCTGAAAGAAGGAAGCTCATGAACACCCCAAAAGCTTTCAATTGGAGTAACATTTTCTATGATTAGAAAATATAAAATATTAAAATATTTTTAATTAAATTATATATATGAAATATAACTATTACCTTTTCAATCTATGTTTCTGGCCATTTTGAATAAAAATTACTTTAGATGCAAGGGCTCTTTTTAAAATGAGGTTAATGAAGTTAATAAATACTTGTAAGTATTTCATTATACTACGTTATCAATGACTGGGTAAATAAAAAAATAATCATTTTTTTTATTATTTACATCTTTTATTTATAAGATTGTTAAAATTATAATTCTTGAAGTTGTGACAACTTTTCTAATTATCAACAAAGCTTTTCTAACTATCATATAAAAGTAAACAATAATAAGACATGATTATCTCTTAATTTGCTCATCCACGGCGGTTAAAACAAACGTTCAAAAATGTGCTTGGGTTTGTGATTAACAGGCGTTACGCGTAACGCTAGCGTAACGTAGAGGGCTGAGCCTTACTTTTACCCGCCGAGCTGCGTCGAGCTGTTTCTGTAGTGACATTTAACCCTGCCACTGGCAACCAAAAAAAAAAACATCACATTCCAGGCTACCCGCGTAGCCAGCGACTTTGGAAGCTTATCACTTTTGAATGCGTAATACCGATGCAATATTATGAAGAAAATTGGATAGTTCAATTCAAATTTTCAAACCCATGCATATAACCATTTCAAAGTTTACACGATTTTTTTGGAGAAAAAAAAACAAAAAATTTCAATACTTTACCAAATTTTTACGGCAAAATGGCTCTAAAGGATTTGAGAATGGTAACGCGACTAACATAAATTTTTCAGATTTTTTCTACGAATAATCAAAAAGGTAAAGGAGTTTCCATTTGAATAAAACCCGTTACATTATGACTCTTCCTGGTAGAAAGACAAAAATACCAAATAAAATTCACAATACATGTTTAAATTCAGTCTCTTTACAATGCACAGTGGAGCGCCGATTGAAATGATTTTAATTTTGCCGCATTGCTGCATTCTGTAGATTCGTGTGCTGCCCAAATCTTATACAAAAGCTTGCGGCAAAATCGCATGCAACGAAGTTCTGACCGTTTCCTGACAGTTCAATACAAAGTGACATAGCGTGCTGAGGAGTATCATAGAACATGGATACAGGCTTTCCCCGAGCTACGACCCCCTCGAGTTACGACGATTTGCAGATATGACGATTTTGATTTTGACAGTCAAAAGTTGTCAGAAATTAATGTTTTTTTTTTCGAATTGCTGTGCAGATAACCGTTACACATGCATTTCCAAAGATTCCACAACTACCTGATCTTGAATATCTATATCGTGTAAACAGCATTTGGAGTAAAATTAATACATTATCGAACACTATTTTAAATGCTATACACGATATCATAGATTCCGACTCTTCAACAACGGTTATAAACTTTATCTTCTTCTTTTTGGAACAACAACCGTTGCCGGTCAAGGCCTGCCTGTACCCACTAGTGAAGTGAGCTTGGCTTTCAGTGACTTTTTGTTACCGTAGCAGGATAGTCAGTCCTGCGTATGGGGGCACGGTCTATTCGGGGCTTGAACCCATGACGGACATGTTGTTGAGTCGTTCGAGTTGACGACTGTACCATCAGACTGGCCCAATAACTTTATATTCACAGATATTCGACATACAACTATTTCAACTTAAGCTTTGCTTTGGTACATTTCTTCGGTCCCAAATACAGTCGTATCTCGGGGACACCTGTATTACAAAAGACGCTATAATTCATGGAAAATTTCAAAAATTCTCATCAGCAAAATATGAAGTGAATAGAAACTGGCAATTTTTTTCCAAAAATATGATATATTAAAAATAGTGTTGGGCATTGTGCGCGAGTGCGCACTGTGCGCACAGCACACCTCATTGTGCGCACTGCACAGCACACTTTGTACTGTGCGAGCACACTTCGCACAGTGCGCGCACTTCGCACTTTTCGCACAGTGCGAGCACAATCCGCACTTTTCGCACACTTCGAACAGTGCGGGCTCTTTTCGCACACGCCGCACAGTGCGCGCACTTTTCGCACAGTATGAGCACACTTCATACTGTGCGAGCACACTCCGCACAGTGCGCGCACTTTACACACAGTGCATGAACAGTCCGGACTTTTCGCACACTTCGCACAGTGCGAGCACATTCCACACTTTTCGCACACTTCGCACAGTGCAAGCATGTTTCGCAAATTTCGTGCAGTGCTTCACTTTGTACTGTGCGAGCACACTTCGTACCATGTTACAGGAAGTCAGGTGGTATGGTACTGAGCATATTTTGACAAACCGCCTTTAAGCATCAGCATCAGTTAGCATTAGCGACTCCGATCCGTTGGTGCGACGAGTTCAAGTCGGGGCGAATCAAAGATCCATAAATCGCTTGCACACATTCATACCACACACATGCCCATCGCCCCCCCCCCTCCCCTTTTGCCCTGTCCCATGTCTTCTCTTCAGTTAATCACAAAATTTGACTAGGGCTCCGAGTGAAAATTGTAATTTTTGCATCAAAACATGCGCTGCTATCGCAAGCCTGCGACGCGAATAACAGTTTTCCCGTGAAACCAGCTGTCTGTTTTATTGCACAATCGCAAAGCGGTGGCTCCGAGTACAAGCACAGACACGTTTCATCTCAGCCAAATTCAAGAGAAACCTCAACCCACTGGAGCGTCGTTTACCTACGACCTTCACAGTTCATAGTTGTTTTCAAGAAACGCGTGCTTGATGTCAGCCGATTTTTCCTGATAATTTCTTCGGCTATGGACCGCTGTGTTGATATTGTGTTTCGGGGCCTTTAAATTTTTGTCTGGGTGTGTTGTATCCTTGTGTTTGTGTAACGGGTTTTCGATCGGGATTCGAAGAGGTCAGGTGTCCGCCAAGTTCATCCACTGTTAGACGAACCCGATGGCTGAGTAAATGAACTCTAAGAGAAAAAGCTGACATTGGTCGTGTGGTCGTGGTCTTTGTGTACGTACCACCATGGTACGAAGTGTGCTCGCACAGTGCAAAGTGAAGCAAGTGAAGCTTGCACTGTGCGAAGTGTGCGAAAAGTGCGGAGTGTGCTCGCACTGTGCGAAGTGTGCGAAAAGTCCGGACTGTGCTCGCACTGTGCGGAATGTGCGAAAAGTGCGCGCACCGTGCGAAGTGTGCTCGCACTGTGCGAAATGTGCGGAGTGCGCGCACAGTGCGGAGTGCGCGCACAGTGCGGAGTGCGGGCACAGTGCAGAGTGCGCGCACAGTGCGGGTGCGCGCACAGTGCGTAGAGCGCGCACAGTGCGAAATGTGCACCGCACACTGAGATGTGCGTGCGTGTGCGCACAGCACACCTAATTATGCTCTTTTTCCCAACACTAATTAAAAATAAAACTCAGAAATTTGGAGATCTCAGGAATAACTTCTCAATAGAGACCATTTTATGAAATTTTGATTTTTTGCATGACAGGTGTGTTGTAACGGTTTTTATTCAAATGAAAACTACTTTATCTTGTTATGGGTCATATAAAATTATGAATGAAAAATGTTACACTTTTATTATACAGTTTTCAACACTATTAGAGCCATTTTGCTGCGAACATTTGGTAAAGCACTCAAAAAATATATTTTAAGTTTTGTGTTTTGTTTTTTCTAAAAAAAAATCCTGTTAACTTTGAAATGCTTTGAACTTTGAAAATGCATCGGCATTGAATTACGTATTCAAGTGACAAGCCAGAGTCCAGAGTCACAGGCTACCTGAGTAGCCGGTTGCCTGGAATGGGGTTAATTCATAATTTACAGGGACTAGATTGTTTTATGAAACGCGTTGGTGCAATCGTGCCAGTGAGTGAGTATAGCTCCGATTTAAGTAATAATTTGTTAGTTTTTTTTTACAATTTGTCGACAGTGATCAGCAGTCGAGCAGTAAAAGTGCTCGAAACCACTGCTCGATCGAAGCTGCACGGCACCACCTTTGGAAGAAAAAATACATTGCAAAAAGGGTAGTGAGTTTTAACGTTTTTGTTTTTTTTTTGTTTTTAAGTTTCCATTAACAGCTACTATCCCGAATTAAAAGTAATTTTGTCGAAACGAAACAAATTCATCCAAACAATTACAGCCGTCCCAAAACGTCGCCGCCAGTTTATAACGCGGCGTTCTGGTGCTCACCGTCGCAGACGCACCTCGATTGTGACGTTGACGCAAAAACGGTTTTTTAATGGCAAATGCTCTCATTTCTGGAGGGATTTTCTTTGTTTTTTTTTTCTTTTCTGTTGCGCTCATTGCACTTTCTCTTCCCTTTTCGCACCAATGCCTGGTGCGCCCTGCCCAGCACGCCCTTTACGCATGCTGCCTGCGCTCTCTCGCTCTGTCGCACTCGCACACACAGCCACACGGCACTGTGTCTCTGCTGGCAGCGAACGCACTGGGTGTCCCCATCCGTCAGACGGCCATTGAAATTTTCCTTCGCTGGTGCGCGCTGCTGTCGTGTGGTCAGTGTGTGGAGTCTCCGAAACAGAGTGTGTGCGTGTTTTTTTTCCCTTCTTCTGCCCCGTGCGTGACGACGACGACGACGGTGCGTTGCGGTACTGTGCTGGGCCGGGCGTGGAAGAGGTATCAGCCAAATCGGCCAGGAAAAGAAAACAGACGCAACACACGCACGCACACATACGCGGTCTCGGGTGAGCCTGATTTGGGATAATTGAATCCACCTCCAGGGCGGACAGAGTCTCCAAAGCAAAAAAAAGGGCAGCACAACCCAAGAAAGCAACGGTGCTGCCCATTTTGCTTCAACTCTAAATTGTGCGTTTGTGTCTGTGTGTGTGTGTGTCTGTGCGCCAGAGATAGAAGTGGTGAGCAAAGGGAAAATAAGAAACATTGTGTGTGTATGTGTGTGTGTGTGTGTGTGTGGGTAGGTGCGTGCAATTATTAGTTTATTTAAAAGGTTGAAACACACACACACAGAAGTGGTTCGTGCGTGCGTGCGTGCTTGTGTGGCCATGGGACCATCGCGATCCACTTAGAGCGCTGCCTTCTCGCCTCCCTTGCTCTCTCTCTTTCTCTCGTCATTGCCAAACCCATCCTTCACCCCTCAGCCCCCTATCAAACGTACAGGAGCCAGGAGCGTGAGCCGCCACCGCAGCCGAACGGCTCACAGGACGGCTCCAATTTCACGGCCATCACACGTGCGGCGAATGCGTGAGTGTTGTTGTTTTTCGCGCACACCTGTATGTGGTGCAAAAACGGGAGGGTCATAAAAAAGCTGCACAGCAAAAAAAAGCCCCGGTCGTGAGAAGAGGACGACGTGTGTGACGAAGTGTGTGACGAGGTTGTGAGAAGTTGGACGGATGATAGTGCTGCTTTTTTGTGGAGCGGGCTGGGAAAAGGCAAAAATTGCAGTACACAAAAAAACCTCACCACATTCCCCCTTTACACACACACACACGCACGTTAACACACATCGATCGTTCGAGGAAGGAATGGAAAAAATGGCCCGAGCGGCAATACAAACGTGCACACACATACACACATAAACACATACGCAAGCTTCTTTAAAAGGAAAACCCCCTTGCCGTGTGTGTGTGTGTGTGTGTGTGTGTGTGTGTGTGTGTGTGTTTGTTGCTGTGTGCGCTCTCCTTATGGGTGTCACGGTGTGTGTGTGTGCGTCTTGTGAAGAAGGGAAAGAAAAATCCAACCATTCGGATGCTCTCCAAACCCCCCCCCCCCCTACCCTATGTCCACCTTCCCTTCCCTCTGCGGATGGGTGTGGGTGAAGAGAATAAATGTGTCCGTATGTGTGTGTGTGTGTGCTGGTGGGCTACTTGTTGTTGTTGTTGCTTCAGTGGCCAATATTATCACACCATCTTCGCAGAAACTCACCCCATCCCCAGGGTACGGGAACCGTGAAGAGCTAACTTCATTTCCTTCCAAATCACCCTTGGTTCTTGGTCGTGCAGGAAACGAGGCAAAGGGGCAGGGGTAAGAAAAACGAACGAACGAACAACAACAACAAATAAGAATAATGTTTGCCTGGAAAGAATTTTCCACTCTCTTCAAATTCAATCAACCATAGCTGAACTTCCTTCTGGTTTTGTCTTTAGAGAAACACCGAGAGCGAGAGAAAGAGATCGAAAGAGAGAGGGAGTTTGCCCGTTTACTTCAGTGCTTTCATTTCTTCGCACGCATCATGAGTCATCGTGTCGGTGTGTGTGTGTTTTGGTGTTGTTGTTGTTGTTGCTGCTCAGGGTGGATTTTAGTGGTGGGAGCTCGGAATCGGACCTACCCTATGTTCGGAATCAATTCCGGAGCCGATGCTGAAATCGATTCCGATTGCGGAGTTGATTCCGAAGCCTAGTTCGGAGTCGACACCGGAGCTGATGCCAGAATCAAAATCGGCTCCGGAATCGGAATCGAGAATCGTAATTTGCTCCAGAAAAATATTTAGAGTTGACTCCAGAATCAGTTCTTGATTTGAGATAAGAAATTTCAGATTCGAAATCAGTCCGGGAATCTCCATGAGAATGGATCGTTTACAAGTACATTTGGTTTCTTTGCTGCTAACGATACGTAGTATCATTGGACCCCATAAGCCCATTCTTATGGAGATACCGAAACTGACTACGATTTCGAAGCCGATTCTGATTCCGGAGCCAATTCCGTATCCGAAACCGATGCCGAATCTGGAGCCGATTCCGGACCCGATTTCGGACCCGATTCCGGAGCTAATTCCGATGTGGGAATCGATTCCGATTCCGAAGCTGATTCCGATTCCGGTTACGATTCCGGAGCTAAATTCCGGAGCGGATACCAGAGCCGAATCTGGAGCCGATTCCGGAGCTGATTCCGGTTCTGATTCAGGAGCTGATTCCAGAGCTGATTCTGGAGCCGATTGCGGTTCCGACGAATCCGGTTCCAGCGATTCCGATTTCGGAGTCGACCGCGGAGCCGATTCCGGAGCCGATTCCGATGCTGGAATCGATTCGGATTTCGGAGCGATTCCGGTTCCGATTCCGGATCTGATTCCTCAGCCGAATCCGGATCCGATTCCAGAAAACTTTCTGAGCTATCCGGAATCGATTCCTTGATTTTTCCCATCACTATTTGATTTTGTGGTGAGCAAAGGCTCTCTATCATTCCTTTACTCGTTTAGGCGTGTCTGTGTGAGTGATTTTTTTTAAGCAAAAAAGGGTTTTCCTTACACTGGAACAAAAAAAAAACGGTAATGGAAATTAGTTTCCCCATTCCCTTAAGCCTGTGTGTGTGGGCGTTCGTGTGTGTGTGCGTCCATCGGCATTCTCTCACTGTGTGAGCTGTCATGTTACGCACTCCTTTATTTTTCTTTTTTTATTTTTGCACACCTCCGTCAAGAGCTCTGCGATGAGATAGAGATTCTCCACATTCTCTCCCTTGTTTTTTTTTTGTGGGACTGGTACCGGAGTTGGAACAACTCAAAGGGTGCCCTGCTTCCCGACACTTCGGCCGGGAAAAGTTGGAGCTCATCCGGCCGACGACTTCTGCTCACGGTCAGCGAGAGAGAGAGAGAGAGAGAGAGACATGGAAAACCACCTTCGGACAGCGCTGGCATCTGGCCTGTGTGCATGAAGGGCTCGCCTAAGTGCGTGCATGTGTGTGTGCATGTGAAAAATCATCACGCAACGCGGAAATCCGCCAGACCGACCAGACGGGGTGGACATTGGCCCGCACACACGGACCAGCCCAAGAAAACGGAGCTTTGGTAGAACAAAGCGAGTTGAAGAGGGACAGAGAGAGAGGGAGAGCGAGAGAGGTGAAAAATAACAAAACCAAATCCATCCGCCAGCAAGCCTGTATCCAGCTGCTCTTCCCAGTGTGAATCCCAACGCTCTCTCTCTGTCACTGTGTGTGTGTGTGGGTGTACTGTGCGTGTGTGAGCATTTGCTGTTTTTCCAGCTCGTCGGCTCACTCTCTTCGGCTCGCCTTGTGTGAGGAAAATGTGTAAAGATATTTAATTTCTTGGCGTATTTTTCGAGAAAAAAAACAATTAAAATGTTTGTGATACTGGGTGTGTGAGTGTGCGTGTATGTGGCCGTCCAACGGTGAATGGGGTAGGGCCGTTATTTCATCCCTTTGTGTGTGTGTTTTTCTTCCTCCGATTGTGCGAGTGTAAGAGAGAGAGAGAAAGAGCGAGAGAGACCACTTCTTCAACCACCCCCCCCCCTTCCCTCCCGCACCTAACCATTCCGAAAAAACACAATGCAACAGGAGAAAGATATTCCAATCGTCGGTCGCACACTGGTCGCGCCTGTTGGGCTGCAATATCCGCACGACACTAATATCTTAAATGTTTTGCTTTTATTCTTTTTTCCTTGCCTTTTTTTTTGGTTCCTGTTTCGGCTGCCGTCGATGGGCTTTCTGCTACGGGTGCTCGCACACACACACACACGCGCAGATAACAATCAGTCGGGTCGTGCCGATCCACACCGGACCAGCAACGGTGGGGTGCAACGTCCATCCACCGTCATCCATCAGCAGCAGCAGCAAGATTATCCCCGGGAACGGGCGGCAGGCGGCGATTCGGACGAAACATCCCTCCCACCGTGTGCCGAAGCAGCAGTAGCAGCGACAGACCAGAACAGCGGACGAGTGTATGTGTGTGTGTGTGTGTGATAAAAGATAGAAAAAGCGCGTAAGGGCGCACATCGTGCAAGTGCAAGAAACCCGTGTATTTGCGCGTGTGAAAGAGAGAGAGAGAGAGAAAGAGAGAGAAAGAGAGAGGCCCACACATACTCTAGGAGAGGGACGGAACTTTGCCTCAGCTATCAGTATTTCGATACGGGTCCGCCTCTTTTGGGGGGTCGGATTTGCGTCCACACAGCAGCACAGCTTTGCTGTTTGTTTTCTTTTTTTTTGTTAACTTGACCAGAGGCAACAGTTTTGGCGACCATCAACACTCTGCAAACACACAGACACACACACGCGTTTAATCCAGGAGGTGGTCTGGCCCTCACCCGCCGCTTGCATGACGCGAACGTTCCAGTAAGTCCCTCCTTGCCCGGGGACCCGCAACAATCAATCGAACCAATTGCCAAAAATAACCAACAACGGAAACCAACCCCCGTTCGAGGTACGACAAACGCCGCTCCTTATCAATCAACCCATTGTCGCTGCGAAGGGAGAGCAGCGGACGAAGGAGCCGCTCCAGGCGGGCGCGTAGTGTGTTGCGAAAATGCCGAAATGTGACGTGAAGACGAGATACATCCCTGCCACCTTCGCCTGGACCCTGCTGCTCAGCACCACCTTCCTGTTTTTCTGGTACCCGTGAGTAATCCTTGGCCGCTGGCCGACCCCTCCCTGAAAATCCCCTTCCATTCTCTTGGTGCAGCTTTTTCATTGCGCTGTGTGTGTTTTATTTGTTGCAGATGCCGCCAGTTCTACATCCACCGGCATCCGTGGGTGCCGGCCTACCAGGCCGTCATCACCTTCTTCGTGATCGCCAACTTTACGCTGGCAACGTTTATGGACCCGGGCGTGATACCGAAGGGTAAGCGAAGGGTAGGGAAACCATGGCTGCAATCATTACCGAGTCAAGAGGCTAACATTTAGAAATTGGAAAAATCGTGAGGAGAAGATTGCCCATCCTCACATGCTGTAGGCTAGCTTTTTGCGGACTGTTACATCGTGTGCGAGCGAGATTTGTTTTTATTAGAATATAGGGGTAAATTAGGGAAACAGGTTTTACTGTCTTCCTGGGTTTTCCAGGAGTTGTCATAGCTGTGGGACACTTTATTGACTCTTTCATACGTGAAATGAACTTTATGTATTGGGAATTTGAATCTATACACACCCTTGTTGGACAAATCTAATAGGAATTTCCAAGGAGCCCAAAAGAGTACCATAGAGTCAAATTTCCAACAGATGAAGTTCACTTCCCATAGGAAAGAGTCAAGGAAGTGTCCCACTCGTATGAGAACCCCCGGAAAACCCTGCGAAGCATCGCACAGATTGATCTTGGTTTATAATCGGAAAGATGGTAATAATTGTATGTTATTCATTGTGACTAGAACACGACTTTACGTCAAGCTACACGGTATGGTGGATTGTCAAAAAATTTGACAAAACCGTGACGAAACGATAACGTCAAAGTAGAACACCCTACATACATTACTTAACAAACTAAGGAACCTATAACTAAACAAATCCAATGCGACCCATCGCAACATTCGATCCGGTCCGCGAAAGGTTTTGAATGATGTTGAAAGATGGGAAGAAACTATTCGTATAGAAATTACTGAATATCTTTGGGAATAACATTTCATACCATCGTACTCTTTCAACTGTAATTAAAGTACTATGGAATGACGGATCGTTCGGTATGTTCGAACTCGAGCTCAATATCCCCGTATCGTTTAGATGAAAAAATGCCTTTTTCGGCTAGCTGTAATGCAATATTTTTTTGCGGCGATGGGAGAATGGGGTCTTCAAGAAGCGATATTGATTATTTTCTGTTATTTTTTGACTGAACACATTTTTGGCTATCTATTAAACATTACAATTAGATTTCAAAGTAGGTATCATCAATTTTGAACCATGCTTGGATGATATAATTACAGACAAACAACAGTAATACCTAAAAGGTTTCTAAAAGTTTAAAATATCATAATTTCAACACCAACAATAATAAAAAACCGCATTGTCCTGGCCCTGCGGCACTCGATCGTTCACTAAATTTGGCCCTTTGCCTCAAAAGTTTGCCGAGACTGCTGATCTAGTGCGATATGCTCTTTTAAGCGTCGCAAACATTCAGTAACATCAAAGGACATGTCAATTACACTCGACTAGTTGTTAAAAGTTTGAAACATCAAAAGTAAAGGATCTCTTGCACTTCGGCAGCGAGTTTTATACGGTGGAAATGCTATCAGCGTTTCTCCACGGAAGCCGTTTTATTGCAATACGTGTAAACCTGTTTGTCCAAACAAAGTTCATTGTCAAGTAAGACGCCTACATCCTTCACTGTCTCAGATCGTGGTAGAGGCTTGCCAGAAATACAATATGCAAACGTTATTGGAGCTTTAGAACGAGTAAAATACTGCCCTGAGGTCCGGTTAAATTTGTCAGAAAAACCGTCTCCTATTTTAACTCGTACGGGACGACGCACCAAGTAGGAACCAAGCCACCTAATTTATCTGAGGTGGAAACTGGTTTGAATAGTAACACAATCGAATGCAGAGTTAAAATCAGTATCGATTGTATCCACTTGCATCCCTTTATCTCGCTTCGCAAAACAATAATATAGCAACTGCACTAAGTTTATCGCTGTAGAACGACCTGGTATAAACCCATGTCGTAGTGGTGTTCAATGGTGAATAGTGCCTAGCAATAAGTGCTTACGAATCAACTACTCAAACAATTTGCTAGCTGAACAGTGCAAATCAATAGATCTATAGTTGGAAATTGAGGATCTGTCTCCTTTTCCAAGGTGCTGGGCTGCCCAGATACGCCCAGATTGAAGCGAATTGTTGAAAATGATAGTAAGTGATAGCTTGATAGCTTTAATGTAAGAAGTAACTACTATCTCCGGGATGTCATCGGGGCCGCTAGCTAAGGATGGTTTTAATTCAGCAGCTTCGCTCGTCGAATGTCTTCAATAGTAAGTGCCGGAATCGGAATATCCGCCGAATCTGGAGCTGAAGCTGATTAATCTTTAGAGATTCACGAATCTTTGAGATTCATGACTCTATGCAACAGAGATTCAGATTCATAGAATCATTTCAAAGATTCATTCAGATTCATGAATCTGAATCAGATTTACCCAACTCTAATCTCAATCGCAACTGCGCAACCGCGTTCGATTGTTTGATGTCCATTTTGTTGAAATTAAAATGTTTGGAGCTTAATTTAGTGCCAGTTTTCTAGTCAATTATTAATTTTCGGAAGGTATCGGGAAAAATACAGGCAAATAAATTCAAATTATTGTTGTAAATGAAGACACAAACAAAAGGTTAAAATTAATGTTGCAAATGGATCAACTTACGGCTTTTCACTTGCTTAGTTACAATTGAAGGAAGTTCAGATAGGCATCAGTATTTTTGAAAGATTTCATATTTGCACTTACATTGTTGCATTATAAGGGATTAAAAGCGAAAAATAATTGGCTTGTAGTGGAATTTGGGGTAAGAGTGCCATAGGGGTTTTTCCAGTAAAACTTAAGTTCAATGACCAATTCAGTATACAGATGGTTTCGTTCAAATGACTAGGTATACTGTGAAGAATTTCATATAGATTTTTCGATTTTTATCATTTGTTGAGTGTCACAAATGAGCAGAAAATTACAAATTTTCAACCACACCAAATAAGCGCTCTAAACACGTAGGAACTAAAAAATCCAGAAAATATTTATACCACCGTAAAGCCGAGAATAAAATTTTTCGGTGGGTTAGCTGAAATAAACTATTTTTTGTCACTGAAAAATCCAATTTTTCCAGATGAGTGGATTCCGCTCCGCAAAAAACAGACCAGCAACTTCCATATTGCGGCACAGTTTGTTGTCAAAAAGGGTTCATTGGTGACACAACACATGTAGGAATACATATACTATTGCCACACACATGTAAAAATTTCCAAATTATCCAAGAAATTCGTTTATTTTATCCAGTTGGCTGTCTTGCCCCATAACTCAAAAAAAAAAACGTCTTTTCGGCCCTGTTTAAAACGCTTCAAAATAGTTTTGTTTGCACTCATTTCTAAACTAAAAAACTCATTTATAAGTGAGGAAATAGATTTTTGTTATTCAGGAATAACGGTCCAAAAAGGTATTGCTTAAGAGGAAATAGATTTAAATTGGTTATGAAATTTAAAACCAAGGAAATAGATTTAAAATGGTAATGAAATTTAAAACGGTTTTTGATAAGCATGTTTTGGGATATTATAGCATGCAATGCTTAAGGTGGCACACTTGCCCCAAACCCGGCTAATATCAAAACCATGTGATCGATGATATCAAAGTCTATCAAAGGCTTGATGCATAGCTCGATGTTGGTCCACCATTTTCATAGGTGGCTTATGGCAGTTAGATGAAAAAGTGTTTTTCCACAAACATTTACACACATCCAAACACTTTTGCGGTCCAATTTTAATTGTACTGCACAAAACCTAGTGTAAATATACATTTCCATCTCATGAAGGTGGTATCGAACAGTGTTTTCCCCAGGAATTCATCACTTCAAAACGATCACAGCCAAAAAACTAGCTTCTTAGCGTTGGTCCTCTTGAGCTGCGCATGATTGCGTCCTAGTTTTGGGCACTCGCGGTATATTAAACCTGTTTTGTTTACCCTCGCACGCACCACCAGCACCACCAGACGAAGACCGGGAGGATGAGTTTCGGGCGCCGCTGTACAAGAATGCCGAAATCAATGGCATTACCGTGCGGATGAAATGGTGCGTCACGTGTAAATTCTACCGGCCGCCACGCTGCTCCCACTGCTCCGTGTGCAACCACTGCATCGAGGTAGGTCGAAAGCCTGCGCCCGCGTAACCCACCTGCCTTCTTAACTCTCTGCTCTCTATCTGCTCTCTCTCTCTCTCTCGCTTCCCCTCCGCAGACGTTTGACCATCACTGCCCGTGGGTGAACAACTGTATCGGCCGGCGGAACTATCGGTTCTTTTTCTTCTTCCTCATCTCGCTGTCGGTGCACATGCTGAGCATCTTCTCGCTGTCGCTCGTGTACGTGCTGCAGAAGGAGAAGGACAAGCTGACGGAGGTGGAACCGATCGTGGCGTATGTGTCTTTCCCTGCTCGCCGAGTTGGATTCCGAATTATTTTTTTATCTTATTTTATTTTATTGTGGTACATGGTGTCCCACCCTTTTGCAGCATGATACTGATGGCCATCGTAACGCTGCTCGCCATACCGATCTTCGGCCTGACCGGCTTCCACATGGTGCTGGTGTCGCGCGGTCGCACCACGAACGAGCAGGTGACCGGCAAGTTCAAGGGCGGCTACAATCCGTTCTCGCGCGGCTGCTGGAACAACTGCTGCTACACCCAGTGCGGCCCACAGTACCCGAGGTTAGGAGGCTTCTGCTCGTGTGGCTTTTTTTTTCAACGCTTCTCACACCCTTGATGTTTCCATCGGTCCAATTTTTAGTTTGCTCAAGCCGCAAAAGTATGTGGCCCGCCGCTCGAACAAGGAAAACCAATCGATCAGCACCATCACCAACGACGGTGGTCCCGGTGGTGGTGGTGGTGATGCTGCCGGCTCGGGCCGCCGGCACATGCCGACCGGTGGACCCGGCTCCCAGCAGCAGCAGCAGCAGCAGCAGCAGCAACAGCAGGCACTGAATCAGGGCGGTGGCATCTACGATAATAACCGGCACACGCAGGTAAAAACCTATATGGATCATGGAAATGGTCACGGTATACGTACAGTTGGATCCAGTCATTACAGTAAGGTGCGTAGAATGTTTGGCTTTTCCCTTTATTATTATTATTATTATTATTACCACTGTTTAGTATTATACTTCGTTTCTTAACCGCCTACCTTCCCCCCTGCCCCACTCTTTTCTGGGCCCCTCTTACTATCCCACTTACTACTCACTGTTCTTCAATGCTGTCGATATAGAATAGAACGCTCTATCATCTGCCCTCTGCCGCGCCTAAATCTAGACTCTATCTTCACAACCGTCGTAACACACCTTTCTGCGTGGTGGCTTCTGCCAGTTCTACCATGGGGTTGTGCTGACTCGAGCTCTCCAGCTGACACTCTGACCTTTGCGCTCACCACTCTCTCGCTCCGACCTGCATCCTGCTGGCCATTTGTGCCTTTTGGTCGGGGGTGGGTTTCTGGGTAAAAGTGAGGCTCAGCCCTCTACGTTACATTGGGGGAAGCGTTACATGCCTTATAATATTCCCAAGCTACATTTTTCTGTTGTTTTGCGACCGTCCACGCGACCGACCGGTGTACATTATTTGGATTAAACATATTTTAAACTGTGATGAACGTGTAAGTTATTCGTTTTAAGGTTAGTCGATACCAACGAGATTATATTTTTCAATTGCAAGTTAAATGCAGGCTTATTATTTTTTTATTATTGCACTACGGTTTATCAGAAATAGCCATCGGAAGATCTAATAACCCTTAACTACTTTAATTGGAGAAACAATTCCAATAAGTATAAAACATAAAATATTTCAAATAGATTTTAATATATTCATAACCTTTTCAATTTAAGCTTCTTTTCATGTTGAATCATAATGAAACTAGGTTTAAGGGCGCTAAAATTAAGGCGCTGTATTAGTAAACACTTTTGTACAATGATTATGTTTTCAATGTTATAGTTTTACCAATGGATAGGCAAAAAGATTTTTTTTTTCATTATTACATCTATTTTTATGATTATGTATTATAAATTAAATTGTTATAAAAGTAATTTTCAAACTTGTTCTTCTTCTATTTGGCGTAACGTCATACGCGGACATGCTGGCCTATACAGGCTTTCGAGACTTACAGGATTTTCCAAGTCAGTTTCGAATGCAAACATTGTTCTTCACTGCATCCAAGATGTATTTCAACAGCTATCAAATGATTTATTTGTTTCAACATGCAATTTCAGTTTCAACACATGATTTTCAACACATAACAAAGAACTGTCGAACTCAATCCAGCTTGAGCCGTGTTGAAAATCATGCTGTAGAAATTTAAAATTATTTTGATAGAAATGAAATGTGAGATCGATGTGGCAACATGACAACAGTTTACATGCGGTGAATAACAATGTTTACATTCGAGAGTGATTTGGAAAACCCTATAATTCATTACCACGCAGCCGGATAGTCAATCCTTGCTACGGAGGGACGATCCATTCTAGGCTTGAACTCATGCCGGGGATGTTATTGAGTCGTTCAAGTTGACGACTGTACCATGGGACCGCCCCGTTTAAAACTTGTGATAACTTTGATTGATTTAAAAAATAATAAGATAATGATAATACTTTAGCTTTTTTTTAAACTCAAAGAGTCTAATCTTTATTAACGATTACTGAACTTTTTTTTTTGTTAAAATTTGTTGCTTTTCTCATTATCATGTAAAAATAATAAATATTAAGACATGATTATCTATCTTGCTCATCCAGGGCAATTAAAAAAAGGTGTTCAACAAAATTGCTGCTTGGGTCTGAGCAGCGCGTAACGCTAGCGTAACGTAGAGCACTGAGCCTTACTTTTACCGTTTTCTGTCCGCCTTTGTTGTGCACTTTTCACGCCTGTACTCTATTTTTATTAAACACTTCCCTGTCCGGTGAGGGTTCGGTTTCGGTCTTCTATCGGGGGCGTGAGGTACTGTCTGGTGTGGCCTGTTTTCCTTTCGCTGGTTTATGGTGTGGCTTTCCCTTTTAACGGATTTTTTAAAAAATCAACTCCCTTAGCTTCGGATGTAAATTGGTCAGCTATATGTATCCTCCTCGGTGCACCTTATTCACGCACTACTACATAACGCTTGAACCATCGTGTGTCCACTATCGAGAGCGAAAGAGAGAGAGAGATAAAGAGAGAAAGAATGTTGTTTTTTTTTGGTTTTGCTTTGGAAAAGTCTGCCCCATTAACCCCATTTTCTTCCTGCCCGATACCAACTCCTGATGCAGGATTCTCGCCTTCCCCTACCTCGTATCGCCTCCGCTTCTTTCCTCTCGAGGTGGTTTGTGTGTGTGTGTATTTTTTTTTTATAAACCCTTGTCACAATTCTTCCACTATACTTTCACTGCTGTGTTAACATTTATTTTAGTTTTTGTTTTGTTTCGTGTGTGTTTTTCCTCATTTTGTATATAAACTTATATTTTTTTCTCTTTCCAATTCCTTTTCTCTCCCCTCCTCCTTCCTTTCCCGCACCACCCCCTACCCCCCTCCTGGTATGCTCGCGTGCCGTTTATTTTTGTGTTTCGTTTCGTTTCGTTTTCGTTTATTTTCATTTTCTTTCTTTTGTTTTTCCTCCCTCCGCATCCTTTCCCCGTGTGTTATCCGCTCCGCCATCCGGTTTCCCTGTTTTTGTTTGTTTTTGTTTTGTTGGTACCATCTTCAAAATGGCTACACATTTGGCTCCCGTTTTCCCCACTGTTGTTTCGAACGCCGTCCATCGCACTTTGCACAACATCAGTTGACCGAACTATAGTGTATCGAGCCTAAAGAGAACGAAGAGAGAGAGAGAGAGGGAGGAGGCGAGAAAGAATGTAAAAAAGCTTCACATCCAACCTCCACTCCAACCCCCCCATTCCAACGAACTACTCACAACGCCACACAAACCGTCCGTACAGTGCGGGAGGGTTTTGTATTTAAATTTTTGCTGTTGCTGTTGTTGTAGCAATTTTTAACTCTAAACTAAATTGTTACCACGTGTTCGGACCGCTGTTGTTGTTGCGGCGAGCATGCAGCTCCACACTTTACATCACGTGCTTCTCGGTCAGCGTCCACACAGCGTGTAAAAAAGGCGGCTTTGCATAACTATTAGTCTAAGGCGCGTGAAAGGGCATCTCTAGGAACAGGGAACGCTAGCAGGAACGATTATTATTCAATTGTTTTTAGCCTGTTTTGTTACGAATAGTTTTCGCAAAGGGTTTAGTAAAGGCGCAGGGAAGCAAGCAGAAGGATGTTTGTTTGTTTGTTTTTTTGGTTTGCGCTGCTGCTAGCATAGTGTAGCTTAATTAGGTGCTCTGCTGCTGGCCCATCGCCAGTGCGATCTCTCAGGGAATCGATCACGAACGCAGCGCAGCCCAGCTCGGGAAGATGGCAAGTCAAATAGTAATAGCGACACACTGTTAGCGGTGCCTAGGAACTAATTGTGAGCGAAATAACTAGTGATGGTAAAACAAAAGAAGTTTAGGTCAGCATCGATTCCGGCTAGTTCCGATCTGTGCTGTCTAGAATCGATTCGGCTAAAGAATCAGAATTGACACCACTAAGAAAGAACGAAACGAAACGAACAGTCCGGAGACACATTCCACCACACATTCCTTTTTCGCTCAGTGAATCAGTGAATCACCCGCCGGTCGCACCAAAAAAAAAAACGGGCACATGAGTGTAGACGGGCTAGCAAGATCACGACGGCACGATCTTAATCGCGCAACGCGCGACCTAGATTAAGTTGTAAAAAAAGGAAGAAACAAAAAATACAAGTGCAGATTAGAGCGTACAGAAAAGCGAAATATAAAGTCCTTATCCAAACACCGACACCGACCAAACACACGGCCTTGCGCGCGGCGAATGACTAAATTGTGCTGTCACGCGCGGCATTCGTCACACAGTTGGTAGTTTTGTTTTTTTTTTCATTTTTTTTTTAAATATAGTGTTTAAGTTTAGTTTCTTTGGTTGTTGTCAACTTTCTTCACCCTTTCCTAAACCCCTCACGAACCTCCTGTGCCATTTCTTTCTTCTCTCTGCCTCGTTCTCTATATCTTTCTACCTGCTGACATTTATTTTCCGCACCCCTTTGGGTGTTGCCGTTTTACCTAACCGTCATCCCCATTGCTCTAACCCGTTTGCCTTGTTTAACTCAACAATTTTGTGCCCTCTTGCACCCATCAGCCCGATGTACGGTATTTGGTTTTGTGATTTCGCTCGTTGACACATTCGGGTTAACCTTTTTAGGGTTGTTTAGAATCAGATCCCAATCCCAGCTCTCTTCGCTCACAGTGACTTTGCCTTTTGGTAATGGGGACTCTTCTGTCTCTCTGTGGTCACACTCCCCCCCCTACCATTTTGCCTTTTAACCGAATAGTGACACCTATCGCAAACGTAGTTAACCACTGGTTGATACATATATCAACCAATTTAATAAACAACGATGGCGGATAGGTATCGCCACAGGCTGTGGTTTTGAGTTATATTAATAATGAGGCCCGTCACGATTCTAGTCAGCTTTTTGTATGGAGTTTGACAGTTGGAGGCTGAAATCATGTAAACACTCCGTACAAAACCACACATCAAAACTAGCCTGCAATTTTCAGTCTAGATTATTCTAGCCTCAAAGCTAGAATTAGATTCGAGTACCTGCTCGAAAAATGGCAAAACAAGGTGGTGTTTACATCTATCCCAAGGTGCATTGAGATCTGGTGATGGAATCTACAATCAAAGTGTATGTAGTCCAGGTGGTCTCATAGCATGTTTTTTTACAACCAAATTTGAATATCACTTTTTGACAGGATGGGTAAAAACTTTTGTTCAAACAAGCTTTCTGGAGGCTTGCAGAATACTGCAAACACTCTTAAAACCTTCATTCAGAAGCAGAAGCGATAAAAATCAGCGTTCTAAATTCATACACCTTGGGATAAGCCCACCTGTAAATTATACCCACTTCGATAGCTGCTCGAAAACTGCTATACAATGCAAACAACTGACAGGCTGAAATTTCAGCTTATGAACTTAAAACGGAAAGGGCCCCAATAATGGAATGTTTAATGGAAGGAAAACAAAGTATTAAGATATTTCGCACGTATGGCGCTACGTGGACATGTCGGCCAATAAAAGACTATCGAGACTTATTGTCAGCGCCTACACGGTCCAAAACAGCCGAAGTCATACAAAATCTGAAAAAAAAGTCTGCGCCTTTATGTTCTGGCGCCCACCCGACCTTTACCGAACTAATCCGAATAGTTGTGTTCGTTAAACATGTCTGCGTAAAAGGTATGAGGGGATTTCTCGCTCATGTTATCCCGACAGACCATCAGACCGAGAAAGCATACTCATTTTGTTGCTTTGGACCACACGCCCAGTATATCCCAAGAATGTCGTGACCAAATTAGTGACCAAGACTTGGGTGCTAAACAAAATGTCACCATCGACATGTATTGGTCCATCGACTCTCATCTCTGATCATCACAGTTGTTTTCGTGATTTGATTTGAATTTCGTTTCAGTCATGTGTGTTGGTGACTGAAATAGTGGCATTGTTTCATATTCAAACAAAGTCATCATTATGCTTGCGAGGGCATCAAGCTCAGCTTGTCAGTCAGAGTTTCGCATATCGCACGTTCGGCATATGATGACGCACTTTCATTGAGTATCAGCAATGAGCATCAAGCTACCACGTATATGCTCATTGTTTTCGATTGTGATTATCACGTGATTCTCATGACATTTTGCAGCACATGAGTGAAATGCGTACGCGTTGCCCAATTATAATTGACACAGTTGTTGGTTGATATAACCAAACCAGTGGATAATTGGTATCGACTGTTTTGGCGATAGGTGTCACTGGTCCCATTTCTAAAACCCATCATCCGCCTAACTGGACATTCGTTCATTCGCCTAAAATAACGCCCACGGGGAGTTCGCTTGCCGTACTAACACCACTAACCAGTTGCGCGCACCCTTATCTCACGTGTGTTTCTCTTTTTTCACCTCTCCCCTCGCCCCCTAAACATCGCTCACGGCATCTCGCACCCATTCACACCCTCACGCATCCTTCATGACACGCACGCACGCAACACGACACGACGATGGGGGTCAGTCTGCGGCGGATTACGTGCATCTCGTATCATCCCATTCCGTCTCGCTAAAGGCACTCACGCAGGGCACCAGTGCGGATGAGGTAAACATCAACTGTGGGGGGATTGTGCTCCTTCTCACTGCTCGCTCGCCTTACTACCGCTGCTTCTCGGCTTTCCCTTTCGCAATAGGCGCGCGTGTAAATAGGCACAAAGAAGCTTAAGAGTGGGCTTTTTAGCTGTTGTTGTGGTTGTTGTTGTTTTTGTTGTTAGCTGTTTGGTTGACAGCCATTCCTGTGGGATTCCACGCTTTGCTTTGCGCTCGTAACGCTTTCGGTAACGGTCCGTGCAGTAACGGGTTTGCGTTACTGTAGCTACCGATCTCTCTGCTTCAAGCTTTTGCTTGCCAGTTTTGCCTTTCTAAGCTCGTCCTTTTTTTATCTTGTTACTTGCTCTCGGATTTGTTTGTACCATTTTCACTAAAATATAAGGGAGCTCCTTCCCGCCGCCCCTCCCCCTTGCTAACCAAGCCACTGTGGTGGTGCTTCCTGGTTTTAACTTCATTCATCATCTCATCCCATCCATCTGCATCCACACTACCAAGCGCTTTAGTGCTCTACTCCTACATGCTTACAACAATGCTCCAACCCGCTTCCACCTCCTGCTATAATAAACTCTTTTCGCTGCAAAATGTTGAGAAATGCTGTTTGACAGATTCCGAAAATTGGAAAGGGAGCCCATCGAAAGGACAGATAATTAGAGGGAAGGCGCGGAACTAAGAAATAAGCTCTTTGGTTAAGATGAGAGAAGGGGGGAGAGGAGGGTGTAGGGGAAGTAGGGGAACGATACAGCTGTGTTCGTCCGTGCTCGAGACCGGCGAAGGTAAGTGAGACTCTGTGTGCCGTCTCTGTGTCTCGCTCCGCCCACCTCTCCTTTGTTCGCCATTCCCATTCCCACTAATAATCTTAGTACATTGTGTTCCTCCTGTTCACTACTCCCACTCCGATGCCACACTGTGATGCCGTCCTGTGGGTGTTTATGTTTGCAAGCAAGCTCTGTTTGTGTGTATCAGTTTAGTAATTAGTGCTGCCGCTACGTCGAGCAATGGGCTTTGCTTGCCTTTGCTAAGTGTTACAGAGAGTGGGGAACAATGCATTCAAGAATTTGGGAAGTTTATTGCGTTTTTTTTAGATGAATCACAACCAATTGTTGTTTGCGAATCTTTTGAAATCTTTTGAATCATTGTAAAGATTCAAAGCGAGTGATTATGCACTGTATTGCATTACATTACAAGCGGCTTCGTGGGTTAAAAATGATTCCCAGTGCATCGCAGTAAGTCGACACTTTTTGTGTGAAAACCTGTACCTTAGCCTCATTGAGTCACAAACCGCGTAGAATGGCTTTATGATTCAATCCTCTAATTTGAGTGAGTCGTCACAAAAGAAACATGAACAGTATTTCACGCCAAAGAGTCCTTGTTGTCATGGATTTATAGTTACATGGATCTGTCATGGATTTATAGTTACAAAATACAATCTCGGCATCATTTGAGTATTTTTGTTTGAAAATTATAAGAATTTGTGCGTGAATCATGAATTGTCGTAGCATCGTATAAATTACTACTACATCACACTTGGAAATGATTCTCTTACAAGCCTGATCGCGGTGTTTCAACGGCAGTGGGGACCATTGGGCTTCACATCGAACAGCAATACATTGGAATCATGGCAGCCAATTCGCATCGATGCAAACGTTCATCAACTTTATGAAGCGTTTTTAACTGTACAAAACACTATTGTTGGGTAAATCTGATTCAGCTTCAGAATTCATAATGAATCTTTGGAATCATTTTATAAATCTGAATCTAGGTAGAAACGATTCATGAATCTAAAAGATTCATCATATGAGATTTATTAATTTCAAAGATTCATCTTATGAGATTCATGAATCTTAATAGATTCATATATCTCGAAAGATTTACAAATCTGTAGGGATTCATACATCTCCAATGATTCATAGAGCTTGAGCTTCTTGTTATTCTTCTTCTTGGCGTAACAATCTATGCGATCATGCTAGCCTATATGTGGTCTCGAGGCTTCTTGGCATGTACAACACAGGATAGTTTTATTTGCTACGGGAAGACGGAACACGGAAGGCTTGAACCCATGACGGGTATGTTGTTATTTCCGTGCGAGTTAACCACTGCACTATTTTATGGGATCGAGCAAATTCAATATTTTTAAAATCAAACATCTTTAAAAATTCATGAATCTCTGAAGACTCATGAATCTTAATGGATACATGAATCTTGGAGATTCAAGAATCTTCAGAGATTTATGATTATTTATAGATTCACGAATAGGGTAAACGTACCTATAGTGGTGGTGGTACAGTGCCTATAACAGTGGTGGTATTGCATTAAAATGCGTCTCATACATACAACTCAACAGTAGTTAAGTTATTTGTGATAGTGTGAAATGTTCTCTAGCATTTTACAAAGGAGTTAAGCGTCAAATGGAGCCATTCCGTTTCTTAGTGACCGAAAAAACCATTATTTTGTGAAAGGTATCAACATTTTTCCAAAATCTTTAGGATTTCATAACGGTACTAATATTTTTGTTAACGTTCTAAATGACCACATAACAACGCAATTATTCGTTTTTTTTAAACATAATTGTTATTAAATGATATTGCTTTATTCAAATGCCTTGCCTTTTGACCATATTGACGTATTTTTAAGTGTTTTTTTACGATAGTGCCAATATAGGTACACCAAACAGGCTTGTTTATGTAAGTTTTATGTAAGTAATTTACCAAAAAAAGGCCAAAATTTGCTTATCTGGCTGAGTGAAAAATCGACTTTAAATCACTCAATCACTTTAGTCAATATTTTCAGCATCCAAATTCATACAATTTTTGCGATCAAATTATGAAAGAAATCAATCTAATGGCAGTAATCCTTGCTATTCATACGAAAACAGCTTCAAAACTAAGTTATATTGATATTATACACTGTTTTGAGGCATCTTTGTTCACCACCACCATAGGGACACATTACGACGACTATAGGAACCATACCACCATTATAGGTACAATGAAGCAGTCACAAAAAGATATATTTATTCGAAAAGGTGATGTGTTTCATGGTAACTGAACATTGTGATTGCGAAGATAATACACATTCCAACTGTTATGTGTTAAAATATTCAGAAATTGTCCTTCCTGACACTTGCAATCCATTAAAACACTACAAATTGCACCACTATTGGTACATTTACCCTATTCGAGATTTGATTCGAGATTCGAATAACCCTTCCCTGAAGATTCATATGAATGAATCCTAATGGAACCAGCACTACAAAACACATAAAAATTGTAAAAAAAATCAAGCCTTCTAGGAAACAAACAAATCTTCGAAATTAATTTGAAGGCAGCGTGTAGAGTCGTGTAGCAAATCAGCTGTTCGTTAATCAATGTGTTCAAATTTGTGCGCTAGTGTGTTGGTGGCCTCGCCTTAGTAAACGTCTGCCCCAGTGCCCCCCCCCCCCCCCCCTCAACCCATTTCATTTCTCATATCTGTCAGTCATTAGTCAGCCCGTTCTGCTACGTGGGTGTAAGCGGTTTGGGAGGATAGCAACCAGTTTGAAGTGTCCAGATGTGTGTGTGTTCGGTTTACTCCTGTGTAGTGTCCTCCATCTTGCTTTTTCGCTTACCTCTCCACTTAAAAAAACTGACGCTTGCGTGTGAACGCAAATCCTGAACGTCCCCTTTCTCGCTGTGTAGTTGCTTTTTTCTGTGCACATGGTAGTGTGGTGTTTCCATTCGCCCCCCCCCCCCCCCCCCATCCCCTTTATGTTACGTCATCACTCTAGCTTAAGCAGCTTATTTTGTGTACGTGCCGTCTCGCTGATTTCGCTGCACGTCTGATGCTCTTCTCTGTTTGCAACGTTTCTGACTGACAGTTGTCCCCGAGCGTGTGTATGGATGTATGTATGTGTATGTGTATGTGCGAGTATGTGATTGCGTGTGCTTGGTTTGTGTATGTGTTACATCTCTCTCTCTAGCTCGTTGTACAACTTAAGAGTGCTCTGTTCTTAGTGTGATTAGTAGCGTGTTGGTGTACCACCGATCTTTGCGTTACAAAGCGTTTCCTGCCGTTGTTGCAATTCCCAAGCAGTATATGTTTTTGCTACACCATTATAAATAGTAACAAAAATTATGGGAATACTTTAGAAATGTGGAATTTGCATTCCAACTTTTAGTTCCCGAGGTGTCGCCCAAGAAACGTCCAAACAGTGTAGACCGCACTGGATCAATGATAATTGTTCTATAGGAGGGACTACTGGTCCATGTTTGCGTTTGTAAACAAAACATGCTGCTTGGGTTTTGCGATCCACAGGCGTTACACGTAACGCCACCGTAACGCTACGATCTGTGCTACATATTCATCTGGCGTTACGAATGGTTGTACGAAACGCACCATTCATGTACTTACGCCATGCAGCACTCTCTTAGCATATGGAATGCTATGATAAAAGAAAAAATCTAAGGATAGCGCGTAAAAATATGTTCTTTTTCTCTCTTACGCCCTCTTCTCTCTTTTATACCCTATCTGTTCCTGAACTTCCTATACCCATACGTCCGTCCCTGTTCCCTGGCTCGATTTTTGTTTCCTCAATCCGTGATTTCTTTGCTGCGGCACTATCTGTTTCCTCCCAAACCGATCGCACCACAATCCCACGACGCGCTCCTGCATCATAAAAAAAAACCTCTCCCCGCTCCAACAACACAGCTGTCACCGGGTCGCGAGTGCTCCGACATCGACATGGAACCGCAGGCCTCCCAGAGCCGGGACTGCGAACCGACGCCGCCGCTGCAGCGCCACGGCTCCAAGAGCAACTTCTTCCTGCCACCGCTCGACGGTCCCGGCGGCATGGTGTCCCAGGTGGGTAGCGGGGGCGACTCGCCGCGCCAGCAGCAGCAGCAGCAGCAGCAGCATATGCGCATGTACCATCCGCGGCATAGTCCGCATCCGCGGCAGCGCGGGCTCGATCCGTCGCGCAGCTTCACGCCCGAAGGACTGTCGCCCGACCATCCCGGTGGACCCGGCGGTCCACCGCCGATGATTACGATACAGTCCCAGCAGCAGCAGCAGCAACAGCAGCCACGTGGAGGAGGTCCTCCATCGTCGGCTACTCCGACCATGCAGCAACGCATCAAGGCGCTCGGTGTCGCCACACCCCTAGCCATGTCCAGTCCCGTGCGAAGGTAAGTGCCCATACATCCAACCATATATATATAGACTACACGTACACTTTTGACACAACCATCTAAGGTCATGAAGGAGCTTATTTTTGAGCAGCGAAGGTTTTCAAAGATGTGCAGCTGTATCGGGAATCGCGCAGGGCCCGCGGGACGGATCTCTCCTCCAATGTCCTGGATGTCCTATCAAACGTCTGCCAGCGGGCGCAAATTTGATATGCTACCGGGAACACTCGTATCATTTAACCATTAATCTCGTCCCCACCAACTCGAAAAACACACGCACACACCCCACTCATTACACTGAATCCAACTGCTCGCTGTTTATTGCTGCTCCACTAATCCTGCTCCACAGGTGGACGTAAAGATGGCGGCTCGGCGCTCCGAAAACAAAGCCAAAGCAAGTGAAACACGCAAAACTTTCGAAATTATACACATCTACCTGCTTTCCAGCGGTTGCGGCACACCACGAATAACGCGCGTGGCCGCAAAAGGGAATATAAACACACACACACACACATATTCACAGGAGTAACAAAAAAAACACAGAAGCTAACTAACAACGGAAACTCGAAGCAGCGCCCGTTTAGCAGCCTTCCGTATCGCATCCGGCCCAACAAACTCCTCCTCCCCTCCAATCTGGTTCCAATGTGTGGAACTCATCGAAAACAAAAAAACAAGATGGCGCCTTAGTGTAAACCACGCGCACCGGATCACTGGAAGCGTTACTTCCGCGCGTCCACTTATCCCATCCAACGACAGTTGTACATTCTTCGAATTGAAACCGAAAACAGCAGACATAGACGTGCGGACACTGCCAACAGAAGAAGAAGAAGAAGACTGGAAGAGCATGAAAAAAAGCCGAACCGTTCTGCTCTTCTTCCTGCCTCGTCACATAACTCCATCCCCATCCCCTGACCCCTTGCGCTCTTTCTTCACACGGCGACATCACGTGGGTAAAAGCAGTGTGTTTGTTACCGTTACCGGTTTTGCGTTACTACGTTACTGCGTTACGTGTGTTCGTGTACGCGTTAGGCTCGTATTTGTGTTTCGTTTGGCATTCTTCTACGTTCGCTCGTATTAGGCGTAGAAGTGCAGTTTTGTTATTGCAAATTGGTAGAAGTAGACGCAGAAGCAGAAGAGGAAGGAGTTGAAGCAAAAGAAGAAGACAAAGAAGAAGGGCGTATTGATATTTGCCTCGTTAGTTTTGCTGTTTGTTTTCCCTACCACCTGATAATACGTTATGCCCAAATGAAACACAAAAACACACAAAAACACACAAAAACACACAAAAACACACAAAAACACACAAAAACACACAAAAACACACAAAAACACACAAAAACACACAAAAACACACAAAAACACACAAAAACACACAAAAACAAACAAAAACAAACAAAAACACACAAAAACACACAAAAACACACAAAAACACACAAAAACACACAAAAACACACAAAACCACACAAAAACACACAAAAACACATAAAAACACACAAAAACACACAAAAACACACAAAAACACACAAAAACACACAAAAACACTCAAAAAAACACACAAACACGCAGAACCCCCCCTATCTCCCGTCTGACAATTCGTTAATCGTTTTGTTTCTCTTTCTGCTGCACAGTTACTTTTCTTCTGCTGTTGTGTACCTTTGCTCTATTCGTATTACTTATTCAATCTGTTTCAATTTGTTTTTCACGTGTATTTGTTGTTTTTTTTCTTTCCCTCCTCTTCTTTTATAAACATCTCTCTTTCTCTGTCTCTCTCTTGCTCTTTACCGTGTACCGTTCAATTTGTTTTGCTACCATGCTGTGCTCTACCCACCCTGTTTATTTGTTTTGTAGTTTCATTTTGTTACTGTTTCATTTTCGTTTGTTGAAATCTTCCAAACCCATATCCGCCATACTGTACAAAACTGCCATTGACACATTACTTTTCCTCTTTTTTTTTTTCTTTTTATGGGTTTTAACCGTTTTTGTCATTTGCCAAAATGGCGCGCGCCTGTATGGCTTTTCCTGTTTCATCCAGTTTCCGCAGGCAGGCGAGTGCTGTGGCAAATCAACTGTCAGATCGCGCGCTGTCAACATGAAGCGTACACACCCCCTGCAAAAGGACCTTATTATGGCTGTTTAGTTGCTTGTCAGGTGGGGCGTTGGCATTGGCGATTTCGGAACTGGTCCGTGGCTGGTGGTTGCGTGCGTCCGTGTAGTGGTAGTAAACTGTGTGAGGCAGCGGAGTTTGGTAGTCGCGGAAGCTCATGTGTGTCTGTGTGTGTGTGTTGCGTCGCGCTGTTTGCGTCGCGATGGTCTGTGCGGCCAATCCCGGAGGAGACGTTTTGTGTTTCTTCAATTGTATCTTATTTGTTGCCCGATTTTTTGCCCCCTTACATTGTCTCGGTAGTCCGTTCTGCTCGTTTGCTCGTTACATACACGTTCGTATTTTGTTTCCAGTGTTCCGTTTTATCGCGTTAGAACAAGTGAGAGTGGTGGAGTGAGAGGAGAGAATGAAAGTGATAAGAGGTAAATGAGAGAGAAAGAGTAAAGAAAAGAGCCATCGTCTCCGTTATCGCGACCTATCGCGATCTCTTTCTCTCTCTTTCTCTCCAGCTCACACCCTATCGCTCTCTCTCTCTCTCTCTCTCTTACTCGATTGCTGAAGTTCGCTCTCAGTAGAGCTGCCAGCCGCGTAGTACTTAGTAGCTATTAGTAAGCTCGCTCGATCTACGCTGCTCGCTCGATGCACGGTGTAGTAACGCGATTTAGACTAACGGGTTGATTTCTGTTCTCTTCTCTTCGATAAACCCCTCCGCTAGATCGAACCCGGGCACACCGACGCAACCGAGAAGGCCCGACTTTATCAGCGTTGGCCAGCAGCAGCAGCAGCAGCAACAGCTCGGTGGGAGCGGCACCATGACCGGCAACTACTACGACTTTCCGCTCCAGCCCCAGCAGCAGCAGCAGCAGCAGCAGCAACTTCCACCACAGTCGATGGCACTGCACCAGACAACAGGTCTTCCCCCCCAGCATCCATACCATCAGCAGCAGCAGCAGCAGTACCCGATGGCAGTGCACCATAATGGCGGACTAGCCGGCCCGGGAGGCCAACCGTCCCAGCAGCAGCTGCAGCAGCAGCAGCAGGCGCTCAGGGGCAGCAATGCCGGACCGTCGGTCGTGTACCATCACGGCAGCCCGCAGCGCCGGTACCTGTCCGAGGGCGAGCTCGTCCGGCAGGGGGCGGAGCTGTCGTACGCCCGCAACAACCAAACGTCGGATAACATCCGCGAGCTGGCCGGCAGCCCGCAGCGGGGCGTCTACCTCTGGAAGGATACGTCGCCCGGCTTCAATCAGCCGAACGGCGGGCCCCAGCAGCAGCAGCAGCAGCAGCAGCAGCAACAGCCGCTGCCCTCGGTCTACCAGAACACGCCCAGCCCGACGGCACCGCACCAGCAGCAGCAGCCCCTGCCCCAGTCCATGGCCCCGTTCGGCACGGTCAGTGCCGCCCGGTACCAGCTCCAGCAGCAAAGCAGCCTAGCGAACGCCGCCGGCGGGCTCGGGGGCGGCTCCGGCGGCCTCGGCGCCTACCATCCGGCGCTCCGGGGCGGCGTGCCCGTCTTCCCGCCCCAGCCACCGATGCAGCAGCAGCAGCAGCAGCAACAGCCGCTTGGCCAGCAGCAGCTGAACGGGCCCGGTGCGGCCGGCGGCGCCGGTCCCCAGGCACCGTCCCCGTCGATCAAGCGGAAAGCCACCCCGACGCGGCCGATGTCGTTCGTGCGGGCGCTCGAAATGACCGACTCGATGGAGCTGGGCGGCGCACCGGCCGGGCCGGCCAACGCGAACGGTGCCAGCGCGAATGGGCCGACCGCCAGCGTCGCTGCAGCCGCCGCCGCCGCCGCCGCCGCCAACGCCACCAACACCTCACCGCCCGACCAGCGTGCCAGCGTGTATGACATGAACTACGAGATTTCAGTGTAGGCGAGCGGCACTTAACACGGCAACATCACACAGATGTGGAGGAAGCGCAACAAAAGCAACAACAACAAAAGAAAAAAAAACCAGTGAGAGGGGAACCACTTACTCAAAACCCTTCTTCTTGTATCCATCCCGGCCAATCCCCACACCCCCGTCCCGTGAGAACGTTGTTACATCCCTGAAGTGGTGGTGGTGGTGGGGGAGCAGTTTCTTTTTTGCTATAAACATGTATTGGTGTAATACTTTTACACCTGGCTGGTTGCACATGTGGCGGCGTACGCGTACATACAGCACCCGCTTTGATTAGTTGTACTTGTATGGAGACAGGGATAAGGCTAAGACAGAGAGAAAGAGAGAGAGAGATAGTGCGCATCAGGAAAAGAGCCAGCTGGAGAAAGTTGTTGTTATGTAGTAGTTAGGACGTCAGCGATCGTTTTCCCTCCCGTCAGCGGCGACACACAACGAATTCCGTCACTTCAGGGTTTAGGGCAAAAGCTCCAATCTATCACACACACTCACACACATATGGACACACACACACACACACACACACACACACACACACACACACACACACACACACACACACACACACACACACACACACACACACACACACACACACACACACACACACTGCTTTTCTTTTTAAATTCAATTTATTTTGCTATCCGTTGTTTTAATATGTATTTTGTTCACTAGTCACATACCATTTGGCTCCCAGTACTAGATTTGACTCCAAGCTGCTCTAGTCCTTTTTCCCCCCCTCTTTCTGTACGATTCCTTGTCTGATCTGATCAGGCGCATCAGCCCTTTTGCTGCGTGTTGCAACACCGGAAGCCCGAATTCCGAAATCCGTTTGCCCGAGGACGTTGCTCACTGTTGGTAGAATGGCGGAAGCATTTTCCGTAAACGCCGTCCGTGTGTTGGGATTTTTTACTGTTTTTTCTCTCTCTCTCTCTCTCTCTCTCTCTCTCTCTCTCTCTTTATCTCTCTCCATCCCATTCCCGTCGAGTCGCCCCCCCCCCCCTTTCCCGAACACATGATGGGGGTTTCGTGGAGATTTAGGTTTAAGCGTGTAAAGATACTTTTGCGTTGCGTTGTCAGGCATAATTACCGCATTGCGTTCCTGAAGCGGAAGGTATGCACCGTTACAACTTGATCGTGTAAAGTGTGTGTATGTAGTACCTTGCGAATTCGAACCTGTTCGGTGTGTGCGCGCGCTCTCTCGCCCTTCGCAGCGACCGACTTGCGTGGGAAATTGCGGGAAACACAACATCCAGTTACGAGACACACGATGTAAGGGAAGGAGGACCTGCGGTGTTTTCCTCCTATTGGCATTATTATTATTATTCATATTATTATTACTATTATTAGAAAGATTTGTTTGTTTTTTTTGCTGTGGAAGATCACACGATCGTTCGAAGCTGCGTGTGTATGTATGTATGTATGGGTGTATATATTGATGTGTGTTATGTATATGGTAAGGAAGCTGTATGCAAAAAAATACAGGGGGAGTTACGGTGCGGGTATGTGTGCGAGGAAGCGATAGAGAGAGAGAGAGAGAGAGAGAGAGAGAGTGAGCAACATAGGACAGTTTAGGCAAGGCTCACACGGGCACAGGAGCACACGGAGCAAACCGTTCGCGGTCGTTCCCTTGTTTGTGTGCGTAAGTAGTAGTATTAGTAGTAGTGCGAATACAAAACACACACACATATACACAAAACAATCGAAATTTAGTTAGTTAGCTGTGTGTGTGTGTGTGTGTGTGTGTGTGGGGCTGATTAAGGTTATGTGGTGTAAACAAAAAAAAGCACGAGCGCAAGAACAATTGGAAATGTAAATTGTGTTACTTTTAGTTTTGTTTTTGTTTTTGCTCCCCTTCCAACCACCCCCCCCCCCCTCCCCCTTCAACCACTCGAATGTAAGTGTGTAAATAGAAACAGTGCAGATTGTGAGAGAGAGAGAGAGAGAGAGTGTGAGAGAGAAAGAGAAAGAGAGAGAGAAAACAAAAAGCCGGTGTCCCGGTTTACTTCATTCATTCTTCCCCATTGTCACGTTCCACCAACTTCAGGGCGGGGGGGGTGGGGCCGTTTCCACGTGTCCACAACACTTTGTCCTGGCGGGCAGCCGCCCCCGCCTGCATCTTTAATGCGGGAGCATAGAACATTAAAAAAAAACGTAACGGAAGCTCATCCAAAGGATACAAAACATTAAAACAAACAAAATAGAGCGAGAGAGAGAGAGAGAGAGAGAGAGAGAGAAAGAGAGAGTAAAAGTAAAAAAACGCATCGCAAGGGGGGGGCAAGGAAACCCGTGTACTGTTTAGACGTGTTGTGTGCGGGAGAGAAGGATCGTGCGGGTAGGCCGGGTCGAGTAGCGAGTCGACCACCCAGTTGTGTGAAAGCAAGAGACGATCGATCTTTTTTCTTTTCTGTTTTCTTTTTTGTTGGGGGGGTCCTTATCTTTGTGTGTCAAAATACAGGAAAATATAAGATGAAACAAAAAATCGAAAATAAGATTTAAAAAAAAAACAAAAAAACACGAAATGATAAACTCTCGAGTTAATGGGGTGGAGGGGGTAAAGGTGTGGTAGACAAAGGACATCAGCTGCACCCCTTCCTACATCCTTACTTATTGCTCTGTTTGAGACAAACCAAAAACAAAAGAAAAAAAACTAAATGCATAAGGTAAAAGCAGCGCACCCCCCCCCCCCCCTCTTCCCTTCTCTCTTCCTCTCTCCTTCTCTCCCTTCCTATAAAGGAAAATTGCTCTGCTCCTTCCCCTTCCGCTCTGTCAACTGTTTCTATTGTTGTTGGAATTGGAATTCCTATTTTCTACAAATACACGGATATATTTCCTGCGTATTAGTGTATGTGCGTGTGTGTGTGTGTGTGCAAGAGTGTGTGTGTGTGTGGAAGGAAAGAAAATCGGTTGGCACTGAAAAACAAAAACAAAATAAAAAAAAAACGCGAGACATGTTTGTTCTTTTTTAAATGTTGCAAGCCGAACACTGTGTCTGAATGTGTGCGTGTGTGTGTGTGTGGACAATTCAAACAAACAAAAAAGAGCATCCCCATTTGATATTCCTCCCCATCCCCCACCCCGCCAGGACGAGCTAAACAAAAAAAGGTGTGTTTGTGGTCACAATGTCACAGAAAACAAAAAATACAAAAAAAAATTAAAATGGGAGAAAAAGAAAGGAAGGGCAGAAAATATTATTACAAAAAAAAAACAACTATTACAGCAAAGATGTGTGACAAGCCAGTAACAAACGCTCTTTTCGACGTTTAAGTGCAACACAGAAAAGAAAAAACAAAAAACACACACACATTAACTGTAAACATTTCACCTGTGACTGTGTAAATGAAGGAGGGTGTATGTGAGCGAAAGAGAGAGAGAGAGAGAGAGAGAGAGAGAGAGAGAGAGAGAGAGGGAAATGAAGAAGGAAAAACAAAACTCAAAAATATATATGTAGATATACATATGTATATATATATATATATATATATATATACAGCTATTACTAAATCGATTGTGTTTGCTGTTTTTTGTTGTTGAATTCTCTCTGTGTGTGACCTTTTGCGGGTGAGGGGTGGGAGAGGGGGTGATGGGGTTAAGGGTCTTGCAACAAAGTGTCGATGCGCTCCAGGTTCCAGCTTTCGATCAGCCCCGTCCCCTGTTCGCCGTGACAAAGCGAAGCAGCAGCGCGTCGGACAAGGGATTGCATACATGTAGGCGCCTTTCACCGTACGGCGGGTTGCGTTTGCTCTGGCGTCTGCGCGTTAGAACGCCCCGTACCATCCTTTTCCAGCCTGTGAGCGCATCGAAAAGAGAGAGAGAGAGAGAAGGAGAGAGAGAGAGAGAGAGAGAGAGAGAGAGAGGCTGTAAGACCGTGCAGGGCAAGCAGAACGGTCCATCAGAAGGATACTGTCCACCGTGCGGGTTGCATACCTGCAGGCACTCCAATCAACCGGCCGTCTGGGTTGTTCGGCCCCTCTTTTCTCCCCCCCCATCCCCTCAAATCCTGCTTTTTTGTTTCAAAATCACGCTTTGGCCTTGGGGCGGCCTATTTTAGCCAGTTTTTGTTTGTGAACCTGTGTGCTGTGAACAAAGGATTTATCCTTATTTATTTGTGAAACAGTGTGTGAAACTGCTGCATCATTCCCCCTCACAAAATGGCAGTTTGTGCATCCGTGTGTTTTGCATCCCTGCCTTCCAGTGTGTGTGCGTGTGTGTGTGTGTGTGTGTGGTGTGAAGAAAGAAATTCTTCTATCAGACGCTGGAACCTTGGTTCATCCGAAAGCCCAAAAGTCATCGGTCGTCACATGTTTTGTTTGTTCTGCTTTTCTCTACTCGCTTGTTCAATTGTTCGTTGCAGCTTTTCCCTTTGAGCAGCGCAGCTTTTGCAGGGTGGAGGCTTGAAGATGAAGACGTCCAGCATCCCCCGATTTCCCCTCTGGGCCCACCTACAACCGGTGGGAAGGGGTGCAATTCGACGGTTTCGAGCAGAGCGCAGACGTGTGCACCAAAGTGCAACTCTCTGTCGTGCTGTGCCCCTATGTGTGTGTTTGTGTGTGTGTGAGCGGGCAACGCACAGCAGGAATGCCATTTTCGTCTAGACACGCCATCACGCCCGTTGCAGTTGGTGCAGTTCGACGCCCGAGCCGAAATTTGTCGACACGATCATCACGTTTTAAAGTTCCATTTTTTCGCAGCAATTCCCACCTGGAGGACGTGCGGCCTGGCCCCCCGAACCCGGTTCGAACCATCGGAACAACGCGCGTTACGATTGCTGGCAGTGCTTCCGTCTGCTCCCCCCAGCAAACAAATCGCATTTTTTTTTCTTTCTTCTTTTACTAATACACCATTCCCCTGTGGCACCCTTTTCGCTTTGCAGACGAGCCGGGCAATGGGTCGTCCTCGTCCCGGGCCGGCTCGACCACGATCCACCCGCTGTTCGGTGGGGGCGCCTGCCGCTGGCCCGGCTGCGAGCGCGTGTTCGACGAGTTCGACGACTTCTACAGCCATCTGCACTCGGACCACATCAACGGCGACTACTCGGCGGCCCAGGCCCGCATCCAGATGGAGGTCGTCTGCCAGCTGCACCTGCAGCTGCAGAAGGAGCGCGACCGGCTGCAGGCGATGATACTGCACCTGAACAAGAAGAACGAGATGCTGCGGGCCACGCCGGCCGCCGCCCTGTTCGGCGGCTCCTTCCTGTCCCAGCTGCCGGCCATACCGCCGCCGCCGCCGCCGCCCCCGCCACCGCCGGCACCATCAACGCAGCCGCCATCGTCCGGCTCGAGCGGGGCCCAGCCGGGAGGGAGCGTCACGCCCGTCGGGCCGTTCGATCTGATCGCCGGGCTGCGCTTTCCGGCCGAGCTGGCCGCCGACATGGTGCAGGGTGCGTTCGGGGGCGTCCGGCTCACCCACCCGCAGCATCACGTCGGGTTGGGCGGTGCGGCACATCATCTACACCATCACCACGGTGCCCAGCAGCAGCAGCAGCAGCAGCCGCATCCCCATCACCACCATCATCACCAGCCGGCGCTACATTCGCTGTCACCGCCGGGTGCTGGGTCGCTGGGTGCGGCAACTGGTGGCACTGGCGGCACGAAGTCGTCCAAGGGCGGTGGAGCGGTCCGGCCCAAGTACTTCTCGCCCCAGGACAGCGACGGTAGGTCTTTTCGGCAGCGGGTTGTTTTCGGCACCGACGCTAATCGCGAGCCGCTCTTCTCCGTCTCCTTCCAGAGCTGAACTATCCGGACGTGCAGGACGGTAAGCGGGTTGGAAGAGGGGGGACACGGATGATGGTGATGGGAATTACGCCCAACGGTGGACTTTCTTTTGTGGCAAATAATTTGGTGCGAATTTGATGTGTGTGAGAGTTGCGGCAACTCCTTCGAGAGTTAAATTGCGATGAGTGAGTTCTGCCGACTAGCCTCAGAAGCTAAGCATCTTAGGCTAATAGTGCGATGACACGTTGCGCTTTCATTCTTCAAATGTATGATGTGATGAAGAAAGTGGTTAGCGATCTCACAAGAGTGAGAAATGACACTGATTTGGAGGAAAGGATGAAACTACACAAGCGGGGGCCGTACATTAATTTCTGTCCTACTAAACCTTCTCTGGCTTCTGGAACTGAACTTTCATGACTTCAGAATATCCAGAATGGCGGGATGAGAGCTGTGTGGTGCTAAACTGTGGCTTAGAAATCACAAGGCTTGAAAATGATATTGATTTGGAGGAGCGGATTGAACTGTACAATCGGGTCGTACATTCATCTCTGTCCTACTACACCTTCTCGGGCTTATGAATCTGAATTCTCACGACTTCAGAAGATTGAGAGCTGTGTGGTGCTAAACTGTGGACGGTTTGCCTCGTCGGAGATAATGTTTTGGTCCAAGAGGCAGAGCATAATCTACCTAACCATGGTGCCCATCTACAAAAGACTTAATGGACCTGAGTCCAGCAAAATGGGAATTACTAGTTGCGAACGGAGCCAAAGACTCCCGGAGTCATAGTCGACTGGATTGGGATCGTCCAAATTCTTCCGAAGTCGTCCGAAGTCGTCTGGAGTCGTCCAAAGCCTTCTAGTGGAATATGCTTTTACCTTGCACGTGCGCTTCGGGGACAGATGCCAACTCCGGCCGACTCTCGATAACTTCGCACGACTTCTTCGAAAGACTCCTAACGATTGCTGGGCGGACTTGCCTTCCGGAGTTTGGCATTTTGGAACTGTATACCTCTCACTAATGTGGTTAACCAACAGTTACCATACAGCTTTAAAAGGTCTTGGTTGTGCGACTAAGTCTAGATATAGATAATTCATCGTTGACCATAGTAATGCAAGATAACCGTTGTATTTCGTTTTTTTTAGTTACACTTAAGTTACTCGAGTCTGAGTGATTATGATGATAATTTTCTTAGTTTTTGTTTTTTGTTTTGTAGAATTATAAGCATATAGGTAAAAAAGAAAGACACAACAATTGAGACACGTTCGGGAGGAATTGAATCGGGTGTTGGGGTTTTGAGATGAAGGGACCTAAAGTGGCCAACTATGTTGAAGTCACTTCAATCACTGTAAATTTAATTGTCCGTTCCTCTCCAATCGATTGCCAGGGTATCATCATCAACCAGCAACTCACTGGCCTCTTTAAGAGTTAAGCAACGACTAAGCTAAGTGTTACATCACTCAATGACGAATAGTAGCTCACAGTCACTTAACCACAGCTACTTAATTGAATCACGGGTTATCCGTCGCTCTGGCAGTCATTGAACAAGACATCAGACATCACAAATGTATGGAATTTGAAAGGCTCGAAACGATTTTTGGCTTGTTTGTTCGAGATGTATGATCATGCACCACCATATACGTTATACATGTTTGCTCGAACTGGATGTTTTATTGGATTGGTCCCAGAACGCCGGCTTAAGTATCTCTCTCGACAGAGTTCCATCTAGATGAGTGATTTGAATCTTCACGCTGACAGGCAACTCACTTACAGTGTAATACATCACTCGTGAGTTTCATCTTTTTCTTGACATCTTGAAAGTTGAATTAGTGATTCAACTCTGTTCGGAGACCAGTGGACCAGGGGGCAGTGAGTTAAATCACTCGGAAGCTAGGTAACTTTTTTGTGAGCTCAATCTAGATTGGTGAGTTAACTTGAGAGTTAATTAGGAACAGTGAAATCCATCACTCATGATTTAATTTTTTTGCCACGTCGCGACTAGCACATCACGAATAGTGTTAAATATTGTTGAGTGTCTCAAACTGTCCACGCCGATGACCAGTTCACTTGCGATGAGTTACTTAACTCACTTCTTCTACTATTTGTCGTAACGTCCTACGCGGATATGCCAGTCTATTAAAGGATTTCGAGACATCATTACCACGCAGCCGGATAAGCAGTCCTTGTTATGGAGGGACAGTCTATTCTAGGCTTTAACCCATGACGGGCATCTTGTTGAGTCGTTCGAGATGTACCACCAGGGATGTCCACCAGTAACTCATGTGAGCCTTAAATCTCAATTAATGCTTGAGATTGAACCAACGATTGGCGTTGACTGGCAATTTTAGTCTCTTAGAGAGTGAGTTCCCAAATTAAAGTCACCATTCGAAACTCGTTCACTCTGAAGTAGCCTGCGAGTGGCGCGAAATCGCCATTTCCATTAGTTGCTTGAGTTCCGATTTTGTTCCTCCACATGTAGGCGCGTCGGTCCTACAGTGTAGAAATCAAGGTTCTAACGTTCCATGTAAAGAACGAAACGAAACCGAGCAGGTTGGGGAACGAAATTTCCATCACCACGCAGAAACACACTGCGAGGTAGCTGGTTCAACTGAAATTGTATTCTCTCGTGCCTGCCTTCGCAGATGTCCACAAGAACAGGGAGTTCTACCGCAGCCACGACGTACGTCCACCGTTCACGTACGCGTCACTGATCCGCCAGGTAAGGGCTCTCTCTCTCTCTCTCTCTCTCTCTGCCAAATGTTCTCTCTCTGCCTGTTGACTCACCTCCGCTCCCGCCCCATTGTAGGCCATCATAGAATCGCCGGAGAAGCAGCTGACGCTGAACGAAATCTACAACTGGTTCCAGAACACGTTCTGCTACTTCCGGCGCAACGCGGCCACCTGGAAGGTAAGTAAGCGCGGCAAGGGTGTAGGAAGTGAACTGAAGAGTGCTGGTAATTGCGTGCCGTGGTCACCTTTTCAAAACCGTTTGCGACCTCCTAACCATACTGTCCCAGAACGCCGTACGGCACAACCTGTCGCTGCACAAGTGTTTCATGCGGGTGGAAAACATTAAGGGCGCCGTGTGGACGGTGAACGAGGCCGAGTTCTGCAAGCGGCGCCCCCAGAAGCTCGGCATCATGCAGTTTAAGTTCCAGCAGCAGCAGCAGCACAACCAGCAGCAGCACCACCACCATCCCTCCCAGCAGGGCGGCACCGGACACCAGGGCAGCAAGAAGAAGCAACCGTCCCCGGCAGTGACGCTCGCCTCGGCCGGGTCGTCGTCGTCGCCGCCGCCGCACCCGGGGTCGCCCCGTGCAGCGGCCGCCATCGTCGCCAGTGTTGCCAGCACGCTCAAGCCGCCGCCGCCGCCGCCGCCATTTTTCTACAAACGGTTCGTGGCTTTATCGTACGACCTGTTTTTGTTTTGTTTTTGTGCTCTCCATTTCTCTCTCCCTCTCTCTCTCTCTCTCTTTTTTTTTCGCTCTGTGCGAAGGAATGTGCTAGATATTTTTGTTTGCAAACGAACGATGGCATCACTGCCGCCGTAGAACAATGACAGCTGCTCTGCGCTCCTCCCTTCCCGTTGCGCGCACGACTTACTAACCGCCATCACGCCATTTTCCCATGCGTGCCATTGCGGTTCGTGTCTGCTTTGCAACAAAAAAAAAAAAAAAAAAAAAATGGAGGCGAGGAGTCGACTCTAACGTACTCACTGTAAGCGTTCGTATCCCCTTCAGCGCACACTGCTGCACACCTTCGGCTGCTAGTGGAACCGAGTAGAACGATGACAAAACGGTCGGTCCTGGCAGCCGTGGTTCACTGTGTCGGTTTTTCTCTCTCCTCCTTCTCCTATTATCCCCTCCCCACCATCCTCCTCCTCCTCTCTCTTCTTCAATTGGTGTAGAACGCGATACGCACCAACCTGTCGCTGCACAAGTGCTTCGTCCGGTACGAGGACGACTTCGGCTCGTTCTGGATGGTGGACGACCACGAGTTTCTCAAGCGGCGGCATCTGTCCCGCGGCCGCCCCCGGAAGTACGACATCTCGATGCCCCCGCTGGCCGACCCGCCGGCAGCCGGTGCCGGCGGCCCGCTGCCGACGCCGGCCGGCCGCCCCTCCGGCCCGGCGTCCGAGCAGGGGGACCGGGCCGGGTCGCTCCACTCGCCGGCGGACACGCTCGGACCGGACGGCGGTGGCGCCGGCGGGTACGGGGAGGAGGGCGAGTACGGCCGGGAGCCGACGGGCGGGCCCACCGGCAGCCGGTCGGTGCCGGAGAAGGAGCTGCAGCACGGAGGAGGCCGCCAGCGCCACCAGCCGGCCACCAAGAAGCCGGACTACAGCAGACGGTAACGCAAGCCGGTAGCGGAGGGGAAAACGTCCCTGCCACCATTGCCGTGGTTCCCTTGTCCTCCTCCCCCACTAGCATCCGGGATTTAACACACTTTCAGCTTTCACACACACACACACACACGCTCCTCAGCAGGACGCAAAAGGACGGTGCAAACGTTTTTTTTTTCTCTCTTCTGAAGATTTGCAGAATTTTTGGTGGACTCATTTTCTCTTCCCCGTAGGTCTCTTCTGCCCAGGTCAACGAACTCCGGTCCAGAATTGCTCAATGGTTAGACAAGTGTTGGGAGGGGAGGGGCTCTAAATGTCCCTTGTTTCATTGCAAAAATTTTGATTCCATTTCATTGCATTCCCGGGGCGGCAAAGTTTCTTCCCACTTTCTAGGCTCTAGGCATCGGCGCAGAGGACACTCCAACCGGCACTGACGATGAAAGGGATGGCGTTGTGGCGATGTTAAGTGTCCAATAAAGAGGATGATACCTCTCTCACTTTCAACCGAAACACTTTACGCTGAAGGGCGCAAAGGCTTCGAGCGATCGAATTGATTGACTTCCTATTCCAGGGATTACGGGCGCGAAGATATCACAGCGGGTTTTATTGGGCAGGTGACTCAATCTCAACGTCCCATCGCGTGGACAGGTACGGGGATGTTTGTTGTTGTTGTTGTTTATGCAGTTCGTACCGGCTTGGCTCTCGTGGCGATAAGACGCCGACGCGATTCCCTCTGCGAGTGCGCTATCTTTCGAGTGGCATTTCCGTTTGCACTAACCACTAACCTAGTTCTACTGCCGTGTATAAAAGGTGCTTCCGAACGTCTGGCCGCCATTGTATTGCAGCTCTCCTCCGCACAAATCAACCATGCGCTCGTCGTCTACCGTGTTGCGCGTCTGTTTGGGCGTCGCCCTGATCCAGCTGTTCGGCGGTGTCATCGCCGGCCCCGTCCCCGACCCCGTACTGCACGTTTCGCTCGAGACCGTGCCGGATCTGGAGGCGTTCCGGCGGGCCAACCCGGACCTCCAGGTCACCCCGCTCGTGCCGGTGCGCCAGTCGGAGGTGTTCGCGGGCGGCAGCACGCGCCAGCAGATCGTGTACAGTGTGGGGGCGCATTCGGCCAGCGAGCGGCTGGTCGGGCTGTCGTCCAACCAGCAGTCGTGGCCGACGCCCCAGGACGTCCGGCTCGATCTGCAGTACCCGACGGCCGGTGTCGGCGCGGTCGTGTCGTACGTGGAGGTGGTCGTGCAGCAGAGCACCGCCCAGGGTCGCGGTTACGTCGTGTCGGGCGGTGTCGGCCAGCGCCAAATACGGCTCGTGATCGAAGCGTACAGTACGCTGTACTTCAGCTACACTGCTGCCATCTACGGGTTCTAGCGGGCGGTTTATGGCAGTTCGGAAGCAATGATGGAGGATGGTAGCAGCGCTTCGTGTATTTTGGGTTTGGATCGCTTAGAAACAGTGTAGTTGACACTTAATAAAGCTATATTTATTTGAAATCTATGTTGGTTCTCTGAGTGTATTTTAATACTTATCGTTCCTGGAACTAATCCCAAATCCAGTAACTTTTCAGATACTGATACTGTTACCGATACTGATACTGTTTCCGCTCTCGAACCCATTCCAGTAATAGAAATGATTTCGAAGAATCTAGAATATCGTTCTTGGAACTAGTTGCGAATCCATAATGATCCTGACATTGTTTCCTTTCTTGGTCTTGGAGTACATCTCGAACACATTCTGGTCCTGCAATTGAGTTCCTGAGTTCTGGCCTTAGATTACTGTTACTGTTATGGTTATGGTTTCAGTATCGGATCTTTTCTACTTATCCCAAACAATTCCAGACCTCAAAATGATACATCGTTCCTGGAACCAGTTCCGAATCCACAATGTTTCCGATACTGTTTCCGAACAGGGTTCAGACTCGAAACTGATCTCGAATCTTTACTGGTCTTGGAGGTGAGCTTCTACTGGAAAAGATTCAAAACCCATATCGGTATTGAAACTGATTCTGAACCCATATCATTTCAGGAGCTGATCCCGAGACCATATCCAACCTGGAACATAAATTTGAATTCATAACTGGTTTCTAATTGGTTCCGAGCTTGGATCTAATGTCCAAATTCAATTTGAGCAGCGGACATGTCAGTAACTAGGTACTTTGATCTCTAGGAACTGGTTACTGTTTACTGACACCGTAATTATTAATTGTTACCAGTTACGCTCGCAAATGCACAACTCTACACAAAACAATGACGGGCCGTAGTTAAACTGTGGCCAAAAACAATTGTTTACAAAGCTCCCAACAATCGAAAGCTATTTGCAAACATGCTGAGCATGCAGTACGGTCAAAGCGCGCTCGCGACACCCATCGACGTATGTATGACCTCGTTTCAATGAATTCGCCAGTGTCACCAAACCTACCAGTGCCGGCAATCGGGCCAGTTAGTCGACAGTGTCACCCGCAACCGAGCAGTCCCACAGCCTTGTCAACACTCTAGCCAAACAACATGCGTACTTGGTATCGCTCTCTGTCCCTCTTCCTGCCTATAGCTCTGCTACACCTCTTTCCCACCGTTGTCAGTGGAAAGGAGCAAAACTGTAAGTACAAGCAGCCGGCCAGCCTCTGCTAACGGTCAGTCGCAACTGAACACACTCTATTCCCCAACTCCCCTTGCTCTCGATGGCAGACATCCCGGACGCAGCCGAGCTGGACTGTCCGGGCAACGTGACGCACGGTCCGGTCACGCTCACCGCCTACCATCCGCAGTTCGACTCGGACCGCAAGCGCGACTACCTCGATGCACAGCACCGGAAGCTGTACACGCTGCAGGAGTACCTGGACAATCGGGCCCCGTACGTGACGGTCGGCATGGATCCGGACCTGCAGCTGCCGTACGGGAAGGAGGCCTGCATACCGGAGCTGAACCGCCACTTCCGGCGCGCCATCCGGCTGCAGGTGCGCGACACGCACGTCGATCTGCGCGGCGGCGGCTACCGGCGGGTGGACCTGTGCGTGCGGACGCAGGAGGACAGTTACGACGACATCGTCAACATGCTGCAGGTGACGCTGGTACTGTGAGCGCGCGTGTGTGTGTTTGTGGTCTAAATTTAGAGCTCAAAATAAAAGGCTGCTGGTCGTTAATTAATCCGGATTTTCCAGAACTTCATCCGGTTTTCGTCCGGGATGGGACGTGTTTGTTGTTGTGGACTGCGGGATGTTTGTGCAGAAATCTTGCCTTAACACTTACCTTCCTGCTGGCCTTGAACCTGTGTGGCTGTTATCATACGCAGTACTCCCCCCCCCCCCTCATCGCAACACCTCTCTCTCCCCTCCCTTACAACCCTCCATGCATAATACTGTTGATACTATGCGCTGCTGGCGGGTGGGACCGGTTTTTGTTGTTGTTATTGTTTTTCGGACGGTTCGTCCAACATCATACTACACTGCGTTACAAAATAACAGTCCTAGCCTTATATTGGTGTTTCATTTATAATCTTTCCTCAAAACAAGAATCGATAACAACAAGTATTCAGCAAATAGTTACCAATGCCTCAAGTAGTATTCGGAAGCCATGCAAAATAATGATCAAAATACTGCAATGAGATTTTTGTTGAACTTATCCAATCTCAGGTGGTATTTTGCCTTGCAACGAGTGCTGGTACTGCTACGGAGATTTTATTGGTGCTAGTATTGATACGGAACCCATACCAATCCTGCAAGTGAACCTCAACTCATATAGGTCCGATTCTGAATTCTGAACTGAATCCGATTCCATGCTCCAACTGCTGCGGAACTCAACCCGTACCCGTACAACGAAACTGATACAGAACCTATTTATCTCTCTCTCTCAGTCTCGTTGGCCTGTTCCGGTTGGAGCACGACATCGTGACATGACCCGGTCAACAATTATTCTCCAGGATGCTCGGTCCGTGGCTGCAGCCTCCCATCCATGTAGACACCCGATCTTCAACAGGTCGCTTGCTTCACCAGATCCAGTTATCGAGCTCGCTGTGCTCCCCTGGACCTCGTCCTGAACTGGGGGTCGCTGTCGAACATTTTCTTGAGGCCGACATCCACACAACATGCCGTAGCCAGGGTCGCCGTACAGCTCAGCAAGTTAGTGGTTAATCGTTTTCCTCCAAACTCCATTGCATTATCCGCTCGGGACGATTGCCACACTCGTAGCCATATAGGGCCACCGGGCGAATCAATATGCGTTATATCTCACATTTCGTGCGGTCTCGAAGTCTTTTGGATCCAAGCAGTCGATGAAGTATGCATGGCTCTCCTGCGAATTGCGTCTCCGGATTTCGCTGATGATGTCGTTGTCCGAAGTAACGACCTTCTCAAGATAGTACAACCCCTTTACCACCTCGAGATTTTTGCCGTCAACTAATACACTGCTTCCCAGATGATCTGACTGTCCGGCAAGCAGGTACTTCATCTTCGTCGCATTGATGCTCAATCCAATTCTTGCTGCTTCTCGTTTGAGTCGAGTGTATGCCTCACACACCTTCGCTGTCGTCTTGTCGATGATGTCGATGTCATCCGCGAAGCCAAGAAATTAGGCAGCTCGGTTGAAGATCGTGCCTCAGATGTCGTTGTCTAGCTCCGGCCTTCAGATAACACCTTCCAGGGCGATATTGAAAAGCAGACATGAGAATTCGTCACCGTGCCTCAGACACCTGTTACCTGATACTGAGTGTATGTTCCCTGATACGGAACAATTACCAATCCTATAACTGATCCTCAACTCATATTGATCCTCGAAATGATCCTGATAATGATCCTGCAACTTATGCTGATCCCATAATAATTTTGGAATTGTTCCAGAGCTCATACAGGTTCTTAGAATTCTTCGATAATGCGCGTTACTCCTTTCTGCAATTCGTACAGCGTAGCGGAGTCCGCTGTGACGTTACCAGCCGAAAGCAAAATATAGAATGTCTGAGAGGTAAGGCTATCGTTGGAGAACGCACTGTAGATTGGAGGGCCCCAAAATGTCCCCATCCGCGCGCCGAACACGGACAGGGAAGTGGGTTCGTTGTATTGTGCCGCGCGTGCTCACTGTTTTGTTCGGCGATCCGGTTTGGCTCGCAACGCATCGAACTACACATCACAAAAACGTAGACACGCAGAGAGCTACGAGCGAGTGTGTGAGCGAGCGTGAGCGATAAAAAGCATTTAGGATGAGAGTGCGCAAGAGAGAGAGAGAGAGATCGAACGATAGAGAGAGAGAGAGCGAGAGATCATTATGGAGATGATCTACCAATCTGGCGGTCGATCTTTGCTTTCCCGGTGCGATTCTTGCACCACACTACTCAACAACATCGCCCCATCGTCGGCGCACACTTTCATCGGCAAATTCAAATCGATGGGCTGTGCGTGTGTATAAGTGTGTAGGTGCTGCTGCTGCTGCTGCTGGAATGAACGAGCAGCGACATCTGCAGCGTTTTGCTCAGTTATCAATTCGACAGTGCCGGTGGCAGTGTTTGGGCCGACCAGTGCTGGCCACGTGTTTTTTCTTCTTCTCGAGAGCAGTTAGGGACAACGGCCAAAGACGAAGCGTGTCAGGATGGCCCGCTGGTTGCCGGTGCTGTCGCTTGCTGCCGCCGTCTCGCTGGCCGGCGGCATCATCGACGAGCGGTTCGGTAGGTTACGCGGGTCGTGTTCGTGCGTTAGACTCGCAAGTCTATTCTAATCAAAAACACCACAGCCTACTAAACCTTCCTCTTTGCAGTGGGCGACCCGTGCACGCTGCATTCGGGCGAGCCGGGTGTCTGCGCCCGGGCGACCGAATGTGCCTGGCTAAGGCCCGCGCTGCGCGCTCACGAGATCACCTACGAGCAGCTGGTCAAGTGCGAGTTCGAGGGAAACGATCTGGTCATCTGCTGCCGCGCCCCGCCGACCAAGTCATCGTAAGTTGGACCAAGTTTTGGGCCGTTTGGCGTTCGTTTCATCCGCTTCTCGCACATCCGTCCTGTCTTTCCCAGCCGGGTGGGAGTGCGGCCATCGGTGAAGGCCTGCGCAACGTACGATGGCACGCAGCCCCAGTTGGCGTACCACATCATCGCCGGGTCGAAGGCGCAGGAGGCCGACGTGCCGTTCATAGCGGCGCTTGGCTACCGGCCATCGCCGGCCGACGATGGCCCTGCGACCGGCGCCGGCTACCTGTGGGCGTGCGGCAGCAGCCTGATAACGGTTCGCTTCCTGCTGACGGCGGCCCACTGCATCCGCACCCCGCACGGTATGCCGGTGGTGGCGCGCATGGGCACCATCGATCTGCTGTCGCCACCGGTGCCGGCCGACGTGCAGGACCGTTCTATTAAGGTAGTGTAACCGAGGGACAAGAACAGAGAGCAGTGTCTTCTAACGGCTCCTCCACAACCATCTCGCTCGCAGAACATTATCGTCCACCCGCAGTACCGGAACAAGTACGACGACATCGCGCTGCTGGAGGTGACGGACCCGTTCCAGATGGACGTGGTCCTGCAGCCGATCTGTCTCCGCACGGACACGGACGAGTTCGGGCCGGACGTCGTGCTGCAGGTGGCCGGCTGGGGTCAAACCGAGGAGAGCACCTCGTCGGCCGGCCTGCTCCGGGCGAACCTCAGCACGGTGCCAGTGGCCGAGTGCGACCGGACGTACGCCGGGGCCATGCTCGCCAAGGTGAAAAGCATCCGGCCGTCCCAGTACTGTGCGCGGGGCTTCCGGGCGCCGGGCGAGGACAACTGGTACAGCGACTCGTGCGAGGGCGATTCCGGCGGCCCGCTGTACCATGTGGCGGGCGAGGAGGGCTCCTCCAAGTACTACCTGGTCGGCGTCACCTCGTTCGGGCTGGGCTGTGGCTCATCCACCCCGTCCGTGTACACGCGCGTCGCCTACTACCTGGACTGGATCGAGTCGCACGTGTGGCCCGAGGACGGAAGCACATGACGGGTGGGGCGCTCCAGCAAGACAGACAACACGACGAGCCGCACAGATATTATTCTATTGGAGTCTCTCTGCGCCGGGGGAGGATTCCACTCCCCCGAGCTTGATTAGCGCTAATTTAGCCTTAGCCTTAGCCACCGAGTGCGTGAGTGCAGCTTGTCCGGATCGTACCAGGCATCAGTGTGTTGATGTTGGGAAAGTTCCTTGAACAGCCGCAACAACGTTGTGATACGCAAACAAAAAAGTGATCGTGAGTAATGAGGAAAAGAAGACGGCATTACCAGTCAAACCATGGCGTCCTCAAACTCTCCTGACACACATTTGGGGTTAGTCGTAATGAGAGAGAGTTTTACCGTTGTGTTCTGTATCCAACAACTGCTATGCTGCTGTGAATCTTCGCTCAGTCGGTCAATCAACAAATAAACCCAAAAATTAAAAAAAAACCCAATGATGAATCGAAAAAAAAATCATCGCCGTTTCGCCACACAAGAACAAACCAATATCCGATTCCTCCCGACAACTACCCGCTTCCGCGGACCTTGCACCGTGCGGTGGTGATTCGCGTGACGATCGAACGTGTTAAACCTTTGCCCCCCAACAGGTTCCTTTTCCCGGGGTTCTCGGCCATCACCGGGGTTCTCGGCCATCACCGGGGTTCTCGGGGCATTCCCCGCGCGGGAGTCGGTGGCAAAATGAATTGAACAGTTGGGGGAGAGAGTGGTCCGGGTCCGCTGGCCGTACTCTCCACTCTCTGGCTTCTGTGGCAGGCTGTGTGCTGACACGCCTGATTAGACACTGCTAACTCTTGAGGTTACAGGTGGGTCTTGTTGGGATGGTAGTTTTTGGTCCAGGCGGATTGAGCATGATCGTTGAACATTCTTACGATACTTGTTTTCTTGTTTTCTTGTTTTCTACAACGTAATTTTCAGTTTCTTTCACGCAAATCTCTCGCAAGAGGACACAAATCGAAGTCTTTCAGGTGTTATGTCCCAGCTGTAGGGTCCAGTATGACAAAGATCTTTAAATGACTTCCGGTTTGGATAGCAATTAACATCTTGAAAGCTGAAAAGAGGAACATACATCAGGTACATTAGGATGTTACTGTTACGTACTCAGCCAGTTGAGTGTAGCTGTACCTTGATGCATCCGACAGCATCCGAGATCTTTAAACATATTCCCCTAAGGCGTCCCATTATGTTTAGTACATAGTTCCAATACACAAAACATTACATGTTGGATGCTCCGATAACAAAATCTGCATTCTTTGCAGAGGTCACCCAGATCTTCACATAAACTTGAAGATCCTCTGTATTGGGATACCGAATAAGAGCGCTTGTACATGGTTTCTAGTGCGGAATCCTGTGATCTTGAAATTAGCTCACCTGGAGCAGGCACCTCAAAATTTATTGGTGAAGAAATCAGGAGTGAAATCAGGATTTAAAAAAAAAAGGATGCCGAATTTATACATCCAACCAAATCACTTAATGGCACTTTCTAGAACATCAGTGATTCCGGTTTTTAGAATATGTAGAACAATTAATTCCGGTTTCTAGGGGCAGTTTTTAGCGACTCTTTGAATTGTACACTCACTTGGTAAGATCTTCGAAATCCTAAAATACCTAACCTAATTGTACATCTTGGTGGCGTGTACAACTGCGGCAACTGCAAACTGTTTCCAAACAATACCTGCTACCGAAGGGTTTATGGGGTTCTCTGGCACATCTCGCACCGTGCAACCTGATTGATGAGGGAGTAAGGGGGGACATTGAGCGGGCACCCTGTTCGGAAGTAGCACCTCGCGACGAAAACAGAGAACGCACACACAGGCACACGCAGATAACCGGTCGCCAAATGCCCCAAACGAAGAGCGAACCTCGCCAGAGCAGAGCAGCGCGCCACGGTCGCCGCACGACGCAAACCCGTTAGTCGCTTGTGTGAGCTTCGTCGGCACAGATCGTCCCGAAGCGGGAAGCAGAACGCACGAACCACCACTATCACCACCATCACCACCATCAACAACCGATCAACCGAAAGGACGAGCGAGCATTACGAAGGTCAACTCTTCAATCAGCTGGCGAGCGTGCGCGCGACGACGAAAGCGGCTGCTGTGTGTTGCACCAGTGCTGTCGCAATTACACCCCGATCGATATAGGGTCGACGCTTCAACACCACCTTCAGCAATCAACAGTGCGGTTGCAGATCCCCCCCATCTGTATGTCCTGTGCCCTCGCTACTCTGCGCAGCTTGACCCGGCGTCTATCCTTTGTGCGTCTTCCCTGGTGGCACGTGATGGTCCAGCAGTAGTCGTGGACCCGTACCGCTTCTTCGAAATCGGCCCATCGCGCACCTCGTCGTCACCTTCACCTACCGACCTCCCCCCGGGACGTGGTTTTGCAGTGGCCGGCGGGCCCCGAGTGCTTTACTGTTTTTGTTTGTTTTTGTTGCTTTGTTCGTCGCATCCCCGCGTACGTGACGCAATGGTTCGCGTCTAAATTTGCCGGACGCGATGGCTTCCCGTTGCGCGACTGCGTACGAGTGAGTGCGAGCGATCGAGCGAGCGAGCGAGCGAGAGGCCAATGACCGGTTGCCCGCCGTCGGGGTAAAGCCGTGCAGAAATCCCGAAGCCCGATACTTCCGCGCGCATTGTTACAGCCCAGAGTACAAACGCGACGATCGCTGCACGCGCACACTTCCCCGCTCTAGAACGGATAGACAGACAGGCAGACCTGGAATGTTGCGGCACGTTGCGTCGATCGGCCTGCTGCTGCTGCTGGTGCTGACCGGCGGCGCCCTCTGCCAGACGCTTTACGGTAGGTGGTGCAGTGGTGGGAATGTAAGAGGAGTCGCGCGTGTGTGTGTGTGTTTGTGCATTTGGGGTTTTCCGAAACGTTGTGAACATTCCGGTTTTTTATCGCAGATCGTCAGTTGAACCTGTTCCCATAAGGTGCGACTTTCTATTTTCTTTTTGTTGTTGTTGCTATTGTTCTGCTGTGCCATTTTCACTACACAATTCGCGAATAGAATGCAAATGGTCGAATAGTGCAAGCCGCCTGAGGTAGGCACAGACCCGGCCAAAGTTAGAACGGCGCGCACAGATGATAACCTTCCCGTGTGACCCTGATGCTGTGGCGCAACATGCCCGTGATGCCACACACACGCAGACACGATTGGAGTAAAAAATCCGTTGTTTGGCACGTTGTTTGCACTAGTGGTGTGCTCTCTGGAGCGTACTCACGACTCCGATCCAACTTCGGGTATTGTTAGTCCGATTCCAACTCCGGCCAAATTGGAACCACTTTTTCCGCCCGGAGTCGACGGGAATCACCCAGAGTACGCTCCGGAGTCTGGAGTCGAACTCATCTGGAGACGCCTAGAGTCGTCCAGAGTCGTTTGAAGTCGTCTGGAGCTGTCTGAAGTTGTTCGGAGTCATCCGGGGTCGTACGGAGTTGCCTGAAGTCATCCAGAGTCGTTAGGGGCCGTCAGGAATTGCCCAATATCTTCCAGAGTCGGAGTCACCTTGATTTATCCGGAGACGTCCAGAGTTGGTCGAAGTCGACTGGAGTCGGGCAGATTCGAAGTCGTCCGATGTTGACCGGAGATGGTCGATGCAATCCGCCGATGACTCTGGAAGACTTTGGTAAATTCCGGACGGCTCCTAACGACTCCAGACGACTCGGGCCGACTCCAGCGTATTCTGATCGACTCTAGAAGACTTTGGATAATTCCGGATGGCTCCAAACGATTCTGCTAGACTCCCTATGACTCCAGACGCCTCTGAATCCGAAAGATTCCAGGCGATTCCGGAGTCGGTTCCAAAATGTTTGAAGTTGGCTTGGAGTCCACTTCAAGCGTTTGCAAACCACTAGTTTGCATCCCTGCACATTGGGGCGTGCATAACCCCATACAACCACACCTCCGTGTGTTAATGGTTCTAGCCTTCGGAGGCTTTGCTTTTACTCTCTCTCACTCTTACTCATTCTCACTTTCCGCTCCACAGAGGGAGATCCGTGCGAGCTGCGCGATGGTTCTGCCGGCGTCTGCACGGATGCGACCGACTGTCCCTGGTTTCTGGAGGTGATCGTGAAGAACCGCCGCTTCGCCGACCGCGTGTCGTGCGGGTTCGACGGCCTGACCGAGGTGATCTGCTGCAAGACGAACGGGACGCGCCCGCTGGGCGTCCGGTCCCGGCTGGCCTGCGAACAGGTGCCCAAGTACACGTCCCGACTGACCTTCCACATCATCGACGGGGAGGAGGCGAGCGAAGGTGAATTCCCGTTCATGGCCGCCCTCGGCTACCCGACCGACGACGAAACCCAGCAGAACATCAGCTACCGGTGCGGTGCCAGCATGATCTCGACCGACTTTCTGCTGACGGCGGCCCACTGCATACCCACGAACGATCGGCCGACGGTGGCCATCCTGGGCACGAACAATCTCGCCCCCGGCAACCATGGCGTGCTGGTTGGGCTAAAGGTACAGTTAGTAGTAAATCTCCATTTTAATCGGACAGCCAGGTATAATCGTTGTCGTCCCGTCCCGTCCTTCCACAGGCGTTCTTTCCGCATCCCGACTATCGGACCAACCGGAACTATCATGACATTGCACTGGTACAGCTCGAGCGGCGCATCGAAAACGAACCGGACGTCAATCCGATCTGCCTCAATGACGACCTGAGCGATCTGCCCGAAGACACTGTACTGACCGCCGAAGGGTACGGCATCATCGATCTGGACCGTAAGTCCCGCCACGACCACTGTGCATACTATTACTACTACTATTACTACTGACGCCGGATCCCTTCCCCTCCCTTTGTTGCAGGCAACCTCCGCTCGAACCAGCTGATGAAGGTGAATCTCACGACGGTACCGTGGCAAAAGTGTAACCAGACGTTCGCCGACAGCAATCTGCTGAAGAACAACCGGAAGCTACCGCAGGGCATCGTCGCGACGCAGTACTGCGCAACCGGGCGCGAAAACGAAGAGAAGAAGGTGGTGGGCGACACGTGCCAGGGTGACTCGGGCGGCCCGCTGCAGATAATGGACGACGGGAAGTACAAGCTGGTCGGCGTTACCTCGTTCGGCAACGGGTGTGGTAGCAACACGCCGAGCGTGTCGACGCGCGTCGCCGCCTACATCGATTGGATCGAGAGCATCGTGTGGGCCTAGTCGGCCTAGCGGAGCCTTCGCATTTAGGAGATAGGACGGATTCGTTAGGACGATAGGTAGACTTGCACACAACTGTTTGGATTGTATTGGAGGAGCTGTAGAGAGATACAGCGAGAGAGAGAGAGAAAGAAAGAGAGAGAGAGAGAGAGAGAGAGAGAGAGAGAGAGAGAAAGAGCGCGAGGGTAAGAAAGCAATTCTCAAGCGAAGCAGATGGTGATGGCGTAGAGACGTACTGTACCCAAAACCCCGAACATCGTTCCCCAACTCCATCCTCCCTAGACACACTGGAAAGTATATTAAAGGTTCCTGCAACGTAGTTCAATTCTTTGCACCTCTCCTCCCCTCGTCCTGAGCATGATGTGCAACATTCTCGACATAGCCTGTTGAGCTAGCGGGCACCAGATGACACCACCAGCTATAGTTGCACTGTAGAAGTGTGATCGGGCCGACGCCATCACGCGTTTTCAAGTGGAGGGGATGATGTTTCCACTGGACAGGGTTTGGCGAAAAAAAAAAAAACTGGTTTGTTCTACCGGCCGTTGATGCGCTCAAACCCGTCGACAGAAGGCACCGAGTCGTCTTCTTGGTAAGGTGATGTGGTTGTTGTTGTTGTGTTTGTGTGTTAATGCGATATTGGTGTGGCTTGGTAAAGCTGGTCAGAGGCCACGTTTGAGCGGGATGGCAGGATGCTCAGTGACCCGCTGAGACCCTGTTTGAGCGATTAGAGCGGAGCGCTTGATTACGTTTGCGTTTGTACAACCGCCGTACAGTGCCGGTTTATGCTTATGCAACGCCGTCTCCCATCCAACTGCCCAGCAAGTACACTTAGGCTGCTGCCCGGGAGTAAGGCGAGTTCGCTAGCGTGCAGTCTTCTTCATTCCATCCATCCCGTCCGAAGTTCAGCTACCCGTAGCTGGTGCAATGTAGCGTTTTGAACGGCTCTGGAGCTGCAGATGAGCCCCGCTAGCTCCACTGGAGCTCCACTCGTTCGATGTGACCTCTCTATGCTTTTGCTGTTCTGCTTGAACAATGATTTTCCAATGACAGTTTCGCTAGATGAAGTCGATGCAGAGCACACAGAACTATGGAGTAAACTCAGACTTCTTCCTTTGAAATGGGGAGGTCACTCTGTACGAGCTTGTGACATCCCCTGAAGTAGCTAGCCGCTTACCGCTTATCTTGCTTTTTGTTGGTCCTTGGAATTGCCTTCTCTTTGCACCAGAGGAGAAAGACGTAGTAGAGGGCGCATTCTGGATCAAGGCCGTTCAAGTACTGCTGCACTAGGTCAAGGACCCGTGAAGGAGGCCGGACAGGTTCGATGCGGGCAGAGAAGACATCTCCAGGAACTGAACTCCAGCAGTGTGATTTCCAAAAAAAAAAAAACAAAAAAAAAACAAAACAAAACAACAAAAAACCCGGAACCACTGTTATTGAATCTCCATCAATCCCCTCCTTGTGCATTCGCGATCGGTCTTCTTCAGCCTTGCCCCGCTCAAGGTTCGTTTACCGTGACCGTGACGGTTTCGGCGGCGCGGGAGACTGGGAAGGGGGGGTGGGGGGTGATGCTGTAGATGCCGCTTCTCGGACGGAGCGAGAAGGCAAATTCGGAGCCGGCCTGCGCTATTTGCGCGATAAATAAACAGCGCACGCACACACAGGCGCACGCATCGGGTTCGGGTTGGGCCCGTTTGGTGCCTGCGGCCCGTCAGCCAGCGTCACAGTACCGCGTTGACTGTTTGCGTCGAAGAAGCGTACGGTTGCCGTTAAATTCGCTGCGCAGCGTCGGCCGGTTTGGAACGCCAATCGAACAGCAATCGAGCTCGGCCGGTGACGGTGTGCGTGAGCTCGGGTCGGATCGATTGTTTACATCGATTTAGGGTGTGCGCGGGAGGGATTCCATTACCCGCAAATTCCCCCCCCCCCACCGGGCAGCTGTGTTTGCACGCGCGCCTCTCTGTCTGTGTGCGTGTGTGTGTGTGTGCTTGTGGAGGGTCGTTTGGTGGTACGCGGACGACCTTGCGTGGAGCAGCAGCAGCAGCAGCAGCATCGGCCAAACCGAACTGTCAAGCCTGTCAGGGTTAAGTTCCGCAGGTGACAGTTCGGCAGGAACGGCAACAGCTACCAGGAGCGATGATCGGCGCAGATGATCGGCAGCGGCGGGTCACGCTGGCCCTGCTGGCGGTGCTGGGCGGGCACGTACTGCTGCTGGCCGCCGACCAGATCCTGCTCGAGGACGACCCGATGCTGTACGGTAAGTTGGGAAAGGGGGGGGGGGGGGCTTGTTGGGGCGACGACCACGCGATGACTTTGTGCTCTTTTTCCTTGCGCAGAGGGTGACGCGTGCGAGCTGCGGAACGGCACGGCCGGTCTCTGCCGGCCGGCGAACCAGTGCGAGTGGGCGCAGGAGCGCCCGTGGCCACTGCACGAGCTGGTCACCTGCTCGTTCAACCAGTCGCTCCCGATCGTCTGCTGCCCGGTGCGGCTCGAGCCCCGGCTCCAGGGCGGCACGGTGGCGAAGCGCATCAGCGTCCGCCAGTGCGAGCAGTTCCCGAACGGGACCGGGCTGGCCGACCACATCTTCAACGGGGTGGCGGCCCAGTTCGGCGAGTTCCCGTACATGGCGGCGCTCGGGTACGGCGCACCGAACGGGACGGAGGCCGGCCTGCCCTCCCTGTTCCGCTGCGGGGCCTCGCTCATCTCGTCCCGGTTTCTGCTGACGGCTGCGCACTGCTTGCGCGAGCGGCCCGTCTTCGCCCGGCTCGGCGTGCTCGAGCTGCAGCCGGCCCGGACCGTCGACGAGCCGCTGGACATTGCGATCCGGCAGGCGACCCCGCACCCGGACTACCATGCCGTCACGTACCAGAACGATATCGCGCTGCTCGAGCTGGCGGAACCGGTCACCGGCGACTGGCCGTTCGTCGAGCCGGTCTGCCTGTACACGAACGCGACCGGCGGCGGGCTGGAGGCGCTGGCCGGCCAGCCGCTCTCGGTGCAGGGCTGGGGCACGCAGCAGCCGGGCGACACCGAACCGGCCGCCCGCCTGATGAAGGCGAACGTCAGCCTGGTGGAGCGGGACGCTTGCGCCGCCAGCATACCGCGGACGCGCCGCAACCCGACCGGCCTGCATCCCGGCCAGCTGTGTGCGCTCGGGCGCAACGAGCAGAACGAAACGGTGGCCGACACCTGTCCGGGCGATTCGGGCGGCCCGCTGGCGCTGAACGTGGACGGGCGCCACTATCTGGTCGGCATCACGTCCAGCGGCTACTCGTGCGGGTCGCCCATCCCGGGCATCTACACCGAGGTGGCGCGCTACCTCGACTGGGTCGAATCGATCGTGTGGCCGGACGGCTGACCGTCGTCGCATTGCACAGCACAACAAAAACATGCCCAAACTAAAGGCAAGATTCAGCTAGGGTGTATTGTACTCGTTTGTAATAAACAAAATTACTCATAATTGAAGCTACCAACATAGTACAGATGTTGGGATTTGTTCACATTGAAGACAACAACTTGGTCAAACTGGATCAATCAAGTCTAATATTAAGTGAGATGCTTCTCAAGGACCTAAGCCCGCTCAACAAGTATTTCCCTCGTGCATGATTTCTACCTTAAAGATTGCAGCTCTTTGGGACATCCCGCGCAACTTCAACGTAGATGCAGTCAAATTTCACCGGTCCATTTATCCAAACAGTTCCCAAAACCGATAAAACTAAACTGATACGATTAGGGATGTAACGTGTCGTATCTAGTTAGCCTTTTAACAAGAAAACTGCTCAATCTGGACATACAATCCGAAGGAGATAGTGTTTGAGCCCATTTCTGGAATAAAGTAGTATGTTTTTTTTTACAATTCTTATCCAACTTCTGCTTAGCTTGTGTTTGGCATTTGTAGGATGTGACTATGATAGTCTCATAGACCGGTTCCAACAATGCAAACCAAAGTTACGGCTAAAATTCAACAGTTCACACCAAGTTTTTACAACCCAAGTGAAATCTCGCCTGGATGTAGTCGCTTCGAGGTAAAATGTGTCTTTATGGAGAACATTTAGACAGTCCCGCCCATGTTCGATACACGTTTTGTCTCTTCACGCGTAATGTCTCTTCCCTAAGGCGAATACTCTCTAAGCGGTATATGCGATTTGACTTTCCAAATTCTTGAAGATGAGTTTTGGAATGATAGTTCACGAAAAAAATGTTCAAAGGATGCCAAACACAGTTTCTTGTGCGCTCTGTAGCAGCACGTTGATCAATGTTAAGCTCGGACGGTCTTTTGAGGATTCAGCTTTGAGAGAGTTCACTGTAGTTACTGATAGTTCGACGAATTGCAGTAGAACGCCGTTTAATCAGGCACTGGACATTCCCGGAAACTCATAACAAACATCTGCGTGGTCCAGGAATGATGCTTTCACTGATAAGTATGAGTGTTTCAAAGATGCATTGACAATATTTGAAATTTGAATATTGTTTTTGGTGGTGTTTTTTTTTTAATCCTATTCCGCAGTCAAGAACTGGCATTTCGGACAAATTATACATCAAGCCTTTATTAGTGTGAAAAGGTGGCGTGTGGCTGAGCCTATGTTGCGCCAGGCAAATGAACATTGGAAAATGGTAAGATCATCGAAACTGTGTTGGATTGTGATTCTGAGTCGAATTTGAAGTTTTGAGTCGTTATGCTCTGTAGTGTTATTTGTGATGGTTGATGAAAAAAAGTAGTTTGGCAGGTCGTGGTCCGCAAAACTACGAGCATCCACCCATTCCAGGTTCCTCCCTGGTTTGGAGTTGCTTGCGGCGATCGCATTCGAGTCAGAATCGGTTCTCTGGTTCGACTCGACAAATGGTGCTGTCACGTGACCCACCATCACCTTTAGGCTGGATTGCAATCATTATCAATCAAGGATTATTTGAGAGTAATCCGTTTACCGACACCACATTTGCAGTTCCATTTCATCCGGCATCTCTCTCTCTCTTTCTCTCTCTCTCTCTTTTCTCGTTTGCTCGGTGAACGATCGGGTTATCAGTACTTGTGGTGTTAACGCACGCAAACGGGGACACTGCAGTGGTGTTTGTTTTGCCACAAGCGCGAACGATCCCTCGATAGCCACGAATTTGCATCAATCGTACCGGTTGGGGGGGGATTGTAAGAGGGGTTTTGTGGTTGGCGCTGGGGAAAACCCAAAATCTGCAGATAACCCCAAAATGCGGACCCAACGGAGTGCTTAGTTTTTGAGGCTTTGAATTCAACCCCCTCTCCACCACCACCACCAACGCAGCTCCTGTAACACCCGCTTACCTCTTGGTTCGGAGATTTTGACAATCTGAGCCGGTTGCACACACGACCACGGCGTCCCTTCTATTCCTTGCCGGATCAGATCGATCGTGTGCGTACGTGTGTGTGTGTGTATGTGTGCGTGTGTGTACGTGTATGTGTGTGTGTGTGCGTGTGTATGTTTGGTTGGTCGTGCCAGCGTGTGTGTTCAGGGCCGATTCCGTTCAGTTCCGTGCGGTGTTCGGTAGCGCTCTGGTGTGTGCCCGTTGCTCGCTTGCTCGCTTGTCGCGCGTGTTGTGTACGCCCGCGCGCGCGCCTGCTCACGTCAGGTTAGGCCGAACAAACAAACAAAAACAAAAACAAAAACCAAAAAAAAAGGAAGGGGGAAACAAAAAAAAAAAAACGATCTCCCGCACAACAAAGGCAGTAAAGGTGCAAGGCGAATGATGAACCGGCCACGGATAGCAGCGATCATGCTGCCGCTGTTCTGCCTGTCAGTGGCAGTGGCGCAAAAGGGGAGCTCCTCCACCGATACCGTCTTCATGGACAGCGTGCTGTACGGTAAGTTTGTGCCCGTGTTTCTCTGTGTGTGTGTGTGTGTACGTGCGTGTTCGGAGTGAATCACGGTGACAGAGACCGGATAGTGTGTGTGTGTCCGTGTGTCCAGCGCAATCAACCGCCTCATGGCCAGATCAAAAAAACCCGCCCGTCAACCGGTCAAACCCATAGCGGCACAGCACCCCGATGCGCATCACACTCACCACAACCGTGTGTGTGTGTGTGCGTTTGCGCTCTGTCCACTAACCGGTTCCCCGCCGTACACCGACGAGCGGCCGAAGGTCCCGCCCGTCCGCCCGAAGTTGAAAGTTCCGTAACGGCAGCAGCGAAACGGCAAAAAGGGAGCAAAAACCTGTTCCGCAATTGTGTGTGACGCGGGGACATCTCTTGTGCGGGACCGCTTGGATAGTAGGAGAGGGGGAAGAGGCGGGGGGGGGGGGGGTTCTTGCAGCGCTAGCAACGCATCTTCCCGCTCTTTTCCACCGTTCGCCAGCATTGCGAATCTTCTAGGCGGTGCTGCGGTCAAACCAATCAAAGAACAAACACACACACACACACACGCATACACACACACACAGAGGCAATCCGGTTTTGGCCTTCCGTTACCGAAAGCGATCCACCAAACTGGAACCGGTCCAACTTTCCAGGAAACTGCCCCAACCAGGTGTGGAATGGACCGACGAATGAGGAACTCGCTGGTACATGTGTGTGTGTGTGTTTCTACCGGTTCTATAATGTCAAGCGCGTTCTGATAACGATCGGCCCGCCGGCCACGCTTGCTTCTTTATCGCTAACACCAATCGGGATTCACAACCTCCATCCGGCTTGAATGTCCTCCGTTGCAGGCACGAAGATTGTATGTGTGTGTGTGTGGGACAGAGAGAGAGAGAGAGTGACAGGGAGAGATATAGAGCTAATCCAATCTATCCGGTAGATACAGTGGTGGAAATTTCTGTAAGTGTGCGTTTATTTTTGTCTCTGCATTTCGCCATCGTTGGCAATCAGTTTTCTAAATTCGAGCCATTTTGTTATCGAAAAAGGATTTGTTTGTTGAATTGACATTGCAGAAAAACAAACAACAAAACCAGTTATAAACATATACCGTTTTCGAGCCCCTTGAAAAGCATTGTTAAGCGGCTGTTGAACATTGTTCAACTGTAGGTACAGCAATTATCCGCAGTACGCGATACTCGATACACGCGAATTCGCAGTACGCGATTCCTCTGTATTTGACAGCTTTATATGTTTTTTCGCAAATATTTTAATTCTTTGAAATATTTTATGCTCTTTTTCAATTTCCATAATGTTCTTAATGCATTTTGCATTAAATTTGTGCAAAAGATACCTGTTTTATAACAAAAAACTTTAATGCAAAGCTCTGTGGCGATATATTTCAACCTTCGAACCGGTAGTGTAAACTATTTTTCCATACGAATCCGCTATACGCGAAAACTCGAGATACGCTATTGCGCTCGGTCCCGTACGAGATCGTGTATCGGATAATGACTGTACAGTCTTTCCGCGAGTTGCGCTTGACTGTCAAGTAAAGCGAATTTGAATGAATATATCAAATCAGTACAATTTTCATGAACAATTGTAGAATGCAACACAAATTGCATTATTGCTGAAAGTTCGACATTGGTATGAAGTCAGAATTTGCCCAATTATCTGTACGATTTTTAATTTAAATCACAATTAAGGGCATAAAAGTACTAAATTTAATTAAAAATAACCATCTGTCAACAATATTTTGGCTGAAAAACGTCGACGTTCGACTTACGCAAAAAATCGAGCTACGCGAATGTCTTTTTGCTCGCGTATCACGGAGAAAGACTGCAATTCACGTCCAGCTGAACCTTTCTGATGCCTGTCTGAACATTTCTCAGTCGCAACTAAACATACACTTTCTCATATATCACGTTTATATTACCCGAGTTCGTGTCATGGATACGTATGTTGTCCTACTTAAATTATTAATCAAGTAACGGTTACTGGATTTAAATTGAAATAAATTTAAACTTAATTATATCATTAACCCTTCAATTACTAACGTTGAATGTATCGAGATAAATTATTCACAAATACATTCTAATCATTTTTGTAACTGAACATTAACCGCACAAACTCCACGAAACAATCGAATCAGCTGAGGGGTATCGTCAATTGTTTGGTTACGCTTGAACGAAGTTCAGATAGGCATCCGTATTTCAGTTGTACGTCAAATGTTTACTAGTTGAACGGTTCAATGTTCGAAATAGTGGTGACAGATGTGGGATCCCGGTCTGGTGGTCGTCAACACGTACGACTTAACAACATGCCAAAGATGCTCCCATATATAGGTAATCAGTAAGTCACTGAAAGCCAAGCCCAATAGTGGTACAGGAAGGCCTTGACCGACAACGGTTGCTGTGCCACAGAAGAAGAGATGCGCGATTTGGAAGATTCAAACATTCAGTCCCTAAAAAGATCCGATCGGACCGAATCCCATTTGATGGATTCGAGTCGAAACGGATCTCTTGTGAAGATTCGATTGCGACAGAGATTAGAATAAAATTAAGATTTTATCTGTTTGGGAAGTGATGGAGAATCCTCAAGAGATTCGATAAACACGCCCAACCGCTTAGATTTATTCTGTGCTGTAAAAACTTATCTTTAATACGTTGAACGTCACATCACTCAGGTAACGAATTGGGAGTCCGAGATTTGCAACCCTCTAGATTCGGATTTCCCATAACAAGTTCAAACGCAGCTTTGCATTGTTAATTTCGACTCGAAAACGGTGTAATAATGGTTTTGCTAGAGTCACGTATATCGATAATTTCGTGTAAAAACTAAAAACATAAAATTTTAGACATTCGGTTTGTAATGAATCGTTTCACTCCAATCGCTTGTCAACCGCGGACATTAACGACATTAACTTGATTTAGAGTTTTTGTGGTGTTGTGCGCTTGCACCAATTGCCACCACTGTACGCATCGCGCGTTAGCACTGGTGCAGCCTGCGAAGCTAATGTGCTAATGAGCGGATCTCGCGCGGAGGTTGTCTTTGTGTGTTGTGTGCTGCCACCCGTCCGGTTTGCTCTGTCCGACTCCGTACGTCCGTCTGTCGTTGTGTGTGTCCCTGGGAATTGTGCTCGCCCGCGCCCGTGCCATTCGTTCGCTCTGGGGCGAAACAGCACAGAGTGCAAAACACGACAGCTCTAGGCGCACCATGGGACGACGACGATGCGCAACACGGTGGTCGGTGGCCGTTGGGGTCGTGCCGCCGGTCGGCGCAAAGGCAGGCCTGCTCGTCCTCGTCATCCTGCTCGGTGCCGTGACCAGGAGTGCGGGCAATTTCAGCTTCCCAACCGATCCTGACATTCTATATGGTGTGTGTGCGTGTGTGTGTGTGTGTGTGTGTGTGTGTGTGTGTGTGTGTGTGTGTGTGTGTGTGTGTGTGTGTGTGTGTGTGTGTGTGTGTGTGGAAGAGAGATAGGAAGAGGTTTTGGATGTGTTTGGTATTGCGCGTTACAATAGCAGTGATAAAGTAGTGTGTTGCGGTTGCGAGGGAGTTGAGTCATTCTGCGGCAATGACGAATGTCGCATCAAGGCGACGGTTCCGCTTCCGGGTGCCGTTCTGCTTCCTGTGCCGACGCGTCCACCCCGATCCTTTATCCACGTACTCATACATCTCTCTTTCTCTCTCTCTCTCTCTCTCTCTCTCTCTCTCTCTCGCTCTCTCTCTCTCTCTTTCCTTTCTTCTCGTTTTGTCTCTTATAGAGGGCGATAAATGCGGGCTGCCCGGCATGCGGACCGGCACCTGCCAGAAGGCGGCCGACTGTCCCCAGGGCATCCGGGCGAACGGTGCCCGGTGCGAGTTCAGCGGCAACGATCCGGTCGTCTGCTGTCCGACGGAGGCACCTGGCACCGGCGACGGCACGAGCAATCGTTTCACGGCCCGCATCGCCAAACAGGAGTGCGAGCGGTTCACCAGCGCGTCGGCCAACATCATCGACCATATATCTGGCCGCGCGATCGAGGCGCTCCGCGGCGAGTTCCCGTTCGTGGCGCTCGTCAACTTTCGTGGAGAGGAGGGGGAGGAGGTGAAGTTGACCAGGTGCGGGGCGTCCTTGATCGCGCCCCGGTTTCTGCTTACGGCGGCCCACTGCCTGAAGGACCTGAACCCGGTCACGGTCGAGATCGGGTTCATCCAACTGAGCGATACGGAAAAGGACGAGTACGAGATCAAGCAGGTGCACCTGCACGAAGGCCACAAGTCCCGGCGCAACGATATCGCGCTGATCGAGCTGAAGAATAACGTCACCTACAAGCAGGACGTTGGGCCGATCTGTCTCAACACGGACCGGCCCGAGATTGGACCGTCGATCAACCTGACTGTCATGGGTTGGGGCGCCGACGGCGACGGTAAGCTGGTAACTGTTTATTCGGGGCGCCGTTTATCCGGGCTCGTCAGGGACTTGCCCTCGCCCGGACACTCGGACAACCGGATGAACGGCGCTCCACCACTATCTTGACATCTTTCGAGAGCTAGCTGTTATATTGCTATTACATTTGGTAGAAGGAGCTGGATTCCGAATGTCAAAGTGCGTTTAACAGAGGTTACCAAGGGAAAATGAACTCTGATTTTCCTATTTAGAATCTGTAACGAATTTTGAATTAGAACCATTTGCTATGAGCTTGTCAATTTTGAATCCAATTGCAGCCAATCCAATTCAATCATTTCGAGCAACTCAGGATACAAACAATCAGTGAACCTTGCATGCTCCAGGCTAGAGCTATCCAAAGGACAGGCTACATTGAGGCAATTTTAACGATATCTAAAACTCTCTTTTTTGTCCCCCACTCTTCCTCAACCGCAACAGGCCAGCGCGCGGACAAGCTGATGAAGGGCACGGTGTACGAGATACCGCTCGACGAGTGTGTGCAGCGATTCCGGGATGCCAAGCAGCGGATCAGCCTCGGCGAGGACCAGCTGTGCGCGCTCGGCGAGAAGGTGAATGACGAGACGACGGACGCGTGCCAGGGCGACTCGGGCGGACCGCTCGTGATGACCGTCCGGCAAAAGTTCTACCTGGTCGGCGTGGTGTCGACCGGGGCCGTCTGTGGCGGTTCCCTGCCGGGCATCTACACGCGCGTCTCCCGCTACCTGGAATGGATCGAGCAGCGCGTCTGGGGCAGCCCGAACTGACTTGCCGGAGCCGTCACCAGCGTCCACATGTAAATAGCGTTAGCCGTAAGATCGAACAACTCTAGCGCACGGTTGAGAGTCTGCATCGTGGAGAATCGAACAAACAGTCACACACAAACACAACAAACGCACACAAATTTAAGAAGATGTAAAACAAACGTGATATCGGTCTCGCCAGCTGCAGGGTAGCAGGATTTGCGCAACGCTCTGCCTACCAGGCACTCCTCCCCTTAAGCCAGAGAGGAAAAGACTCGCCAGAGGAGTTCTTGCACCATTCGGTAGTGCTGTTGCAGTACGATATAATAAACAAGAATTATATTATAGCTTCGGCTATACAGTTAGCTCGCAAAACAAAACACATCCTTTGGTTGCTTCTGAAGATGCGTTCGTTTGAAGTAAACAGGTCTTGGGGCGGCACGGTTAGCGGTTTGCTATTCGTTCTCCCAATTAGAAATTCCAATCCCCGAGACTGCAGCTGTCCGAGGCTCTCAGCGTCTCTCAGCGGGGGGTCTTGCGGAAGAGGCCTGCAATAGTCTTCGGAGACGTGACCCCCTTCCCTAGCCTAGATGTCGTTGTCCGAAGATATGTCAGTTCCAGCAAGGCTGCCCTCCTGTCTCTACGAGGTTATCATAACTTGCCCCTATCAAGCCGGGATGATAACGGCTTGCGATCATCTTGATGCGTACGCATCCAACAGCTAGCTCGAACGTCATCTTGCAGTTCACGTCCAGAATGGTGCAGCGGGAACAGATGCTCTGTATGATTTCAGGAACATCTTTCAGCAATGCAGCCAGCAGAGGTCTGTAGCCAAAGAAGTCAGCAGAAGAGGATCGTTCAGAAAAGATGTCCCGACAGCAGCTTCTGCTCCGGTATGTGGGGAAACCCACTACCTGATTCCTGTAATAATGCCCGCAGTCAATACTTGGAAGTCATCGGCAGTATCGGATCAAAGGGGAAAACAAATACCGGCGCGTCTGTGTTTACGTTGTACATGTTCGTTCGTAATATTTCTTTTTATATGAGACTTTACAACTTTGCCTCCTACTTTGATGAGGTTGATACGACAAAACAAAAAAAAATAAAAAATGCAATCTGCATGGTATGCCGATTTTCGTCGTCTAGCTTTCGTGTGTAGTCTCTTCCTATAACTATATAGTTTGCTTTGTTTCTCTCGATTTTTTTCTTTCTCCTCTCTCTCTATCTCTCTCTATCTCTCTCTCTCTCTTTCTTTCTTTCTTTCTCTCTCTCTCTCTCGCTCTCGCTCTCTCAAGATGGCATTATTTTGGAAAACAAGCACTAATGCGTGCTTTGATTATGTTCTGGACCGAAAATGGATGTTCTTCTATCATTATTTTTCATCTCGCTTAATTTGTCCTAACAGGTCTGAATTATAATTATGAAGTTTGTGTTGCCTAACACATAGATAGCACTGGAAGAATTTAACCCATATTATTTGTAGTTTGTACCATCTATGACACAATTTGTGTTTGAAGGGAAGAATCCAAATGTAGCATAAACAAGTCTTCATGAAGAGTTTTCAGATACACCAAAATCAACCTTCAAGCATTGGAATACTATGTATAAATGGATGGTGATGTGAGCACTGAGGACGCCCAAAACGAGTTGTTTACCGATCAAAACATTACAAAAAATTCACCAAATTATTAACTACAACCGTAAAGTTAAGTAGATCGAGAAAGCTGGGAAGAACTTATCGTCTAATGAAGAGGCGAAACTGAGGCCTATTTGGGGACAAAGAACAAACTGTACTACAAAAATTGTATCGAAGAGTTGAAAGATTGATCTAATTGGTGTGTCACTATTGAATTGAATTGAAAAAAAATTCCCAAAAATTAGTGCTTTACAATCATAGACTGCAAACAATTTGCAGCCTACCTGTTACTCCTACTTCTCCACCATGTTAGTACATTTCGCCCCAACACCACTCATTTTCCGCCATCTTGAGCTGAGCTAAAAATCCTACTTTACAAAAAAAAAAAAAAACAATGCTATCTGTGCGGCCTACTACAAAGTTTACGCTGACTGCCCTGCCGGTAGGTCGCCCTACCCTGTGTCCCTGCGATATGTTTCCCCCTGCGCTTTACGAGCGAACAAATAACTTAATAACTTTCCGCGAGTGTGCCACCCCAAATTTCGCGTCCTTCCGGTGGTTCCTTGTGTTTGGTTTGACCTTGACCGTTTGCTTCTTTGTTGCTGTGATGATGATTGTGGACGCCAGGGAAGGGGCAGGGTCCGCTGATGGCAGCAACTCCGCTCACGGATCGGTTACTACCGGGATCGGTTTCACGATGAGGCGCCGCCGGTCGTCCAGCGATTGGTTCCACGTGCGCCCCGGCCAGGGCTTGTTCTGTGCGGCGGCAGCCATTGATGCGCGTTGCGGTAGCAAAATAGTTCAAGAAAAGAAAGCACCGGCAAACCGATGGAATCGATGAAACGCAGGGCGGGGGGGGGGGGGGGAGAGATGGCAGATGTGGTGATGTGGCAGATATGGCACCCGATGGTTGGTGGTGGATGATGAGCATAAAAAGGGATCATGAAAGTAAAAACATAGAACAGCATTATTTTGATTTGCGTGACTAGCGCGGCGGAGCGAGGGTCTGGTGATACTAGATTATGAAGGGTTTGTTAAGCAGCAGCCAAATCCCGGGAATGACGATTAGCAAACACACGGGAGGGGAAGAGTACATGTACATCCGAGGGGGAAGGCGTAGGGGAGTAGATAGGGACGGGGTTTGAAGGCCGGCAGCTTTTCCTACAAGGTTACAGTGATCGGCAACGTATGGCAGTTAGGTGTAATGGTGTTTTTTCAGCTTCAATTAAATATTTCAATCAAAATCATTTGTTTACAATTTGTTTACCACTACAATTCGATTTTTGCTACAAGTTTTGATGTTCAAGATATATTGCGTATCAAGACAATTATATATCGAATGGTCTTTTAAAGCATGGGATTCTAGATAAGTACTTTCAGTTTCACTAACAAAACTTAAATCAATGTTTCATTGCCTAAAATCATGGATTTGAAGAATCTCTGAATTCGAACAAGATCAAGACAACAAGACGCTTAGCTTGTTTTTGCTTGAACAAGCCTTTAAAAAAAACTGTAAAATCTACCAAAATCAATGTCTGGAGCAGACACGGAAGCTCGTAATCGGATGTAGTCAATTTCGATTCCGTGTTCTGAATCTATTCCGGAGATGATTCCGATTCCGAATCTGGAATCGGCTCAGATTCTGAAATTCGTTTTAGGAATTGATTCCAATTCTGGAGATGATTCACATTCTGAATCTGGAATCGATTCGGATACCAAATCTGGAATCAATTTTGAATCAGATTCTGGAAACGATTCCGATTTTAGAGCCGATTCTAGATTCTAGATCTATTTCGGAGACGATTCCGATTTCAAATCTGAAATCGGTTCAGATTCTGAAATTCGTTTCAGAAATTGATTCCGATTCTGGAGTTGATTCAAATTCTTAATCTGGAATCGATTCCGATACCAAATCTGGAATCAATTTCTAATCAGATTCTGGAATCGATTCCGATTTTAGAGCCGATTCTAGAATCAAAATTGAATCCAGAATCGATTCCGATTATGATTATTAATCAGAATTAGCTCCGGAATCATAATTGGTTTCGGAATCTGAGTTGGATCCGGAATGGCTATCGGTTCCGGAATTGTGGCAGGTTCCGAAACCAGAATCAGCTCTGGAATAAAGAAATCAGAAGTTTCGGAAGCGAAATCAATCCCGGTGTCACCATGAGAATAGCTCGTTTACATGTAAGTTTGGATTATTTGCAGCGGACTACAAATTCTTTTGAGGGATTCTACTGTGTAAGTGTGAAGCTTAAAATAGGGAATTATACTCTGTAAAGCTGTCAGATGGTGTTATCTGTTCCCTATCGGTTGTCGATCACTGACCTTACGCTCATTCTCTGTCTCTCTCTCTCTCTCTCCCTAATAATAGGAAACAGTCCGGCAAACCCTGTCCCTGTGTTATACATTTTTGATCGACTCCTCCGACCTTGCAGTAGAGAGCGTGTGAGGAGAGTGTAAGGATCCGTTAAGGGTAGCCAGAACAGGGAAGGGCGCAGTAAGTCGTCTTCGTTCGTCAGAAGCGTTGCCGCGTGCCACTACATCCTCCCCCCGGCCTTCCAACCTTCCACCATTACTACCGAGCGACACTACGGGGTGTAGTGCTGTGGGGAAACGAGGCGTATGAACATTGTGGGGAAACGAAAGCAGGCTGCACCCCTACCACCATGCCCGCTGTTGTTTTTTGTTCTCGCGCGCACACACTCCCATCTATCCGTTAGTGTTTGGGGGATGGCAAATACGAGTGTTACGAGAGGTTGTTAGACCGCTGGGTGTTTCTCGTTTGTTAGAAGGCTTAGAAACAACCCGCTCAAACCCACCACCCCACAAACTATTAGCTCACCTTCGTGCACGCCGGCCCGGAACCGTGCTGCCGTGTTTTACTTGTTTATGTGTGCCTCCCTTTCTCTCTCTCTCTCACTCGTGCACTCAATATATATGAATCTCTCTCTCTCGCTCTCTGTGTATCCCTCTCTACGTGTGTGTTTATATCTACTCCAATAAAACATTGACTATCGCTTACAGCTAAGTACAGTAACTGGCATAAATGGCGCTACCAAGGATCGGTAACGGTTTTGGTAATAGAAACAAAAAAAAAAACTCCCGGGGAAGCATCCTTTCCCCCTTCGCGCTACAGCCTCGGTACTCGTACACGCGTTTACCCGGTCAGGGGAATGGGTCGCTGCTGCTGCTGCTGCTGCTGCTCCTGCCGCTCCTGCTGCTGCCTCTGATGGTCCCAGTACGACGCAACCCCATCGTAGGCGTAGAAATCGTTCTGTGAGAAATCCCCAGGAGAAAGCATAGCATAGTCGCACCCGCCCACACACACACACAAACCCCCATTCCATTACACCGGAGAGTAAGTCCCAAACACCACGTGTGGAGCGCGTCGCCGAGTATGGATTCGAAAGGATAGTCGAGACATAGCGATGGGTTTTGCAGGCGCGCGCGAAGGGAAAAGTGTTTGTTAGTGAGAGGCGTTGACCACGAAGAACATGTGTTTGGCCGGTTTAAAGAGAGAGAGAGAGATAGAGAGAAAGAGAGAGAGAGAGAGATAGATACAAATGGACGAATAGAAAGGATGTGCATGTGCATGGAAAAAGAAAGAAAAAAGAAAGACAGTTTGAGAGATAGAAAGAGAGAACATGAAGGGGAGGGGAGAGAGAGAGAAAAAAAATTATAATAAACAATCTAAACGAAAACAAACGAAACAAAAAAAAACTAAAATAAAATGTATAATGTGCAAACTGAATGCATAATGTGTTATCGCGGCGTACGTGTGTGTTTGTAGTAGAGATGGGATGGGATTTGGGAAATAAAAAGTAACAGCAGGTTACAGGGCGAATGTTTGAAAGTAACTCCACAGTTACCAGTAACTAGTTGTCGGAATTAAAAAGGGTAGCAGTAATCAGTAAAAAGATACTAATTACCTACTTGGAATAGAGTGACATGTGCTGTAAATTGCTAGCAACTTTTTACTCCAGCTGTCATTCTATTCCACACGGCTCTTGTTTTATGTAAGCAAATATTAGTTCAAAAAATCCAAACAAAATCAATTCTAAACCAGTTATAGTGCTACTACATTTCCTAGCTGGATTTGGAATTCTGGTACGTCAAAGTGCGGTTTGACAGAGGTTATCGTGGGTCAAAACAAAGTCCATAGAGGATACAGGTTTGATGCAGAGCTCATTTTGGCACTAATACAAAAATATTTTGGGTTTGACAGTTGCCTCGTTCATTTGTATACAGCACGCACACTAAGCTCAATGGGAATGGTTGGTGAAATTGACGACTAGTTTTAATTGTGTTGGTGTTCTGTTCGAGATTTTTTTAAACTTAATTTTAGTTTTAAGTACAAGGGTTTTAGCCCAGAATGGACCCAGGTTTTTGGTTGTGCCTAATTCTTCGCAACAGTTCAGGATTTTTGGTGCTTTTCATGTTCAGAGTCTGATAATTTAATGAAAAAATGGAAAGTTGTGAATGGGATGCAGCATCCCACACAAAATGTAGACAACCAAACTGGACGAGGTAGCTGTCAAGTGAAGACTTCTTCTACCTACTTTCATTTGTCAGTTCCGAAAGAGATGCATCAACCAGTGTTATGGTCTTATGGGTCAAAAACTGAACTCGGATTGCCCTAGGGCAGCGATCGGTCAAACTTTGCAAGCTAAAGAGCTAAATTCTACAAAAAAAAAGTCTCAGAGTTACACGTGAAGAGCTTAATAGATCAAATTAGAAAAAAAATGCGTGACAACAGTGCTATGAAATATAAGAGCCGCCTACTGGACAGCAAAGATCGTTGCGCTAGTGTATCTGGGTAACTATAAACTAAGTCACAGTTTTCCGCAAAAGTCGAATTTCACCATTTCCAGCCAAAAGATTTTTGGATATTTTGCAAATAATGGGTAGTTGTAGCCACTGAATTAGTTATTTAATATGATTCTGATTGAAGGATACTTTTTGGACACTTGCAGTGGTCAAGTCAGCAAAATTTGCTCAAAGTATCTCGGGAACTGTACTAGGTACCGAATGTAATAGCACTACCAAAGAAGCTTGATCCCATCTCTACTGTGCAGGGAGGAGTGGTTTAGGACCTAGGTTCACGGAAGTGAAAGAGAGGTACAATCGTGTCGAGTGTTCACTTCACACGCGTATCAAATAAGGAACTTTTCATTAACAAACTATATGTAAGGAACTGGGAAAGATACTTCCCAACCATCGACTTCGGTATTGCAATTGCGGCTAAATAGAACACGGGGGTATAACAAGGACGATAACAAGGAACGTGTGGTGTGTGTAAAAAAAAAACAATGTCTGTTGCGCAAAACACTAAGCTACGGTGACATTAATGGTGGTAGGCGGCGGCGATGGCGGCGACGACGGCGACACTGAGGACGACGACGACGGGGGAGTACCGGACCGCCGATGCGGAGGCGGTGGTGCGACGGCTAATGCTTACCGGGACACACTTGCACGCGTTGCGGTCGTAGTGCGAGCCGCTGGTGCAGTCCTCGTTCCGCGGCAGACAGTCGCAGGTGCAGGTGGACGGGTTCCACTGCTTCCTGTCGCTGTCCAGGGCGCACTCGTCCCGGTCCGCCCGGTTGGTGCACTCGCAGCGGCAGTTGTTCGCGTTGTACTGCTGACGCTCGTTGCAGTGCCACGCCTTCACCCGGCACTGGCACTTGCACCGGACGTGCTCCTCGATCGGCACCAGCTCGCGGTGCGAGAAGCGATCCTTTTTGTTCGGCCGGTACTCCAGTATGGTGACCTGCGGTGGAGTGGGAGAAGGATTAGCACACAATGCAGTAGCGAAGGCAGCGTCGAAGCAGCCGCAGAGCCTCACTCACCTTGTAAAGGATGGTGCGGTTGGCGGTGGGCTCGCAGACGAGCTGCTTGGTGTTGCAGCAGCCGCTGCACCGCTTCACGCGCGTACAGCTCGGGTAGTAGTAGTAGCGGGAGCTGGTCAGATTCTCCGGCCGCAGGCTGACCAGCTCGGAGTCCGGCTCGCAGGATGCCGCTACCGGTTCCATTCCAATGTCCCGTCCACTGTACTCTGTGTGTGTGTTTTTTTTAAAAAGGAAACAACGATAAGCTCGCGAGAGGAGGTAGAGGAGAATACAATAAAAAAAAAAGATGGTCACCACTTACCCCCACCGTCCATGAAGATGCGACTGTCGACGGAGTCCGGATCTAGCAGCGGTAGGATGTCTGCGGACGTGTTCAGCTCCGATAGCTGCAGTGCGTATTCGATCGGAAGCTGCAGTGGCGAGAGAGAGAGAGAGAGAGGGATAGTAAGAAACGAATGATTTATTGGTCAGTTTCGATCGCACTAGTTAGCATTAGAACAACACTGTTAAAGCGTAAGATAAGCGTGGCTGGCTGCACAGGCGCTGCCAGTTCGGCTGCAAACCGCGCCGCTGACGTAACGAAATCGAGCCGAGCACGCACCGCGACCTATATTGTGGCCCGGTGGCGGCCGGCTTCCCTACCTTGACACCTTGACCAACATTTCGGGCGACCGACCGCTTCGTGCGACTGTTGTGCAAGGTACGACGAACTCTTATCAATGGGCGCGCGCGACACGGCTGGCGGTGCGCCACCCTTGGGGAGCTTTTTTTCGGGGTTTTATTTGCTTGGCAAAACTGTGCTGTTGTTGTTGCCATTCCGATACACGATACATTGTTTATTTTCCAACAAGTTTCACTTTCTTAACATGAAGGCCCCTAACAAAGGCATTCGAGTAGATGCGGTGTAATCAAATCAATGCATCCGAGCTGCACTATTTGCACGAAGCTGCGATAAATAAGCAAAAGCAGGGCATGTTAAGCAGTTTAATTTAAATTCTTGTGAATTGTGCTACGAAGTACAGCTATTCTTACAGTATTCTATGGCTCTACTGTTTGAAAACATGTAATACCTAAAATACATTTTAAAGATTGGTCAGTTAACATATTTTTTTGGGCTCGTCTCACGATTTATTCATCGTATCCCATAATTCATTGGTATCGTCCGATTGGATATCAATACAATTGAACCAAACAAATCTGGAAATCAGCCAAAAATTCGTGGGAACGCTCCAAAAAAATATGGAAACCAATAAATCGTGGGCAACCCTGTAAAAATGCAATACGATGTGTGTAAAACATGATGCTATTTTGACTAGAGTTGGGTGAATCTGATTCAAACTCATGAATCTCAGTGAATTTTAGAAAAGATTCAATAAATCTGAATCTCATGAAAATATTGAAAAGATTCCTGAATCTCGAAATATTAATAAATCTCGAATAATAAAAAAAAACTTTCATAAATCTCAAAAGATTCATATAACTAAAAAGAAGCTTCTTCTTCTTCTTATCCTCCCTTTTCCTTTTCTTCTTCTTCTTTTTCTTTTTCTTCTCCTTCTTCTCCTTCTTCTCCTTCTTCTTCTTCTTCTTCTTCTTCTTCTTCTTCTTCTTCTTCTTCTTCTTCTTCTTCTTCTTCTTCTTCTTCTTCTTCTTCTTCTTCTTCTTCTTCTTCTTCTTCTTCTTCTTCTTCTTCTTCTTCTTCTTCTTCTTCTTCTTCTTCTTCTTCTTCTTCTGGGATCTCTGTCCTCTGGAGGTTCGTTTCGTGTGAGGATTGAACCCATGACGGGCAATCTGTATGGCTTGATGAATCTTTGGAAATCCATGAATTGTTGGAGATTCATGTATCTTTATAATTTCATGATTATGTATAAAGTCATGAATCTATGGAGATTGGATTCGGAATTCGAATCACTAATCGCTAAAGATTCATTTGAATTAATCTCATCAAAAGATTCATTTGGATGAATCCTAACGAAAGATTGATGAAATAACACACTAACTTTGATACGTGTGGCAAAATGTGCATATTTATGCAACATGTTAGAAACCTTACATGGTGTGCATAAAACACTCCATTGAATGCATGTAGAGTCTTGGAATTGTTTCTTGCTGTGAAAAATGCTTTAATAAAGCGTGTCCATTTTACCCCGTTTTCCCTTACATGAAATAAAAAATATAGGATTCAATGCTTTCAAACGTTTGTGAAATCCACATCGCGAACGCGCGCGATAATGTGCGCAATGCGTTACGCTTACCGGCTATTTCGCACTTATACGTCGTAAAACATGCACACCTACCGCCTGTTTATGGTAAGTAATTTATTAGCGGTAAGTGGACATTTTTTTATGCTGTTTCAGTTGTGATCGGTTGTATCGGTTGTGATGTGTTGAGAAGGCGTGACGAACTACTATATTTTATCGCGTATAAAGATCCCGCATAACAAATTCCCCAATGTGTGTGAAAATTTACAAAATTCAAAAACTGCATAAACAACTTTGCCCATGGTAACTATTTGATTTAGACCAAATTTGTGTTTGCCACCAATTTACCTTGCTGCAATCACCAATGTTAAACAAACAATGATATCCTTGAACTCCTTCTAGGAGACTAAAAATTCTAGGAGACTGGAAGATAATTCTATGAGACGTCATTCTATGCAGCGAGTTCTGCGTCTTTACTATAAGCGCAGCTCCTTTTTAAGAACGATTTAGAGCTTATTGTTATGGCACAAAACGCTACGTACAATTTCGCTGGCAGCTGTGTCAATTCCCACAACTCCATTAGGCAAGAACTTAAGGCTTAATTAACCTAACCTATTTAGGCTCGCTAATTGATGGCAGAAATTAACACAAATTAACACACCTGCCGCGCACTAATCGATGTGCTACAGTCAATGTGTTCGAGTTGCTGCATTAGGCAAGCACACAGCTTTGCCCGTCCGCCACGTTTTGTTTCGGGAAGGAAACAACATCGACATGGGGTTATTTTGTTTATTTTTTAAAACATTGGTGTTCATTCATACATTGAAAATATAATTTTATTTTTTTCGATGAAAGATGCAATAGACCGACAGGTGTGCCTTTATGCAGCTTCAAGTCTGCTTAGTGGGTATAACTATACCACGGGGATAAAAATATAGAGCTTAACACTTTCTATTGAAGAAGGATTTTGTGTTCTATTTAGATTTAAAAATTATTAAAATTTAAACTACTTAGTTGTATTTTGATAGTTTCACAGGTTTCCAACAATTTCCTTGTGCTGGTACAGTGATTTCTAAGTATTCATCTTTGCGCACAGTACACTAGAAATGTAGAGTATCATTTAATTTAAAAAACAAACACTGAGACAGTGAATTAATTTAAGATTTTTTGATGCTGTACATCTTTCTAAAGACTCTTATTTCACAAACATTAGTTTCAAACCAAAAAATCATAAGCAATAATATTAGAGTAGAAAATATGGCTTAAGTCGTAATACTGCAAAAACCTTATGGACGTGATTTACTTACGTTTGATATTAGTCTTCAACATTACCTACGTATGATTTATTTTTTAAATATTTAAACCATTGAAAAAACTTCTAAATGATTTTATAACCTCAGCTGTAATTTATAGTGCATTACACCTGTTATAGTACATTCATATTTGTTATAAGTTCTATAATGTTCCTCCAGAAAATTGGCACAAAATCATCGTCGACTTCTTATCAATAAGATTGCACCTTTTAAAATCACAATTTACATTCCTACTATTCAGATTCACTGTGTTCGTTGGTAGTCCTTTATGATTAAAATTATTCGAAGACGTATTATGGCCTCTCAATATAAATATAAATAAACAAATAAACTTCTAAAGTTACTCCAACCGCTTGCTGATTTTTAAACGTAAGCTTTATGATAAGTCTTGCTCCAATGTGTAGTTCTAGGGAAAGCACAAATACACTAAAATCTGTGACTTAAACCATGTTACAGCATATTCCGAGTCAATTTCCAATGCCAACAACATTTTTCATCACTTGCAAGATGTTTTTCAACAGCTCTCAAATATTGCATTTGCATCAATATTTAAGTTTTTTCCAAATAAATTTTCAACACTTCTCAGGTTGGATTGAGTTTGACAATTCTTTGTGATGTGTTGAAAAGCATGTGTAAGAACTGAAATTTTATGTAATGCCAATGCAATATGTGGCAGCTGTTGAAACACATCTTGGAAGCGGTGAAGTGTGATGATGTGCCCATGCGGAAGTGACTTGAAAACCCCTGTAAGGATTTGACACTTGATTTAAATTATTTTGTTTTATTTAATGCCAAAACTCAATAGAATATTCCAATATTTTTCTAAATAAGGCAATTTAAAAGGATATTTACAGGGTTTTCCGGGGATTCTCATGCTTGCGGGACACTTCCCTGACTTTTTCTTATTGGAAGTGAACTATGTTGGAAATTGTATTCTATGGCACCCTTTTTGGACTTGGCTACTTGGAAATTCCTATTTGTCGACGGAATTTATCCAACAAGGGTGCTATAGAGTTCAATTCCCATTATATAATGTTCATTTCACATTAGAAAGAGTTAATACAGTGTCCTACAGCTATGAGAACTTTTGGAAAAATCTGTAATGTAACCTTTCTAAAACACTGCAATCCTTGACAATCAAAGCAGTACTTCTTGTTTTTTTTTTGTTGAAAGATGTTCTTTTGATCTACCCAAATGTGCAGGATTTGAAACAACTGTCAAGTTTGAAAAAATATTCCCTGGGATTTCGTGGGATTTAGATGCCTGATCTTTTGTCCTTCTTGATGCCATAGTTACTGTAAAACAAAAAAAAAAAACGACCGGCATTGACATAAAAAACCCCCCAGTCTGCTTGCCCTGCGTCATTGGTGGCAGAAATGGAAATCAATCCGCTTGTCTAGTTATAACTTTCGTGTTGCTTACTTCTTCTCCCACACTCCAATCTCTAACCGAGATGGATGAAGCAATTCCAGTGGGAGCAGCAGCAGCTCGCGTAGCGTCTGGAGAGCCTCGTTTATCTTATCGGTCGAGTGGCAAAGGCACTGAGACGCATTGACCGCTGTACCGGTTCACCTGCGAGATATTAAACTATAAAAGCGGTTTGATGGATCGTCATTTCTCAAGAACCCTGGAGGGAATACCCTTTCTATACACCCCACACACACACACACACGTGCGCGCATACAAAATCAAACGACGTGTGTGCCCTTCTACAAGTTCAGACATGAGCAGCTTCGCATTAACACTTTACAGGGCATTTATTAGTCACCGCCGTGGCACCAGTGCGTGTGTCAGACATTCCAACAGGTCGCCAGCGTGTCGCGTGTCTAAGGAGAAATTATGTTTCTCTCCACTTCATGCTGTGTGTGTGTGTGTAGGAGGGCTGTGTTTGAACGGGGCTCCTGCACATCGAGCATGAGTCATAATGCATAACGCTTGCTAGATTAATGCATCCTTGTTTCCATTCCCGACCAGTGCCGAGCACATAATCACAATTGTCAAACAAACATGGCGCGATGATCCACCGGTCCCAATGCCCCCCCCCCCCCCCACAACCTTCCCACCCGCTTGCGAGCACCCCTTATAAGGGAGCAAATGGCGCTCACGGGACCGGATGCGCGGTACTGCAGCCGCTCAACCCGCCCTTGCCATTGCTCACTAGTGACTCATCCGCGACACCTTCCCGCGACAACTTCCTTACTCACCCCGTAGAACTCTTCCGACTCATGCTCCTCCTCGGTGGTCGTCGCCGGGCGGCGGGACGATTCGCGCTTCTCCTTCGCAATCCGCGCGTACCGGGCATCGTACAGGGCGTCGTTCGGTTCGATCAGTGCGCCCGCCCGGTCCGACTGCTGGGCGTGGACGGCCGGCACCGTACCGACGGGCAGCAGCACCATCACCAGCCCAGCCAGCGCCACCAGCACCACCAGGGACGATCCCGGCAGCATCGTTTGCTTGTTGCTTTGCTTGCTGGTCATTGCTTTTCGGTGTCGCTTGTATCGTTGATATATATATGTGTATATATATATATGTATCGTTGATTGTTTGTTCTTTTGGCTGTTTGCTCACTGCACTTTTGTTTGCACTTCTTTTCGTTTCAAGGTCGTTAAACGGTTTCACACGCAATTGGGCTGTAATATTTGTCTTTTGTAAAAAAACAAAACGAATGGTCAAATCACTTTCACCTTCCTCCCAATGCCTACTAGCAGACAAATGGGTGGGTGGGCTGTTGGGGAACTAAAGCGAGAGTGGTGGACGATAAGGGGAAACAGCAAAAAAGGCACAACGATTGGGAAAGGTGTGGGGCAAAATCGAACTCGGCCAATTCAGGCCGATCGGTGACTAAAAATAAAGCGCACATGAGAAGCCACGGCGTCGAACAGTGGACGAACGAGAAAGAAAGAAGAGAGAGAAAGAGAAGAGAGAGGCGCTAGCAATGCATTAGCAAACAAAACAAACACACACACAAAAAAAAGAAAACAAAACGGACACACCTCCCCCAATAATAAGAAGACAGAGGGAGGAAGAGAGGGGACGGCAAACCAATTTGACCCTTTTTTTGCGCTCTTATGTGCGTGTGCTTTGCACACGGCGAGCGGGTGGACGGTGGGTTTGATTGTTGCGGACTCGGATCCGAGTTTTGATGGACGAAACTGTAGGACAAATGCACCAACACTGCGCGATCCGGCTCGAAGGACTACGAGCAGCGTTTTACGTCACCGCGCGGTAAGCAAAGCAGCGCACACAGCGACACTGTCGCTTTGTGGGGCTGTGGGCACGCACGCACACGTACACAGTAAAACACGCGTATTAATCACGTATCACGCACAGAGCGACACCGTTGTGCGTCCCACGACCGCACGACAGGTAGACGAGGTAGGCAGCCCGATTCGACGCGACTGGCGCGAATGAATCGATGCAACTGCATTCCAGCACGGCTGCACGGCCGACGTCTTTGTCGGTCGGCGCTACCTTCCAAGAAAACAATCACGACTAGGCCCATACAGGGACAAACACGTAGTACAACAAAACCTTGAAGATGTGTGTGTGTGTGTATGCACAAAAGGAAGACCCACACAGTGCGCTCTTGTCGGTAAAAAAAGAGGGGCAGAGTTCTTTCTTGTCCGATTGAACCCTTTTGCGATGGTTTGGAAGTGGACCACTCACGTGCAACACCAGCTGGGTTGGGTTGGTCAAGAAAACTACCGTACTTCCGGGGGCGCTCACCATCACCAGCACACACGTGATCGGACCGGTAGTTGTTTGTTTGTTGAAGCTATTCCCAATGTCAATGGCGCTGTCATGCCCTTTTTTACCTCCTACACACACACACACACGCGTGCGGAACAGTTCTCTGTCATGGCGGGGAAGAGATCAAGATAAGAAAAGATGCCCGGCAAAGGCTTGTTCCACCTGTCAGGTTCATCCTTCCCAGAAATATGACGCCCCGTCTGGGACGGTACTGCGATACAAGCAGGAAGAGCCTACTGCTGTTGCCGAATTTCCAGCTGCCTTACCTAATCTCAGCGTGGGAATGAAGAAGTTGCTCTCAACTTCTGCCACCTATGGTTGCGTCAAATCCCAAGCGTCCCAAGCGTCTGGATTATCCAAGACGGTGCTGTGTCCACGTTGTGGCACGTACCGGTTTTTTTTTTAATCTCTCCCTCACTGTCTTCGCTTCTCTCCAACCGGTCCCCGGGGATTAGAAACTTCCCCACACTAATGCGAGATTGATTGATTCACGCGCCGATCGCACACAGTAGCCACAACTTCGGAGATTTCAAGAGACGCCATAGCCAGGAAAGCTCGATTGAGTCTTATATTAGTCGTAACTTCAACTTCCGTAACTTCAACTTCAATTTCTAGATTTCCTGGTGAGCGACGCTGTGCCCGTTGTACTCAACAGCAGAGTAGCGCACGCACCGACACGCTACGGCCCAGCCACTAATGAGTGGCGAAGGCGTGCTAACGGACGAAAATTAACAGCCACTAAGTGCGACAGATTTTGGCCCTAGCGCAGGCTCTAATTGACGACGGGGCCAGCGGGTATTCTGCGCACTGTTTGTCTTGATGTCTGCCAGGCCCTAGTGTGTGTGTTGGGAAAGATATATGACGACTCGCACAAGTCTGTTTTTATCTGGACTGTTTGCACAGACACGATCGCTGAGAAGCGAAAAAAGGTTTTTTTTTGTGCTAGATGACATTCCAATCTACGTTTTGTGTTGCTTTTGGAGTTCCTCGCAAGTTCCACACCGTTTCAAGATCCTGCTCGGAGTGGGAGATTCCCTCGTCACTAAGCGCTCCTGGTTGCGTTCCAAAATTCCGGAGGACTCCCACAATATCCCATGCAACTTCCGGATGTTCTGAATTCCAGGTTGCAAAAAAACAAAAAAAAAACTGCTGCAACGGAACGGAAATGAAGCGTGAGTCATCGGAGCACCGTCCCGGTTGGCCATGCAGTCATCGTTTAACGCCCGGTGCCACCAACCGACGACGATGATGATGACGATGATGATGTTGTTGATTCCGGCACGCTGGCACGCAGCTTGACTCACTTGGCCACCGGCCAGTTGCCAGTGGCTGTGCGAGCGGCACACAAAAAAAAAAACACACAATCAAGCCGCCAAGTGGGGACAACTTGATAAAATCCCTTCCTATTAGCTTATCCGCCATCGTGCCCCTGGCCAGTCGTTGCCTACCTGTCACTGTGTCCAATTCCACACACACACACACACACATTCGTCAAAGGGATAAGATGCACGGAGAGGGGGGAGAAAGGGGGGAAACGGGCACAATCAAGAGCGCAAAAGCCGGAACACACACATCATAATTGGGTCCCGGCCATTATCCAATTGTATTATCCCTCCACCCTCTCAAAACCTCGCACACGGGCGGACATTAAGCTGTGCATGCCGTAGCTCTAGCAAACCATCAACAGTAACAAAAAAACTTAACAACAAAACCACACACACACACACACACACCCGCAGATGGAAAAGAAGCAAAACAGAACGTGCGCGGGTTTATGCGCGACAGCGCGCTGCGCTCAACACGGGCCAGGGCCCTGCTGGCCCAGCGAAGGGAGTAGAACGAAGGTGGGCGACCGTAACAAGAAGAGAAAAAAAAAAACATTAGAATAAGCTCCATCAATCAGAGAGAGAGAGTGTGAGAGAGTGGGAGAGAGTGTGAGGGTTTTGAAAGCACAACTGCAGTTGTGTTGCATATTCCACACAACCTGGACCCCAACAGTTGCGAATTTCTACACGAGCGCCTCAAGCGAAGCGTTGAGTCATCGAGCCCACACCGTGTCTCACACAGGAATCACACAGCCGGGCCGGGCAATGTTAGAATGTTCTGCTTCAAAATTCAAATTCAAAAATTGCCCTCCAAAAAGAACGGTATCCAACACTACAGAGCTTCAACGAACAAAACGAAGGTTCGCGGTTCGCCAACTGCCGCAAGGTCGTCCAAATCCAAATGTTTCATTTTCGCAACCCAAACCAGTGACAGAGCGCAGTGGCCTTTCGCTTCTTGCCGTAGTAGATCACACACAAACACACACATACACACACACACACGGACATTTGGGAAGCTGTTTGATGGAGAACACACAACTGCTGGAATACGATATTAGGTCCTCCGCGATAACTTCAACCGATTGGAGTTCAGGATTTCGTTCAGGATTTAACGGTCGAGGTTTTTGCAGACTCGCTCGTCTCTGAGCATTGATAGCAGATCCCCCCGGGGGGGGGGGGGGGGGGGTGATGTTTGCGTTGCACTCTGTGTTTAGCACAGCACCGCCTGGAACTCCAGGGACTCCACGGATATCACAACCCGTGGCACGGGCAACTAACCAAAAACTCCGAATTTGCGCTTGTTTCGGTTTGCGGGAGATGTCAAAGAAACACGTAATAAACACACAGAAACACACACACACACTGGTAAAGATACACCGGTACGTCAAGCCAGTGATGGCTTGGGACGGGCGCGCAGAGACAAAAACCAACCGACCGATCGTACTTCCGAACTGCAAATGCGCGCTGAGAACGGGCCGGCCGCTGCCGAAACGTCACCGCGCTGCCTGGTCACTGCGTGTGTGGGTCTGGGGGGAGTGGACGAGAGAAGGCTTTGACAGCGCTCTTCGCTCCCCCCCCCCTTTTGCCATTCATTTACCTTCGCTCTATTGTCGTCGTGGTCGGCATGCTGCATGCGCGCGCGTGTGCTTGTTTCGGTAGCCTCGGGTGCCTTGCGAAGGTGTTCTAGCCCGCACGATCGCCTCTACACGCCAAAAGCTGTGCGTTGAGTGAGCGTGCTCTCTCTCTCTCCTTTCTCTCTTTCTGTACATCACAGTTGCTTGTTTTTCTTGTGCAACAGACGCAGAGAGAAGGAGGGAGAGACAGAGAGAGAGAGAGCGAGTTGTGCGTGTTGCGTACTCAGGTACGAAGGGGCTGTTTGCTTTGCCACCGTATCACTTGCGCGCGTGCTTTGAATGCTGCCTGCAAGGGGGATGGGGGATGATTGCCCACAACAACACGCACACACACACACACACACACACACACACACACACACACACACACACACACGTACAGGGTTATGAAGGGCAACGGTGGCTGCAGCCCGATCGGATGTATTTGATGCGTATTGTGTGTATCCGTTCTTTTTTTTTGTTGTTCTATCATTCCGGAACGGGCATGCGAGAGCTGAGCCCTCCACCGGGCCAGGGCTGCTCAACTCGTGATGATCCAGTCTAAGCCATGGGGGGACGGCAAACGTTTCAAGCAAAAGGCCGGAAAGAATTTTGTTTTTTCGATCGTTGTATTTGTTTTTGTTTCGTTGCTGTTGTTGTTATTGGTGTTCTCACTCTTCAGGGGGTTGAATGAGTGTGACACACACACACACACACACACACACACACACACACACAATAGCACACACGAAGTACAGTAGCTGCAAGTTCACGATCAGTTCCCTCTCTCCATTTTGAGGCGACCTTCCGGACTGGCGAATTCTTCGCGCGCATGTTCGTGGGCGAATCAGAGAATTGGAGGAATTGCAGAGGAAGGAAGGAAGAGGAGCGGGGAGCAGTTTGCGGCGTCATAATTGCAGGCGCCACCACGTGGCTAAATTCCACACTTTTTGAAGTGCTCGGGTTTATCTCTCGCTCTCCCTCTCTATTTCTTTCCTTTGCCACCAATACCAGTGCATTTGTTGCATTTACCTGAGCGTGTAGCTGCGCGATTCATGTGTGGGGGGATGGGATGGGATGCAAGCCAGCAACAACGGTGGACGGTGGCTCCAAAGGCACAGCTGTGATCGCGACCGCTGATGACTCATACCGTCGCGTTACGATTTCGAATGTGTCTCTTCGTTTTTTTTTTGTCACGGAATTGCGTGTATGGGTGTTTTCATCTTGTTTGCTGCCTATTGGTCTCATTCGACTCATTCGAGAAGTGATACTCAAATTCCGCTTTTCCGCTCATAGTTACCGGTTAGCTTTGCAAATTCGCTGTTCCTGGAATGATGGGGGGATCTTCACATGGCGATCTACAGGAGCTCCTACAGGAGGAGAAGATTAATAGACAAAGATTTACAAGCATCATACTTCATCCATAGGCTCATACTCGATGGGCAATTTTGCAACGGAAAACAGAGGCACACGACCTAGGCGTGATTATAGCTAGTAGGCTCAACTTTACAGCACACCACGAGGAGACCAGTCGACGAGCAAAAAGAACACTTGGGCTTATGTTAAAAGTTGCCTAGGTCTTAGCTTAGCTTAGCTTAGCTAGATGATCTTAGCTGCTCCAAATCCCTATATTGCAGTCTAGTTAGACCGATTTTAGAGTACGGCACCGTCGTGTCTTATCCGTATGTCGAAACACGTTACGGCCATACGTTGTCTTCCATTGAGGGGGTCATAATGCACAGCCTTCCTATCATTCGCGCTGTCTTCTTTTAGGTCTCTAGAAACTCTAGAAATTAGGCGGAGAAATGCTCAAGCACTCTTCATTGCTGACCTGCTCTGCAGCAACATAGATGCACCCCAGATACTGGAGAAACTTTTAGCTTACACCGACCAACTTCTAGGCACAGGCAATTTTTAAGGCTGGAATTTAGCCACACACAGTGTGGATCAAATGGCAATGTCTTGCGTATTCAATAATCTATTCGTCCATTTTGATATTAATACCACGGTTAGCACTTTTCTGTCGGGGTACTTCTTTTTCTGGCGGTCTGGACCTGTACGACTTAACAGCATGTCCAACATGGGTTCAAGCCCCAAATAGACCGTGTCCCCATACGTAGGACTGACCATATCCTGCCCAAAGAATATTTTAAATCTTATCATAGTTTTAACAATGTTGTTACGGTTATTTCATTAACCCTTCATTTTTCATTTGAAAGTCGTGTATGATCTAACAATAGTAAAATAAAACACACTTCAGACTGAAAGGGTCCATCTACAGAACTCAGAAGTTAGAAATACTCGGCTTATCCATGTTTTGCGTTAGTAGCGTATTTCAGGTAGCATCTGTATAGCCTGTTCCAAGTTCCCTTCGTCCAAGACATAATATGCATTTAATGAGATCAATTGATGCCTTAGTGTCAAATAGCAAGTCTTTAAACGTGCTTCAGAACACGTTTACAGGTTGATTAGAGCCAGCCATCAAAACTCCAAATTTCAGTTTTAACAGACAGTCTTACAAGCGTCTTCACAACGTTTTAAAGGAATTAATTTATATTTTGTAACATAATACTTAAGGTACATGTTAAGCTAGCATGGCGGACATGATTGTATCCTTAATAAACAATATTAAACGTAAATACTTCATACAAACACTTTACAGTGAATTTCAACACATAAACTCAACAAATCTACCTCAAATCATTTAAGATCCTCTTATAAGACCCGGCACTGGTATTCAATACCTCCTAAAATAGGCCGGTCCATAATGCTCAATCCTAGATTAAGCGGAAACTCAGCAATTGAAACCAAAACTTCAAAATTCCCTAAATACACCTCAATCTTTGCTTCGGAAACAATATCCCTTTCCATAGCAGCAGAAGAAGGACTACGAGAGGACAGAAATAATGTTCTGTTCACGGCCCATCGAAAGATTGTCATATCCAAAGCCTTGAAAAAATAGTTATATCAACAACGTCTCCGTCATCACTTTTACTTGGGTCCCAAGTTATCTAGGTATTCGTGGCAACGAAAGAGCAGCTAAGCTCGCAAATATTGGCAGGTTAAAATCCCCCATGAAACTCCACCTCACTGGCCAAAAGCGATGTTGTTAACTGGACGACAAAGTATCGTTCGCATGCACTGGGAAACATATTGGCACAATGGACAACAACCACACCTCCGAAAAATCTAAACAAACATGACACCATGGAAAGCCGAGACCAACGAATTCTATCCAGGCTTCGCGTTGGTCACACTCGGTTAACCCATACGTATTGATATTTAAAATAACCCATTGACGATTCTCTCTTTCTTTTCTCTCTCTCCCTCTCTCTCTTCCTCTCTCTCTTGTTTTTCTGCTTACGTTGAATGTCATCGTGGTATGGCCCGGTCAACAATAATTCTCCCGAATGCCCGGTCCCTGCCTGCAGCCTCCCATCCATGTAGACAGTCAATCTACATAAGGTAGCTTACTTCACCTGATCCAGATATCGAGCTCGCTGCGCTTCCCTGCGTCTTGTTGTCGAATCGGCGATAGCTGTCGAACATCTTGTGGAGTTCGACATCCTCATAACATGACCCAGGCATCGTATCATGTCAGCCTTTACCATCAACAGGATATCAGGTTCGCTGTACAGCTCAGCAAGCTCCTGGTTCATCGTTCTCCTCCGAACTCCATTACATCCTCCGCTCGAATGGACCAAGACTCGTTTACATAGAGGACCAAACGGGCGAATCAATGTATGATATATCTCACATTTCGTGCGGTCTGAATCGCAGCAGATGATGAATCCAATAATATGATAATAATACATCTTTACCCGTAGTAACGACCGTCCCTAGATAGTACAACTCCTCTACCGTCTCGGGATTGTCACCATCAACTATTACACTTCCTCTCCGTTGGGCTGAGTCTCCGACAAGCAGGTACTATGGCTTCGTCGCATTGATTCTTAATCAAATTGGTTGGTTATGGATTAGCCTCCCAGATAGGAAGCTGTTTTGTAGACTAGGTGAATGGCATCCAGCTTCCACTGCTCTGGTAGTTCTTCTTGCTCCCAGTTTTTATTGGTCAGCTCATGCATTTCTTAAGTTTTTAGTTATTAGAGGTATTTGTTGGCTATTTAGATTTGCTTCTTATGCGAAAACTCGTTATAGGCGGTAGTTGTTATGCGGAGTTACAATACAGTGTTGTGTTATTGCGTTAGCAGCGGCTGTAAGGAGGAGTTTGAGTAGATTTTAAATTGTAACTTATTGTATGAGAACAAGATGAATGGTCTAAATAAAACATTCATTTTTTGGGAACGGCCCAATGCTTACGGAAACATATAGAACAGAAAAAAAGACCAATGCATAGAGTTATAAAAAATATATATATATGTATTTTTCACACGACTCGACACTAGCGCTCATAAAATACGTGTACGGGGACACGTTTTAACACTTTCAAACGTGTTCGCATAAAATAATCGATTTTGTTTCATAAAATTCAGCCTTAATTCAGAACCGTAACGAAGAACGCGTCTCGGGGTCTTATTTGAAATTTCTTGGCCTTTCCTAGGATTTGTTTCTGGGTCACTCTGCCCTGCCCGAAAACTAATTGTAGCAATTGCCCCACTTTCGCAGCATAGGTTACCACCACGAAAATGCTAGCTGGAAAGTTTAAGGTACAATTTGTTATATCAGGAGCGTATAGGGGCTATCTTGAGGGCACAAACCCACTTTATTCTATAAACCCGTCTTCGGTCTTGGCGCTTAGAACTCCGAAGGCCTTTCCTTCGCGTGAGCTGGCCCGAGTTCTGCCGTCAACACTAACGTTTGTTACAATACTATAACTATACAGCTAAGTGTAGGCACTATAACATTCAGTCTAATGTTTCATGCGTTGAAAGCAAAATGCAAAACAATAGTTGTATTTTTTCATATCCAATGCATGTAATACAATAGCGTTTAATATTATTTTATTTTAAAAAAAACTTAACTTAAACTTAATAATGCAAATCGGAAGCTTGCTAATCTAGAAATATTTAAGTTTTTATGCTGCATAAATTTTGCTCATTAATTAGGAAAAAAATAAAAAAAAACCTAAGCGAATTTGTGAATGTGTGTATGCTACGTATCTATAACTTGGATCGGAGGGATATTGTTGCTTATGGATGATTGTTGTGGACCAGAGACAGAAGAGGGAGAGAGAGGCCTACCAGTCCATCTATTTACGCTAAAGTTTAAGTGCCAAAAAAGAATGAAAACAAAATGTTTTTAAACTGAAAAGCCAAAACTAAAATCCCGAAAAGCCAAATTAAAACTTTGCCAAAATATTAACAAATGAGCAAGAACTGAAGCAGCGTTTTCTTTTTATCAGTAACACAATAATATGATTCCGCCGGTTCTGTTGAATGGATTTGTGATCGACGCTTAGTGAGTGCATTTGCCGTCTGTACAGTTGCCAGCGGAGATCGATAACAGTCTAGTTGCATTAAAAATTATTACATTCATTACGTCAACGATACGACGTCACATTGCTTAAATAACAGAGAGTAAGCCACTACAATTCAAGTCAAAAACATATCAAACGAAATAGTAACAGGCGGCGCAACGTTGCAATAATAAACAATGAAAAATGAAGCTAAAAACTAATGAATCGTCCAGCGTTTGCGGGTCTCGCTCGCGTTTAAATGTCGAGCAGCGGCCTGCGTTTCCGGTACTTGGCGACGTACTCGAGAATGTCCAGCTTCTCTCTGCAAAGAGGAGGAAAAAAAAACACACACACAAACGAATCAATAGATCTGTACCATGCAGATGAAACGTCCCTTTGCGCGCCACTTACCGATCTTCCAGCTGTTCCTGCGTCAGCTCGTTCGGGATGAGGAAGGTGCCATCGTTACGGTTTTCCTTGTTGTCCGGCTGGTCCACCACCGCCTGCTTCGGAGCGTCGACGGTTGCGTTCGCAGCAGCGGTTGTGTCCTCGACGGGGGCGACGGTGCTGCCATCGCTGACATCCAGCGAAGCCGCCGGAACACCTTCGCCGATCCGGTTGACGCAGGTCGGCGGACATCTGCAGCTCGCCCCGCACAGGCTGTCCTGCTTGTGGCAGCCGCAGCGCCGCGAGCCACAGTTGCCGGTGCAGGAGCAGCTGGCACTGCCACCACCGGTCGCCGCCCTGCCCACGGTGCTGGCGTTGCTCTGGATCGTGCTCGAAAGGAGTGTCTCGCGAATGCTCATGGACTGCTGGAAGCAAAGCGAAAGGGAGGCAAGAAAAGAAAAAAAGACATATTAACGTATGGCGTAACGCAGGAGAAGCACCATAACCGTAGTGTCTATGACCAAAAGATTTATAGATTTTTTACAGGCTATTTACGGGCAGTCCATACTAGGTTTGAAACTACGATGGGTGTATTCGGGTCGTTATGTCCGTGTAGGCGATCATTGACACTAGCGTTAACGGACGGGTTGCTGGGGCTTACCTTCTTGCGCTTGTGCAATGGTGTGCCGCGGAAGTCAGGATCGAGTTCCGGGTTGTCGTCATCCGTGCCACCGACCTGATTGTACTCGTCCTCAAGGAACTCCAGGTCGAACTCGGTGTTAAAGTCCGGGTCGAGCAGATGGTTCGGCATGCGGCGCTTGCGGACAGGCCGCTTGGTCGCCTCGTCGAGCTGCTCGCGCAGCATCTGCGCCGACCGCTTGTACAGCTCGAGCTCGTCGCGCAGCTGCTCGATGCGCCGGATCGCCTCCTCGTGCACGGCGCCCGTTCCCGCCTCCTCCTCCACCTCCTCCCCCTCAGCCCCGGTACCGTTGGTAGGGGCGGCGGTTGCCGCCGCCGCTCCACCCGTGCGCTGCATCAGCAGCAGGGCCAGCTTGTCCTCGTACCGCTTCTCGAGCTGCACCACCTCCTCCCGGTACTGCTGGTCGGCGGCCTCGAGCTGGGCGCGGGCCTGCGCCAGCTCCTCCTCCTGGCAGTCGCCCGTCGCCTGCAGATCGACCAGCTGGAAGCGTGTCTCGATGAGGCGCGTGTGCGTCTGGACCAGCTGCTCCAGCAGCTGCTGGAACGCGTCGCGCGCCTCGGGCAGCTTCGCCAGCCCCTCGCCGAACGACGCCACGTGGCTGTCGGTGTCGATCGTGTGCAGCTTCGTCTGCAGGTCGACGATCTGCGCGTTGCGGTAGTCCAGATCGAGCTGGCACTGCTGGATGTCCTGCCGGAGGCGCTGGTATTCGGCGCCGCCCTCGGGCAGCTCGGCGCACTGGCCCTCCATCTGCTTGATCTTCTTCACCTCCTGGGCGCGCTGGGCGCGCAGCACGCTCAGCGTCACCGTCGCCTCGACCGTGTTGCAGATCAGCTCGAGCTCCTGCTTGACCCAGCGGGCCGCCTCCGCGCCGCGCATCGCCGCCCGGTCGCGCGCGCCCGCCGCCGTCTTGCTGCGCTGCTGCCGCTCGAGCGTGGCCTTCAGCCGCTTATTCACCTGGATGGTTTCATCCATCTTGCGCTGCATGATGCGCTTCTGCATCGAGTAGGTCGACTCGAGCTTCTGCAGCTGGTACTGCTGCTTGCGGTCCTTCGCCTTTAGCTGCGTAATTTCCTTCTCCCGGCTCGCGCGCCACTGCCGGAAGCTCTCGCTCTCGGTGCGCAGCGTCTTCAGCAGCTTGACGCGCGTCGCCTTCATCTGCTGGATCTCGGAGCTCAGGCCCGCGATCCGCTCCGCGTCCTTCTCGTGCAGCTTCAGCAGCTTCGCCTGCCGCGCGCTCTTCTGCCGCATCTCGGCCAGCTCCGCCTCGAGCTGCTGCACCTTGCGCCGGCGCTCCTCCGCCAGCTTCGAGCGCTTCTCGCTCGCCTTCGTGTTCTCCAGCAGCGCGTTCAGCTCGGCCAGCTGGCCCTCCAGGCTGCGCATCTGCCCCTCGTACTCGTGCAGCTGCTCGGTCAGCTCACGCTCCCGCCTGCTCGTGTACGACTGGACCGCCGCACTGTTGCCCTGGCACTTCCGGTGCAGCTCCTCCTTCAGCGCGATCTCGCGCTTCAGCTGCGTCAGCTCGCTGTGTATGCGTATCTGCTGCTGCGTGTGGAACTCCGACTTGCGCTCGAACTCCTCCGTGCGCAGCGGATCGTCCACGCCGGCGCCGGCGGTGGACGGGCGAATCATCCGCGACAGTGGCGGCCCGTACGCTGCGCTCAGGCTGCCCAGCGAGTACACCTCGTCCTGGTGGGCGGTCAGCAGCCGAGCCAGCTCTTGCCGCAGACCATCCTCGCCCGGCTGGGCCTCCCGCCCCAGCAGCTGCTCAATGTCCTCGAGCAGCTTTTCCGCCAGCATCGAGCGCTCCTCGTGCACCTCCAGCTCGTGCATCGTGGCCTGCAGCTGCTTCTGCAGGCAGCGGTTCGCCTCCTGCAGCTTCTGGTAGCCGGCGGACGGGTCGCTGGCCGACCCTGCCTCGCTGCTGCGCGGCGAGCGGAGCAGCTGCGTCTCGGTTAAACCGCGCACCAGCGGCGAGTGGACCGGCTGCGGCACGCGAAACGTGCCATCCTTGTCGGTGGTGGGTGGACAACCCTCCCGCCCACTCTTGAGCATCATCACCTCGACCCGCAGGTCCTGCACGATAGCCTCCAGCTGCTTGATGCGGGCCTGCTGCGGGTCCTGGTTGACGATCGGCTTGTTCTTGATCTTGCACACGCGGTTCGCGTACCGCAGCGTGCTGTACGTTTCCGACAGGTTGTAGTCGGCGGGCGACACGCAGGCTATCATGAGCGTGTAGGAATTGCCGCCCAGCGAGTCCTGCAGCAGCCGGGTCAGCTTCGAGCTGCGGTACGGTATGTGCATCTTGCCGGCCGCCCCCGCACTGCTGCCCAGCGCCGTGATCACGTTGCCGAGCGCCAGCAGACACTTGTTGATTTGAACCCCCTCTTTGAAGCGGTCCCCCGTCGTGTCCGTCTTTTTCGAGCGCTCCGATCCGGCCAGATCGACCAGGTGGAATTTGGAGCGCGTCACCACGGCCGGATCGTCCCGGGCGGTATGGTGCAGCGTGAGCGTGAAGATCGCGTGGCTCCGGCTGGACACGTTGTTCATCGCGGTCGCACGCACCACCCGGCCGAGCGAGCCGCGCGCGAGACAGTCGAACGCGGACTGCACGCCGCCCGCCGCCACCTCGGTCAGCCCCTGCAGTATGATGTCGCCCCCGACCGCCTCCCGTATGTCCACCGGCTGCCGCTCGGTGCCGGCCGGCTTCTCCGCCAGCAGATCGAACACCTGGTCCTGGTAGACCTCGATGTACGAACAGGTGACGCGCGTGTCGACGTGCGCCGTCACCTCCGCCGTCCCGTCCGCCATCAGCCGGAAGATGTCGTTGATCGCGCGCGGTATCACGCCCACGCTGCTGTCCACCTCGCCGGCAAAGTGCGTCCCCATCGTGAACGTCTTGCCCGAGCTCGTCTGCCCGTACGCGAGGATCGTGGCGTTGTAGCCGGCGAACAGCTTGTGCAGCATCGGCGAGACGGCCACCTCGTACAGCTGCGACTGGACCGTGCTGGGCGGGAAGACGTAGCTGTAGGAGAACACGTCCGACGGCGTGCGGCCGCCGCACACCAGCAGCTGCGGGGCGCCCGGGGCCGCCTGCTCGACCACCGTCTGGCAGCCGCGGGCCTGCTCGGACTGCGACATGGGCCGGATGCGCACCGCCACCTTCACGCACTCCGGGCCGGGCATGGCGGCGGCACCCGGCGCCTTGGTGGGCTCGCGCGGGGGCAGCTTAATCTCTGAAAGTGTGTGTTGGTGTGTGTTTGTGAGGGTTGATTGATACGACTGGAAATTGCTTTGTAGCTATAGCGGTGGGAAAATGGCGTTACCTGATGGACGCGTCGGTTTGCTCATCGTGTGAAAAGCGAAAGCGCACTTACAAACGTTCTCAACCTGCGATCAAAACAATTTGTGTTGGATGTAGCTAACGGCCGCGGGTTCGTTGTAGCTTAACGGCTGGTTAACGTGTTGATAAATTGGTCCACACAGCACTGAAATAAACTTGGCAACAATAAAAAAAACAACTGCAGCACCTAAACAACAAGCTCGCATCACACTGGCCCCAGCAGACGCCTGTCGCACGAAGAACGTTAAACTCGCGAATGGCGGTTGGCAAACTCAAATTTCATTCCACCTGACAGTTGAACGGGCCCGCTGCGCGTTACGATGGCGTTACGCGTAACGCCCATGTCAAACCGAAGCAGCTTCACCCAAGGTGTAGTAGAGAGAAGGTGGCCTTGTAGGAAGCTCTTGATCGCCATCAGGCCGTTGCCAGACACACCGAAAAATAACGCTTGTGGTTGTAAACACAACCAAAAAGGGAGTTTTGTTTTTCTCAATTTTGATGAGAATTATTGACAAACTAAAGTTAAATTTTAAACCCTATTCCTGGCAACTGGCTACCCTCAAGTGACCAAATGGATTTTGATTGGCTATTTAACTGATTTTGGAAATCCGATTGACTTTAGGCCAAAAATACACGGACTGGGATTTCACGGCCGCGGAATTCTGTTCTGCTGAAAAATGCATGGATATGATAGTTCGGAAAAGTTGCCGTTAACAGTTTAGGGCCGTATCTGTGCTTCATCGCTTGCGATTTTATCGCACGTGCTGTCGAACGCTTTTTCGTATAATATTGCTATTATTTGGATGATTTTAATAATGTAACGATTATGTAAAATTAAGTTGAGATTGTTCCTACAAAACACCACACATTTAGTTTGACAGATAACATCGAATGCGGCGTCCGACGAAATCAAAATTTTTTGATTCCGTTGTACGACGAAATCGCACGTCAGACGTTATCTGTCAAATCTCATATTAAATTTTGACATGCCTTCCGATAAAATCCGATGGAGCACAGACACGGACCTTAGGGCGGTGGCAACGCTTTTTCGCATGCGATTTTATCGGACGGCCGTCAAATTTTTATACGGGATTTGACAGATAACGTCGGACGACGAAATTGCACGATACAGTAAAGGTAATTTATATACTTTGTGCAATGTAAATGAACATGTTATCCATTATTTTGTAGTACCCTGGAGATTTGACCCCTAATTAGACCATAGTGCCGGATCGGAATATGACCATCACCGCGACAACTGTGCGATAATCCGAATGTCAAAAATAAAGATTATTCGTTTACGGATCGTTGTACTGACAACACCTTCAGCCTTCTGTTAATTCTTCTGCCTTCCGATTTTGTGCCTTTTATAAGTTCAACGTTTAATACAAATTGGTAAAACTCGAGGTTTTACATCTCAGAAGTGGGATTGTGCCATGCCGTCTAAAGAAGATATGTTGTGTGCGCTGGAGAACGCGAAAGTGCCGGTGCCTCCAACCGCTACGATTGCTCAAATCCGCATGTTGTACGAGGAGCTATTTCCTAGAAGTCACGTTGTAGCCGAACAAAAGCTTGCGCCCGAAGTAACGCATGAAAGTGTTGATACTGGGGATTTGGCGATAAAGCAAATGAATGACGAGCAAGAAATTGTCAAGACAGCTAATTCTGGCGGGTTAGAGACGGAATTAGAAACACTGCAGAAGGAGCTGCAAGTGCTCGAACTTCGTCAGAAAATCGCTATGCTGAAGTCATCTAACATCGCTTCGACTTCGCTACCATCATCATCATCACCACCACCGCTGCCTTTACCTACAGCGCAGCCAGTGCCGCCATCTTTAACATCGTCACCACCGCTCCCTTTGCCGCTACCTACAGTGCTGCCAGTGTATGTACCCAACTTTGAAGACTTCATAGGAAAATTTAGTGGTGAAAGAGGAGGAGTAGGGGTGGAGCACTGGTTTCGAGAATTTGAACAAGTATGTAGCTTGTACACACTAAACGACCAGCTGAAATTTTTCTGTATGCGCCGCCTGCTCACCGACACCGCCGCCATTTTTGCTAAAACCTCAGGCGCATGCACCTATGAGACACTGAAAGCTGACCTTATTAGTACTTTCACATCAAAAACTTCACTAGAAGAAGTGTTTAAAAAACTAAGGGCACGACATCTCTCGCAACATGAAAGCATCACAAGGTATGTGTTGGAAATGCAGCAAATAGCGGGCACCGTCATTCCAGAGGAAGACTTGGTCAATATTATAATTGACGGAATTGATGATCCTATTAATACGTCATCCATACGTTTCGCTGCAAAATCGCTCGAGCACCTTAAAACCCTGCTGAAAAAATACGAAACTTTTCGTCAAACTCGTGGCGTGACTCCTACACCAGCACCGTTACGCACTAAACCCCCAGCTCCACCCCGCGGCACTGGCCCCTCGCGTCAATGGGCGCAGAACAACAATAATGAACCGGCCAGATGCTTTAACTGTTCTCAATTCGGCCATTATCAAAGCGCTTGCCCAATGCCACGCCGCCCCAAGGGATCCTGTTTTAAATGCCACCAAATGGGACATACACATCGAGAGTGCCGAAACTTCCAGCCCGTTACGACTGCTGCGGTGCACCATCTGGGTTCCCATGGATTCGATGAGGAAACTGCGGACCAAATACTGCTTAGCGAAATTGAAACGGTATGTGTTAGTTTCAATATCCAACATACATGGAGCGAACAAACGTTTTTACGATCACTTTTTGATACAGGCAGCCCTGTAAGTCTAATAGCAGACAATGTAGTACCAGGTAACTTTCCGCATCAACCTACCCCTTCTGGGTACCGAGGATTAGGAAATACTATGCTCACGACGTTAGGTCGAGTGGAGTGCAGGATCATAATTCGTAATATTAGTGTGACACACTCGCTTATCATTTTACCTGCTAGAAGTATGCCTTGGCCATTCATAATAGGTCGTGACCTTTTAGGAAAATTTAGAATCTTTCTTACACACTATCCAAGTATGATTCCCGCACATTATGCTCGCGAACCGGAGGGTAATTCAGATTTCGAAAAGATACCAAAACCTGTTAAGTCCCTTGATGTAGGTGATCCTTTTAGCCACATTTGTGTGTCGGAGATATTTGACAGCCCCCTTGAATTAGATATCGGGAAGCAACTTTCGCCTAAAGAGTCTGCTGCCATTTTGTCCGCATTTGATCATTGCTACACTAACTATCCTATTGAGAATATAGAATATCCTCAGTATTCCATGAAAATTAATCTCGTTCATGATACCCCTATTTATGCAAAGCCACGTAGACTTTCCTATGGGGAGAGGAATCAAGTGCGACAGATAGTAAATCAATTGTTAAATGATAAAGTCATTCAACCAAGTAATTCCCCATACGCTTCTCCCCTTGTGCTAGTTAGAAAAAAAAGTGGTGAAGTGCGTATGTGCGTCGATTACAGGCCCCTGAATAAAATAACAGTAAGGGATAATTTTCCATTACCGTTAATTGAGACATGCCTCGAACACCTGAGTGGTAAAAGTGTATTTAGTTTGCTTGATTTAAAAAGCGGTTTCCATCAGGTAAAGATGGATGAAAGCTCAATTAAGTACACCTCCTTCGTAACACCTGATGGGCAATATGAATATTTAAAGATGCCTTTTGGGCTTAAAAATGCCCCCGCGGAATTTCAGAGATTCATAAATTCAATATTACGCGAATTTATAGATTCCGAGAAATTAGTTGTCTACTTGGACGACATCATAATAGCTTCTAATGACTTTCACTCTCATCTTGAGACGTTGAGTTCTGTTCTCGAGAAACTTAAACAAAATGGACTTGAACTGCGCATTGATAAATGCAAATTTGCCCACACTAATTTGGAATATCTTGGATACGAAGCCTGTGCCTCTGGTATACGACCTAGTGGAAAACACCTTACATCAATATATAACTTTCCTATGCCTACTAATGTCAAACAGTTAAGAAGATGTTTAGGGCTCTTTTCTTACTTCCGTAGGTTCGTTCCATCATTTTCTCATATAGCTAAACCTCTTACAAATCTTCTTCAGAAAGATGTGCCATTTGATTTTGATAATTCCTGCATCCAAGCATTTCAAACCCTTCGTCAAAAACTTGTCCAGTCTCCTGTCTTGGCTATATTTAATCCCAAATATGAGACGGAGCTACATTGCGACGCGAGCTCATTCGGTTTCGGTGCAGTCTTATTCCAAAAACAGAATGATGGGAAACTTCACCCAATAGCATATTTTTCTAAAACCACCTCTAAAGAAGAATCAAAACTTCATAGCTACGAGTTGGAAACTCTATCCGTAATATATGCGTTGAAAAGGTTCCACTCGTACGTCCATGGATTACCCTTAAAGATAATCACGGATTGCAATTCTCTTGTACAAACGCTGAAAAATCGTAACACTTCTGCGAAGATTGCCCGGTGGTCCCTATTCCTCGAGAATTATGACTATACTATTCAGCATCGCTCAGGTTCCTCTATGGCCCACGTGGATGCTCTGAGCCGGACTGAAGCAATTGGTGCTATAAGTGAACTTGATATTGACTTCCAACTACAGCTAGCCCAATCTCGTGATCCTACTATTGAAAGCATTAGGTCCCAACTAGAACTGGAAAATTTACCTGGATATGTTTTGCAAGATGGTTTCGTATATCATGAGTCACCCTCAAAAGAGCTTCAGTTTTATGTCCCCCGCGAGATGGTAGATAATATCATCCGCCACACACATGAGAAAATAGGTCACTTATCGGTTGACAAAACAATTTCAAAAATTAGCTGTCATTATTGGTTTCCTTCTATGCGGAATAGAGTTGAGTCTTTCATTAAGAATTGTTTGAAATGTATCATATATTCAGCTCCCACTAGAACTAATAATCAGAACATCCACAGTATACCGAAAGCTCCCCAACCTTTTGACACACTTCACATTGATCACCTGGGACCACTACCTCTTACGAAATCCAAAAAGAAGTATATATTAGTTGTGATAGACGCATTTACGAAATTTACTAAGCTATACGCGACTCGTTCCACTGGAAGTCAGGAAGTATGCAATGCTCTCAAACAATACATTTCCTATTACAGCCGACCCAAACGGATAATTAGTGACCGAGGTACCTGCTTCACGTCCAATCAGTTCGAAAATTTCCTTAGATCAAATGAGGTACAGCATGTACTCAACGCTACTGGTTCACCACAAGCAAACGGACAAGTCGAAAGGGTTAACCGCGTACTTCGACCCATACTCAGCAAACTTTCGGACTCTTATGATCACGATGATTGGAATTTGCATTTACTGGATGCTGAATATGCGTTGAATAATTCAAAGCACGCCAGTACGAAGTTTTCACCCTCAGTTCTCCTGTTTGGTATTGAACAACGGGGTCATTTAATTGATGAACTAACGGAGTTTTTAGACGAGCGTCGTGGAAGTACACTAAATGATTTAAGCGACATTCGGGCTGAAGCATCGGCAAATATAATTAAATCTCAGCTTACCAATGAGGCATATTTTCGTAAAAATCATAAACCAGCAGCTAAATATGAAGTTGGAGATTATGTAGTAATGCGGAACATTGATAGCAACACTCAGCAGAATAAGAAGTTGATTCCTAAATATAAAGGTCCGTACATAGTCCATAAGGTATTGCCTAACGATCGCTATGTCATTAGGGACATTGAGGGCTGTCCAATAACTCAGATGCCATATGATGGCATATTAGAATCAAACAAGTTGAAGAAATGGAGTGAGCCGTATGAAACCGTTAACGAAATTTGAATTACTAATATTTACACATAAATTGAGGTTAATTTGTTGGTTAGGATGGCCGAGCTGTAGTACCCTGGAGATTTGACCCCTAATTAGACCATAGTGCCGGATCGGAATATGACCATCACCGCGACAACTGTGCGATAATCCGAATGTCAAAAATAAAGATTATTCGTTTACGGATCGTTGTACTGACAACACCTTCAGCCTTCTGTTAATTCTTCTGCCTTCCGATTTTGTGCCTTTTATAAGTTCAACGTTTAATACAAATTGGTAAAACTCGAGGTTTTACAATTTTAACTCTCAAATGTAAAAAAAAAGTAAAATAAAACATAATAAAATGTTTGTATGCCTCCGAAAAAGAATATGAGTTGAAATATTGGACAAAAACGTGACAACTGAGCGCACGAAGAACTGAACCCGGCGCTATAGCACCACAATGTGCAGCGAGCGGTCGGCTGTCAGTCAGCGAATGTAAACAGAGGGCGGCACTGTCAAGGTGGAAAAGTGGTTTGTTATCAGTGAGACCGTGAGCGAGTGAGGGAAAACGACGACCCTTTTTCCGCAGGGCAATTGTGAACCATTTCAGAAGAAGGAAAAGCTGGAACAAATTTCCATAGCGACGTGCAGGAACAACGGTGCGTGTGCGCGTGCGGCAGGGTACACACTGGCAGGCGTGAGAACAAAACCCAAAAACCCTTCGGGCCGGGTGTATCCTGAAGCGGAGCGTTTGTTTACCTTTTTTCTGTGTGTGTGTGTTCTCCGTACAACTCTCCCAGATCTGCCGAACCGTGCACCGTGATTGAGGCTTTGTTGGAAACAGGATTTGCGTGACGGGCATGATGGGTGGCAGAGAGTAGCCACCTGCCACGATCCCACCAACCCCTGACGCCCACCTCCGTGTTTTGGATGGCATCAATCGGCCGAGCGAGCGAAGGAAAGCGAACGAACGGAGCGGATCGTTAGGCGCCGCAACATCCCTGAGGGAAGGAGGAGAGGCCACCTCGTGCGATGGTGGCCGGATCGTGCGAGCCGGCAGCGAACGAGCAGCCCGGGCTCGGTACGGCGGAAGCGCTCCAGCGGCTGCACGACGACATCGAGTCGATGCTGCGCGGGTACGAGGAGCGCTACCGGCGCCAGCACTGGGCGGAGAAGGTGCGCTCGTCGCTGGTCGGCAGCTCGACCAGCCCGTTGGGCTGGTTCCCGGTGCTGGCCTCGCTGCTCTGCGCCCTGTCGCTCACCGTCACCGGGTACTACTGGTCGGCCGGGCTGCTGCTGGTGCTGCTGGTGCTCACGATCGCGCTGGTGGTGCGCGAGAACAACCTACGCCGGACGGAGATCTACCGGAAGCTGCGCACGGTGCTGCACGAGATCCGGCTCGGCGTCCGGCTCTGCCCGGACTGGACGGTGGACAATTATCCGCACCTGTGCAGCCCGCTCTCGCCGTGCGTCACGTTGCAGTGGACGTACCGGGACGGGCGGATCGTCAACCTGCCGTGGGCGCTGCTGGTGCGGGGCGACCACATCGTGATGCGGCCGGGGCAGGTGTCGCCTGGCACCTGCCGGGAGGTGGGGGGCCGCGGGCGCCGCTTCAAGTGTGGCGAAACGTACGGGTTGCAGCAGCCGACCGAGCCGCCGGTCAAGCCGATCGCCCGGTCGCCCCTGCCCGACCTGGTGTGCGCGGTCGAGGCGACGCCGTACCTGGACATACTGCGCAAATCGCTCGACTGCTTTCTCGACCGCCCGAAAACGATCATCAACCAGCAGCGGGAGCTGCTGGTGTCCCGCTGCCTGCAGCGCTGGGGCTTCGGCCTGATCCTCTTCCTCACCGTCTCGATCGGCATCCTGCGGAACGTGGGCCTGTACCTGCAGGGCAAGCTGCCGACCAACTGGATGAACGTGTTTCTGCTCAACCCGACCGCCGCCGTGCTGCCGCTGCTGCCGCTCGTCTTCCCGCTGCTCTGGGTCGCGATCAATCTGTGGGGCGTGGCGCGGCTCGAGACGCTCCTGTCCATCCCGCAGGCGGTGATGCGCGCCCAGGCCCAGAAATCCTTCGCCGAGGATCTCGACACGCCCACGTGCGATCTCGACCACGTGAAGCTGCCCCGCCGCACCGTCTTTTTCTACTGGTGGCAGCTGCTTAAGGGCCGATCGGAGCTGCTCGGGCGCAGTGCCAGCGTCGTCCAGGTGCTTGGGACGATTACGGTAAGGAGAGGTCTGGTGATAGTGGAGAATGGAGCTCAGTGACTCAAGGCTTTTTTCTCGCCCAATTGCAGGCCCTGTGCTGTGTCGACAAGAAGGGCATCCTGTCCTGGCCGAACCCGACCGCCGAGAAGGTGTTCTTTCTGCGGAATGCGCGCGAAGGCGACCTCAACACGGATCAGTCCGAGCAGAGCAGCCTCAACTCGCAGGTACGCCGGTTGATCATTCGACCATTCCACGCCCTGCCCTTCCTCTCTTTCTCTCTCTCTCTCTTTCTGTCTCTTTATCCTTTGCACCACTGAACCATTTTTCGCGAGCACGGTCCCCGGCTATGTCACTGTCGATTGGCACCATTTCATCTCTCAGAGTTTAGTTTGTTTTCGCCGCCTCATCGCTCATTGCAAATTCTATTGGATCGTGTCCACTATCTGTTCCACTTTTTTCCCCTGCTTCATTCATTCGTGCATTTTCTTCTTACACCACAAAAACACACACACACAGAGAAACCCATCAGGACGGGGTGATGCTGGTTTGGTTCAGTTTCGTTGTACGGTTACAAGTCAGTGCTGCTAAATGTCATGAGCATCACGAGATATTCAACAACGCCAAACAATGAACATATCGGTGGTAGCTTGATGCGCATTGCTGATACGCAATGAAAGTACGTCATGACATGCCGAATGCGACAGACGAATGTTTGAGGCAAACCCGATACTGACAAGCTGAGCTTAATGCCGTCTGCTAGCATAATCATGACTTTCTCTCGCTGTGTCAACTGTCACTGTTTCAGTCACCAACACTCATGACTGAAACGAAGCTCAAATCAGCTCACATACACAACTGTGATGAGCAGAGATGAGACCCAAACAGTTGGTGGACCAATCAGATGATTGGTGACATTTTGTTTAGCACCCAACTCTTGATCACTCACTTTTCTGGCGGTGATAATCACGACGTTCTTGGAATATACTTGGCGTGTGATCTCAAGCAGCAAAATGAGCATTGTTTCTCGCTCTATCTGGTTTGATGGTCTGTCGGGTTGAACAGAGTGAGAAACCACGCTCATTTTGTTTCTTGGAACCACTCGCATGCTCCGCATATCTCCCATGACTATCATATCTCATGACTGATCACCGACTGAAAATGTCGCGACCAAGTGTCTGACCAAGAGTTGGTTGCACACAATGTCACCAAGCATGTGATGGTCGCAACAACTGTTTGAGTCTCAGCTCTGATCATCACAGTAGAGTACATGACGCAGACATAATTTTGTTTCAGTCGGAATTTTTCATGACTATGTCAGTGACATTTTGCGGAACTGATCACAATAAGAAAAAATGTCATGACAAAGTGACTGACCAAGCGATGGTCGCAAAAATGTCACAAAGCATGTATTGGCCACACCAATCGTTTTGAGTATCACCTCTGATTATCACAATTGAGTACGTGACGCTGACATGACATTTTCTCTCAGCCCGATGTTTTTATGACATTGACAGTGACATTTTGTAGCACTGGGTACAAGCTGGCATTCGTTTATTCGATTGTTCATTTTAATCCATTCCAAGGGCGGCAGGGGAGTTATGTGTAAAATATGTAAATATTTGGAAGGGGAAATTACATAACTTAAAAAAAAATAAAACGGAAGACAAATTTTAACCCTTAACTCTCCCCGCCTCACCTTACGCTCACTTACCTCATGCTGCACGAACAAAAAAAGTCAAACGCAAATCTCCAACGCCCGCTCTCCTAAACCGACCTCTTTCCCGCCCGCTCCACCACTCCAAGCGCCCGTGTGCCGAACGTTGATTTTACCATCTGACCAACAACAAAACGACCTAATTATTTTACAGTGCTGCCAGGAGCATTACCACCCACTCTCACATATCATCGAGCTGGTGATTAATAGTGTTTTTTTCCTTTATAGTTTTATCTTTACGATCTCCTGTTTCTTTACATCCGTTTCTAGGCAGTATCTTTGTTTACTAACTACCACTACTACCTTCCCGTTTGTTTGTTTTCTTTTTTGTTCGTTTCTTTATGTACTACACAATCGTTTGTTTCGTCGTGTTCGTGTGACCGCCGGCTAGAGCAGTGTTTGGTTTCGTTTTTGTTCTCTCTTTCTCTCTCTTTTTCTCTTGCTGTCTGTCTCTTGCTCACGTTCTCCGTGTTTTTGGACGTTTTTGGATCCTTTTTGGTATCGTTGGTCGTTCTTTGTTACGGTTAGGCAGGTCTTGGCAAGCTGTACACGATGTTTTTCCTAATGTTTGTTTCCTTTTAGTATAAACTTCTTGTTTTGAGGCAGTTCTAAGCCTTTAATCCTTTAATATATTTTTGTTATAGTCGTTTGTTTTGATTTGTTTGTTTGCTTACCTTTTTCTCTTTCCATACTACACCACTCTTCTTTTCTATTACTGTTGCCTTTTGACTGTGCTGGTTGTGTGTAATAAAACTTTCACTCGAACCGCGTCACCGTGGCATTGCTTTTTTCAAGCCAGCGTTTAATGTATTATGTGTATTTTCATTTGCTGTTGATTACATTTGTGAAATTATGTTTGATTTTTAAACCACATCCATTGTTTTTTTTGTGTGTGTGTTTGTGCTCTGTTTGTATTTGATTGTTTAGTGTCATAGATTATGGTAAATTTTAATTTTTGGAACGTTTTTTTCAATTTTAATCTACCATGCTATGTCCGTAACCAATCTGTTTGATGGAAACAAGTTATGAACGGAATTTTTATTTAAAAAAAATAGATACGTTTAGTAAATGTTCGTAGAATTGTTCGTTTGCTGTTATTGCTGTGCTCGCTTACGCAAGTTACGGAAAAAGGTAGCAGAACCATGCTGGGACGTCCCGCTTCTGCCTGATCGCATCGCGCGTTCCGTTTCTGCTTACACACTAGTGGTGGGAGCTCGGAATCGGACCTACCCGATTCCGATTCCGTCTTCGGAATCAATTCCGGAACCGATTCCAGTGCGGGAATTGATTCCGATTTCGGAGCCGATTCCGGAGCCGACTTTGGAGCCGATTCCGGAGCCGACTTCGGAACCGATTCCACAATCGGAATCGGCTCCGGAATCATATTCAGCTGCGGACTCGGAATTGACCAGGGAATTGCAATTTTCTGGATCGATTCCGATTCCGCAGCCGATTCCGGAACCAATTCCGAATCCGATTCCGATTCCGGAGCTGACAAATCCGTAGCCCGTTTCGATTATGGAATCGATTCTGATCCCGGAACTATTTTCGATTCCGATTCCGGAATCGGTTTTGATCCCGGAACCAATTCCGAATCCGAATCCGGAACCGATTCTGGAGTTAATTCTGGATTCCTATTCTGGAGCAGGTACCGATTTCTGATGCGAATCCGGAATCTATTCCAGCAACTGATTCCGGAGCATTCGGAATCGATTCCAGAACACTTCGGAGCTAGCCGGAATCGATTCCGAAGAAAAACTTCATTTTTTTCTATCACTTTTACACACACGTTTTCTGTTCGTTCGTCGTTCTATGTGCGCTGTTTTTAGAACCGGTGTTTAGAGGCTCGGGAACGAAAACTGTCGATGCGTTCGAAACAGTCGTGTGCTAATTAATTTATTTTCATCTTTTCTTGTTTTTGTTTCCCTAAAAAAAAAACACCAACGGTCCACCACTTGCAGAGCTCGCAAAAGGAACCGCTCGGCGCGATAGCGGAGGTGCTGGACCTCACGCACGACCAGCACAGCCCGTTCAAGCTCGAGTTCGACGATCACGACTTCAAGAACCATCTGACCTCGCTGAAACCGCTCGGTAGGTAGCTAGTCGTTTTGAGTGTCCTGCGGCGGCACAGCAGTGTCCGCGCCAACCGATCGGCTAATACCGAATCCGCTTCCTCTTCTGTTCCCGTGGGCAGGTATCGCCATCCTGGTGAACACGTGCTGCCCGCTGACGCAGGCCCACTACGCCAAGTTCTGCGGGCACGTGACGGCGGCCGCGATGCTCGACAAGGATCTCGTTCCGGTCACCAATCGGTATGCGATTGTTGAGTCGAGTTTGAATTGCTTTATGCATGGGTATGTACTAGACATACCAACGTCTAGTTTTTTTTTGTTGGTGTTTATCACTCTCTTTCTTTCTTTCTCCTCTTTTCACCATTTTATTTCATTCGTCGGATGCGTTCCTCTCGCTTGCATCGAGTTTTTTCCCTCTTTCCCCCCTCTGCTCTACTCTTGCTACAAATCCCATCGTCATGCAGGGTTTACTCTCTAGACGTAGCGTTTTTTTTTTTTGTCCATTCGACACATTAGAATTGAAAATGAATTTGCGAAATTGCGCCAATTGGCCTAGAGAGAAGCCCTGCCTGTCCCCGTCTCAAAATCAGCTTGTCGTCGCCCTTGGTTGGTGAATTATGCTGGGCTTAATGATACTTCTTACCGATAGAGAGCGCTGCTTATTAAGGATTCATCCAGACCCTGTTGGACGACCTGTGCTTACGTAATCAACAATCCAGTTTACATCAAGCGTTCGCGATTGTTTCTGTCGTTGAACCGTTTTCTATTGTTTCTCTCCTATTCTTTTTCTTTCTAACCCCTCTCCTAAAACATGTCCCATAACAAAGCCAACGGCAAAGCGGAATCATATCGTTCCGTATCTTTTTTTTATGGTTTTCCAAATCCTTTACTTCACCATTACACGTTTTCTTCCCTCCTCTTCGGTATAGATGAAGACCCAATTTTTGCATTGCAAGAATGTACCACGTGAGAGTGTAGGTAAATGATGACTCTTCCTCCCGCGGACCGAGTTCGGTTTTTTTTCTGTTTAATTTCAGAGTCTGATTTGTTTTGTGTTTTTTCTTCTTCTTCTACTCATTTTGGTTGAAGTTCCGTCCGAGCGTTTCTAATCATTATTGGTCACACGTTGGTTTATTTCTACCTTATTTATCGCTCTATTTTCTCCCTGTTTCCTGCTGCACCGTACATTCCGTTTTTACATTTCCGTTTCTTCTTCTCCTTTCTTCACTTTTTCCACCAACGGTCACTAAATAGATGTTTGCTAACCGTTTGCTTCCGCCGTCTTAACCGCCATTAGTGTTAAATAGTTGTGCTCCTATTACTCACGCTCACGATGCATTAACACGGGCCACTAGTGTTTGTGAAAACTGTGTGTTTTGTTTACATAGTGCAGATTGTTTTTTTTTCTTGGGGGTACAAAAAGGGGGAAACACACAAAATTGCAATGTTTTTTTTTTGCTTTGTATTTAAACATATTTCAACTGGTTTCATTTCGTTGCCCATGCACACATACATACACACGCACACTTTTGTTGGAATGTCTTTTTTTCATTTCTTTCACGTTTCTACACTGCGTTCCATAATGATAGGCGCACGTAGTTTTTAGCCATTTTCGACAATCCTTGAGTATTGGAAAATGTTGAATAAAATCACACGTTTTCTGTTGCATTTCATCAACCACGTCGAAGCAGCCAATGTTATTCAATTTATTCAATTGAAAAACCCTGCAATCATTCTTTCTCGCCTCATGTATTCTGTGATTTTATCGTCAAGGACAAGATTCCATTAATTTTGCAAGGTTGTCACTGTCCTGTTTGCTCTTCTTTTTTAATATCATTTTACAGGGTTTTCCTAGTCAGTTCCGAATGTAAACGTTGTTATTCACCGCGTAGAAGATGTTAATCCTGATATTTCATTTCCATCATCATAGCTTTTAATTTCTTCAGCATGATTCTCAACACGCCTCAAGCTGGATTGAGTTTGACAGTTCGTTGTGATGTGTCGAAAATCATATGTAAATACTGAAATTTCGTTTTGAAGCAAATACATCATTTGACAGCTGTTGAAAAACATCTTGGAAGCGGTGAATAATTATGTGCACATTCCAAAGTGACTTGGAGAACCCTGTAATACATACAGTGGTAGTGAAGTGTTAAAAATCACGCTGAAGAAATTAAAAATTATTAGAATGGAAATTAAATATTTGCGCGATGTGGAATAACTTCTTGTATCCGATGAAAAACAATGTTAACATTTGTATATCAATTGGAAAATCCTGTAAATAAGTTTAAAAAGCATTTTGAATTGAATTCAAATAAGCTTAAATTTAATTTGCTACATGGTGGTGCAGCTGTACCTTAATTGTACTGTCAATAACATTAAAATTACCTGGTGAGGTTTTTGAAACACGTATATTTCAAGTTATTCTTTATTACAGAGAATATTTCATACATTTTTGTGATTTTTTTGCCAATATATTGTTCAAATGCAATAGAAAAAGTGTGGTTTTATTTCCTAAATTTTCCGATACTCAAGAATTGTTGAAAAAAGGATAAAATCTAGGCAAGTTTATCATTATGAAACGCAGTGTAGATAGAGCGAATGGAAATGCGTGACGTAGTTGCGTTTTTTGGTTCGATTTCCGTTCCATGCTGGCTGCTGTAACTTTAATGTAGTTATGTGTTTTTGGTATTTGTTGTTCTCGTTGGTCTTTTTGCTTCACATCGATAAAACGTAATTGTAGTATAAATATTTATGTAAATGTGTGTATGTGTGTTGTGGAGCACGATAACAAAATAATGAATGGGAGTTAAACGTTTCCTAAACAAATGTTTCTCACTGTATTAATCGCTGTTACGCTCTGCACGATCTTAGACATTCTGCGATCTGGATGTGTGTGTGTGTGTGTGTGAGAGAGTTTGAGTGTGTTAGAGATCTTTGTTATTGGCAGATTGGAAGCCACACGGAGCATACAACCCAAATTTGGAAGCAATTTATCAAAAAAACCCGAGTTCCATTCATTACAGGGTTTCTCTCCCTTGCTCAATCCTCAATGCATAATTTATTTGTACACAATTTTTTTTTCTTCAAAAACTCTGTGATTGAGGTGAGCAACCCTACAATGAAGGGACCAAAAAAAAAACAATCAAAAACAACAATCAAACCTCATCTCATAAACCTAAAAAGATCCTTTTGTGTGTGTGTGTGCGCGCGCGTGTGTGTATGTCTTGCATTCCAGTACAACTATACTTACTTTTTTCGATTGTGTGTGTGTTTGTGTGTGTGCTGTTTTACGGCATACCCTGTCGTTCGGCGAACGCTTCCCACCCCTCTCTCCTTGCAGGCGCTGTCTGTGCGAGCTGGCAAAGCAGATCGGATTTTCGCCCCAGGCCCGGGACATCTTCCAGCTCGAGGGTCAAATCTCCAGCTACCGGCATCTGGTGCGTGTGAAATGTTTTGCCAAACAGCGACCGAACAAAAAGCGCACAATTTGCTCACTTCCCCCCTTTTTTCACTTCCCCTTTCCAGCAACCGGACGTGGTGCGGCGCGACATACGGTTCGCCCGGTCGCTGCAGCTCGCGACCAAGGTGAAGGTGCCGTTCCCGCACTCGCTGTCGGTGGTGATGCGCGAAATCAACAACGGCTCGCTGCAGCTGCTGACCCAGGGCACGGCGGACATCGTGCTGGACTGCTGCGACGACTACTGGGACGGGCACGATCTGCAGCCGCTGACCGAGAAGGAGCGCAAGCGGGCGCAGGACTTCTACCAGCGGTCCGCCCTCACCGCCTACTGTACCGCGTTCGCGTACCGGCCCCTGCGCCACGGCATCAGCGGGGCGCTGTCCGGGGGGCCGAAGGCGGGCGGCAGCGTCGCCTATCTGGAGCTGCCGCCGGAGACGAAGCACCGGCGGGATCTGTATCGGCGCGAAAACTACAGCGACCTGGTGGTGACCGGCGGCGGCGCTCATCAGTCGCTCATCGGCGGCTACGTGGATGATGGTGCCGATGGGGGTGGCGGCGGTGGTGGTGGCACCATCGCTGGGACGGCCGGGCCGCGGGCCGGCAGCGTGGCCGGGCTGGGCAGCGTGGCCCCGCTCGCGCACCATTCCATCTCGACCGACTCGCTGCTGTTCAACGACAGCCGGGACGACGACATCTCGGACGTGGACGGGTGCTACCGGATGCAGTGCCACCAGGTGTTTATCGGCATGGTGACGATGCAGTACCAGGCGCAGACCGACATCGTGCAGCTGATCGAGCGGCTCGAGCGGGCCTGCATCCGCTTCGTGCACTTCAGCAAGGAGAACGAGCTGCGGTCGCGCGTGTTCTCCGAGAAGATGGGGCTGGAGAGTGGGTGGAACTGTCACATCTCGCTGCTGAGCGACGGGGACAGCCGGGCGTCCTCGCCGGCGCGGGACGAGTGCGGCGAGTCCGGCACGGGCGACCCGTGTGAGGGGGGGCCCGAGCGGGTCCGGCTGCTCGACGTGCCGCTGTCGCTCGAGTCGTCCAGGGCGCTCAGCTCGTCGGCCCCGTGTGCCATCTCCAATCCGGACACGAACAGCTTGCTGGAGCCGGGACAGGGCGCCCCTGGCCGCACCTCGCCCGCCCCGAGCGAGCGTTCGTCGTCCGGCGGTGGCGGCGGCGGCGGCGGCGAGGACCAGGACCCGAAGCACGGGAAGGCGGTGAGCGTCGGCGGCCACTGCCGGTCGCTCAGCTGCCTCACCGACAGCACCGAGCAGAGTGCGCCGATCAACTTCGACATGTCGAACCGGGCGAAGCTGCCGCGCGGCATCGAGAACATCCGGCCGCACCTGGAGCACGTGGACAACGTGCCGCTGCTGGTGTCGCTCTTCACCGACTGCTCGGCGGAGGCGACGCGCGAGATGCTCAACATCATGCAGCAGTACGGCGAGATCGTGGTGTGCCTCGGCTCGTCCGCCTCCAACTCCAACTCGGAGATCTTCCTGCAGGGCGACTGCTCGATCGCGATCGAGCCGCTCTACCCGCAGGTCTGCCAGGAGTACCCGGCGTACAGCGAGTCGAACATCTACAACAACCGGGCCCGGTTGCGGCCCGATGCTGGCGGTGGTGGTGGTGATAGCGACGAAAGCCAGCAGCAGAAAGAGCGTCGGGAGGGGCCGCTGCCCGATCGGTGCAACACCATCTCGCCGGTCTACCTCAGCCGCATCCTCAACTCGATCTCCTGCTCGATCGCGACCTGCCGGGACGATCCGATCTCGATCGTGGCGGTGATCGAGCTGTCCCGCCGCTTCATGGCCGGCCTGTGGAGCTGCGTGCAGTACTGGGCGTGCTGTGGCGCGTCGCTCGCCATCATGAACACGGTCACCGCGATCCTGTCCCTGCCGCCGATGGTCGTGCCGCTGCACACGCTCTACCTGATGTGCATCGTGGTGCCGCTCGTCGCCCTCACGCTGCTGCGCGTCGAGCCGGACCCGGCGCTGATGAAGCGGGCGACGGGCAAGAAGCAGAAGACGCTCAGCTCCCGCCTGGTGCTGTTTGTGCTGTGGTGCTACGGCATCAAGTTTGCGCTCGCCATCCTGGTGCTGGTGCTCGCCTACTGCACCTTTCTGTCCCACCCGATCGAGCTGTTTGCCGGCGGTGGCGGTGGCGGTGGCGCTGGATCACTCGCGGACGCCCCGTCCGCCGGCACGACCCGGGCCGTGGTGCAGCGGGACGCGGCCGAGACGGAGCGGGCGCTGGCGGGCGACCTGCACGTCGCCCGCTCCTTCATACTGCTCGGCATCGTGCTGCACTTCGTCACCATCTCGGCGTCGTTCGTGCACCGCGACTACAACTGCTTCAAGCGCAGCCCGCTCACCAACCTCTGCTGGGTGTCGGTCGTCGCCCTGCTGCTGCTGGTGCATCTCGGGCTGGCCGTGCTGCAGCTCTGCACCGACGACCATCTGTGGCGCGAGATGGAGCGCGTCTGGCCGATCGTGCTCGGCATCGTGCTGACCGTGCTCGTCACCTTTGCCGCGAGCGAGTTCTTCAAGTGGGAGGAAATCAAGTGAGTGGCACAGTGTGGACGAATTGCGAATGAAGAATAATTGTTCTCTCTGTGTTTGTTTGTTTTTTTTTTTTTGTTTTAGGGTCAACAATCGCTACATACGGCGTGCAAGACTAGACTTTGGCACCAAGCTCGGCATGAATTCGCCCTTTTAAAGCGCCAGCGTCAATTTGCAATCGGAACGATATAGATTTTATTTAAGGAACGGTGCAGGCAGGTGCTTACATGTGCATTTTATGGTCACGGGCTCACAAGCGACAAGGCGAGCGTGCCTCTCCACTAGCCCAGCGCGTATCCTCTATGTGTTAGCGTTACTGTGTTATAGATTTTTGTTTAGTTTTGTTTTAATTTTATCACTCAAAACGCTTCAAAACGCCCTTCGAAGCAGGGGGGAGCAAGATTTTAGTCACGATTTAATGTATTCAAGGTAGTGCAATCAATCAGTGGGCAGTGCACTGTCCGCGCGTTCCTGTCCTGTTGGAGGAGCGGGTTGTGGGTCGCGCCATTTCGTCTCGACGTATTTTAGCGCACGCAAGGCAGGACAAAAACACAAACACACAACAATCAATAGAAACTATGCCGTATGTATTCATGTATAAATCAACTTTTTTTTTTTTTTTGCAAATGCTCCGTGCAGCGGACAACGGACAAATGCAAAAGAAATAATAAAAAAAACAAAATCAAACAAACAAGCTAACACCGAATTTGCGTTTCGTATTTCTGCAATGTTTGCTAGAGTCCTCTAGCGGGAAGGTAGGTAAACATAATTGAGAGAATTGTTGGCATGATAGCTGCAAAATGGGTTAAATTCATTAAAAAAAATCCAAGTTTAAATCGTTCGCACCCTTGTGGAACTAATTTCACAACTACGGCATTGCAACTACAGAAGGCATTGCAATATGCGAGAAAGGGGTCAAAATAGGTAGCCATACGTTATGCTACGACTCGCTCGACGTTGACGAAGCATCTCACGAAAACCAATATCTTGTCACGACTTGGACCACATGCTCTTGTGTTTGATCAACAAGCAGCAGGAGCATTGATATGATATGAGGAATAGATAACAGATGCCTTGGGATTTCAAAGCTCATAAAGTTGAAACCATCAAACATGTTTCAGTCATTAAGACTTAATTTCCACCATGAATAATCTAGAGCAGCGAATTTCAACCGTTGAGAAATTCCCCCCAAGGTTTCCCCCAAGATTCTTATATTCTGCATTCTACGATGTGTTGGAAGCGACGTTTACAATTCCTTCACTGACGACTGAACCGGACGAACCGTCGTTGTAAATGGACAAGAATTTTTTTTATGCAATAGGTAATGTTAAAATATAGTGAAACACTAAAATTTTCAACGTTTTGTTCAGGATTGTAGATTTTCATGGTAGCTATATTTGTGTATTTCTAGATATTTAACATTTTCCTTTATGTGTTCGTCTGTAATAGTGGTGGACCGCACCCACGACTCCGATCCGACTCCGGCTATTGTTGATCCGATTCCAACTCTGATAACACTGACTCCAGAAGACTCCAACTCCAGACGACTGCGGACAACTACAGCTATTGTCAATCCGATTCCATCTCCGACAACTTCGACCGACATTCGACATCCAGTTTCAAGGCGAATCCGACCGACACTCCGGACTACTCCGGACAACAACAGCTATTGACTACTGACATCTCCGGCTATTGATAATCCGGTTTCAACTCAGACAACACCGACTCCAGAAGACTTCAACTCCAGGCGACTCCGGACAACTCCGGCTATCGTTAATCCGATTCGAACTGCGACAACAATGACTTTGAATGACTCTGGATAACTCTGAATAATTCCGAATGACTCTGGACAACTCCGGATGACTCCAACTCTACACGACTCCAGCCGACTCCACACGACTCCGGACGACTTCGGTTGACTTCGACTCTGGACGACTCCGACGCAGGGTGGCTCCGATTTCGGATGACTCCGACTCCGGATAGCCCTGGGCAACTCCGGATGTCCACGA